>NC_071087.1:159518497-160118497 GCF_027358695.1 Spea bombifrons | reverse complement strand
TCTCATTGATTAGTAAATCCAAAATCATGAAACAGGCTGCCTGGCTGCCCTATACAGTCTGCAGGGAGCATGCTCCCCCCCTCACCCCCCCCCAGCAGGTCAGCTCTGATTGGTTGGCCTCCTTTGTCTTAGGGGAGAGGCTGTATAGACAGCTACTGCTTGCTCCATACCCCCCACCCTTTGTATGAAGCAGCTGCAGCACATTTGAATGTATATAGGGGGGATTTGAAGGGACCCTTTCCATGGACCATCTGTCTCCCAGCCAAAAGCCAGAGCCATAGCTGTTGGATCAACCCTTCTAGAGGACTATTACAAGCAAGAAGCTCCAGGACCCCTAGGACACAGGCAGAGCCCCCCCAAGCCAGGATGGTGCTTGTACATGTTGGATATCTTGTTCTCCCAGTCTTTGGCTCTGTACGAAACCGAGGTATTTTCCTTTCCATTCTTAAATATACTGGGATTACTGGGAAATCTGAAAGCTTTAGTCTGGTTGATATGGGGATCGTTTGCTTAGCTTAAGGTTGGGGAAAAAATGTGGGTTTTGCTACAAAATATAAAAATGTATTTTTTTAAAATGTATATAAACAGGAGGAGGTGTTAGAAATGCATTTGTGGGGTTTTTTGGGCTGTGGAATGCTGAAAACAATAATATTTTGCCTATGATTCCATTGCTATGGAAACACATTATCCTTGTTTATTTTTTTCTGGATACAACTATATACATTGTATCCTTTCATTTGTTACATTAGATTTTTTTTTCATTCTGGTTATTGCAAGCTGTTTTTTTGGGGAGAAAATCTCATTATTTCCTTAAGAAACAGCCTTTCTATCCCCATCTGCTGTTTTTTTTAAAGCCAACCATTATTATTACCAGGCAAAGACTCCAGTTTGTCTTTATGCAACCATTTCATCTTGCAAACTCATCTCTTTTTTGTAAATGGGTTGGGATTGGAGGAAAGGAGGAAGGTGTCTGATTTCACTGTTTTATGGGCTTGTTATTAAAATACATCATCCATTTAACCCCTTTTTTAAAAAAATAACCAGTAGCTGGAGTATCATCATAGTGTTAATACAGTTAAACATCAAGCACCCACTGCAAATCACTTATGATGTCACATATTAGGCCATATTTTTTTTTTTTAATTTTATCCCTTAATTTTAGTAATGTATGTCGCCTTAACCCTTTGAGTGCCAGTGGCATTGTTTAACCCGCATGCACTCAAGTGATTAAATACCTCCCTCCCCCCCTGTTCTTTTTTTAATGCAATTATTCTTAATATTAAAAGAAAATCAAAAATAGAAATTAATGCTTTCACATAAAGGAGGTGGGGTTTAGGACAATAATTTGTGTTGAATTGTGTGGGGTTTTTTTGTACATTGCAGATTCTGGCTTTTTTTGTTGGTAGCTCTCACCCTTTTCTAACATATATTTGAAAATATGCTCAATCTCCCTTTTTACAAAAAAAAAGATCAGGGCGAAAAAAAAATATATATAAAAATTTCAGCAAAAAAGAATTGGCACCATTAGAATTCTGTGTTAAATGTAGCCTATCCCCTTTTTTTAAAAAAAAAAAAAAATGTAGATAAAAAAAAAATTTGTGTCTATCTCTGTTTTGGAATATGGGACGATGACATTTTTTTGCATTTATCAATTCTTTTTTTTTTCTCCATTGTGTAGCGCAGTTGAATGGCCAACATGCTGCTCTGTGGTGTGACCCTCTGCCTCTGCATTTAGCTGTATTGTGACACCCCTCTTAACCATTTCCTGTTTCCATCTGGAGAAAGCATTGATATTTCTTTAACCCAGGCAGTACCAGAAGGGTGTTCTACGCACATCCCTGTGGCACTGATTGGGTTAAGCGGCAGTATCCCCACTATCTCATGGCTTCTTTTTGTATGTCCCCCTTTTCCAGAATATGGGGAAGGCTTACTATCTGGGTAACCCTTGCATGCCAATGCAATACCCCCCCTTTTTTTTTATGGCGTATATGATCCCATGTGATTCACATTTTCATAATTGCAAAAATGTTATTATATATTTATACTTTTTTTTAATTTAAAAAAAACAATTAAGCTGCAGCTTATTTTTTAAAAAAAATCCTACATATTTTTTTGAATTTTCAAATTACTATTTAATTTTTTAAAAAAAATCTTATTTTTAATTTTTTTTTTTTTTAAATCCAACCAAAAAATTCAAATAAATTGGCATATACAAAAAAAATTTAGAAACAGCTTGGGTATTAATAAACCCATTACAAACTCTTCTCTTCCCCAAGGGGGGCCTGTATGAAAGCCTGTGACAGAGGATACTAATGCTTAATAATGAGGATGCTGGAAAAAAAAATCATAGTTTTCTTGTTAAAAAACTGTAGAGTATGTAACCTTGAACCTGTTTTTCTTTTTATTTCCACTGTAGTAACATAAGGTCATTTCCGTAGCGTTGTAGACAATAACAGCCATTTCTGTATCTTCATCTTGTTTAGCTAAATACATTGCACTGTAAATTTCTGTTAAGTGGATTCATTTTGCTTTTTTTTTTTTAATTTTTTTTTAAAAAAAATCTGGGCCTTGTATATTACAGCACGTACAATTTGATGTTTTTAAAAAAATTCTAAAAAATTCTAAAAAAAAATAAAAAAAAATTCTAATAAAAAAAAAAATCAATTATTTAATTGGTCAGACCTTGGCTAAAATTCCACATTTCGACACCGAAAAAAAATACGCCACTTTGGTGCGCTGTAATCTGTGCTGTTCTTAGTATCTCCGCAGACGGGTCCAATTCTTTTTCCAAATTAAAAAAAAAAATAATAATTTATTTTAACGAGCTTGCCGGCAAAGTGCATTATCCACTTAACAGGGGTAACCTTTTTTTTCTGCTGTGCTAAAAACAATTTCCTGTTCTTATTTTCGTGGGTAATGTTTCTGTATCTGAAATCCCCCCCCCCTCCCCACACCACCACCACCAATTTTGTGGATCTTCCACCTTTTCTCCTCCCCTGGACTGAGAATTAATTTAAAAAAAAAAAAAAAAAAAAGAAGCATGTTCTGTATTTTTTTCTACATTACCTACTTTCTGATGTATATCTTTTTTCCGTAGAGACGTACCCTTCTATAATTGTAATGTGCTGTAGCCTATACATCTTATCATTGTACGCTGCTTTTTTCTTTTGTTTACCCCCCTCTATAGCATGGTGGGCCCTGCCTATTGTATTGTGTGCATGTCATCCACTAATATAACTATCTTTCAATAAAGAAACTAGTTTTCCTATATTAACCTAGTGTGCCTTTTCTCTTGCTGTTTTTTACCATTTATTGTCCTCTTCCTGCTCTTCTAGATTTAATTTCCTCGCTACCCTTCTCTCTCTCTTCGTAAATTCATAGTGAATGATTATATGGCACCTCATACACAGGGCTTTCTTTTTTTTTTTAATTATGATTATTTTATTTTTTTTAAACGCAAAATCATATGTTTCGTTCACATTCGTTACACTCCGAACATTTTAGGAGAAAAAAAAAGAAATGAAAATAATAATAATCAGAATTATTACGATGTCAGAGCCGTAATCTGGTTGCACAAATCAAGAAACGAGCATTCAATTGGGATTAGGGTCAGGAATAATATTTTAATTCATTCACATATTGTAGCCTAATGTAGATTAAAATTTTGTTTAAAAAAGAAGGGTTTTTAATTAAATTATCACTGGTATTTTTTTTTTTCTTATACAATGCAATTCTTATCTCCCCAGCCCTTACGAATGTCATGTCTTTGTAGAACAACTATGACCACGTGTTACAAACAAAGGGGGATAATGACATCACCGATCAGCTGTCTATGTCACCATCTGTGTCTAGTCTTAATAGGTCTAACCAGCTCACATATTCAGTAACTGCAGCAAGATTTTTGGGCTGTCATCAAAATTAATTTGAATAACTCTTTTCAAGATAAACATGGTGCTTATTATTATTATTATTATTATTATTATAAATCATAACGTGGCTATACATGATAATACCATGAATTTAAAATGGAAAAGTACTCTCCACCCCCCCAAAAAATTCAACGATAATTTTTATTCTATTTTTACGATCAAATAATACATTTATTAATGAATTATTAATGTTAATTGAGCTCAAGTATCACATTGGTGAAAATGTAGCAAGATGCGGAAACATTTACATTCTAGTCTAACACGTCAAGCATTCTGATACCCGTCCATGCTGAACATGTGTAACGTCTATGGTATATGGGCCTCTCTCTGGTATATGGGCCTCTCTATGGTATTTGGGCCTCTCTATGGTATTTGGGCCTCTCTATGGTATATGGGCCTCTCTATGGTATATGGGACTCTATGGTATATGGGACTCTCTATGGTATATGGAACTCTCTATGGTATATGGGACTCTCTATGGTATATGGGACTCTCTACGGTATATGGGAGTCTATGGAATATATGACTCTCTATGGGATATGGGACTCTCTTTGGTATATAGGACTCTCTATGGTATATGGGACGCTCTATGTTATATGGGACACTCTATGTTATATAGGGCTCTCTATGGTATATGAGACTTGTAGAATAACCTCAGACAGAAATGGATTCCTCAAACCACGAAGTGCAGAAAAATGTATAATAAGCATAACGATAAGCTGCTGCCCCCCCCATGCTAATGAATGTAACAGTTGTATAATTAAATAACACATTAGGTACATTATTCATAGTAGTGCTAGATGCCCAGACCCTCCCTCGTAATTATTTGTTAATCAAGGAAAACTGTGATTGTTCATGTTTTTCCCGGGAAAGCTTAATTGTCGTGTGATCCGAAAGCAGGCACTGATGGGCCGTTGCCGCAGAAACTGAAAAAGCTTCTATAAAATGAGTTTTGATGTGATCATACCTTTTAAGATGACCACTAATCCATTAAATCCCAACCTTGTCTCATATGAAACAATAAATAATAATAACATGCGCTATATGGTCTAGGTCAGTAGATACCATCTTGTTCTTTGTAGCTGCTTGAAGGCCACTGATGTTCCATAGGCCACCATATGAGAACCACCAACCTATGGAACCTATAGATAAAAATAAAACAATTTTGGATTCCCATTAAATATAACAGAAGTTCCATATTGCGTTTTGATCTCGCTGAAGCCTGTAATGGGAACGAATCCATCCAGATACATTCTGGGTTTGTCTACCTTGAGGAGCTTGGTATCATCTTGGTATCAAGATCCACACACAGGCCCATAGGTCACCATGACATACAGCACCCTCAGGCTTAATATACATTACACTGGATCCTCAGACATTAACCCATTCCATTCTCTTTCTCTCTTAATAAGAAGGTTCCGTTGAAACAGAAAGTGCTGTTCTACCTTCAGAACATCAGCTCGGGGGACATTCCCAACATGGCCAGTGAATTTTATTTTTAACCGTGCGCTTCATTCCGTGCATCTACATTTTAGAATCTCTTAGAAGTTTGGTACTGGGAATAGGAAGTTTTCTTACCAACACATTATTTTGGTGGCCCAAAGATGATCAGAGCCGCTTGATAAAGTCAGTCTTAAATTAGAGTTTTCGCCCGCTAAGCACTATATACAAGACCTTGAATTCTGGGTCTATTTTGCTTGTTGGGTTTCTTTGTACGATTTGTACAGAGTATATATATATATTATATTGTATGGCGTGTTGTGGACATTTTTCTTTGGGTTATTACGTTTTTTTTTATCTTGACATCACAAACCAGAGGGGAAAATGAAGGATTTTGTCAAAGGAAGGGACAACCCTTCAAGATATTTGATGGCAATTCTAGTCATTCTATTGGGTAATAGGAATACATCACATTCACAACCAAATAATCAATTTGACAATTTTTTTTATCCTGAAATTATATGCCCTACTGCCTCTGCTAGAAGGCTTTTCCATTCACCTACTACCTCAGAAACACAGAATCTGCCGGCAGATCGGCCCCATCCGGCCCCCGTCTAGTCGTTTCTCCTGCTGTAAAGGCTCAAACCTTAATCAGTCGTTGGTCTTGTCTTAGATTCAGGAGCCGTATGTCTACCCCATGCATGTTTAATACCCTCTCTGTATTACCCTCTACCACTTGTGCTGGGAAGCTGTTCCACTTATCTACCACCCTCTCAGTAAATTACCTCATTATTTAGACAACTCCTGAGTAGCTGAAGGACCACAGACTGCACAACCCTGTGTCGTCTTCATCCTAATCTGCATTTGAAAGATTGCACAATAACTCCGACCTCCTGCGTGGAGCTGCGCCCACATGTGAACACGCGCGGACCCCCTTTGCATGAGCGGAGCCGTGCATGTCTCTGCCAGCTTCCAAAATTGAATTTCCACGCATCGCGGTGCTTTCACATCCGTTAAAACCACTCATTCTGTTCAAAACTGGAAACCCAAAATCAGACGTAAACACAGAACGTGAATTAAATAATAAGTAAATTAAATAATAGGTAAATAATAGTTTTATTAGTGAATGTTTTTTTAAGTGGCATCATAGAACGTTATTCATTCTAGATTAATAACTGCCAAATTAACCTTTCAAGGTCGTTGGAAAGTCACTTGACTGTCCTAGAGCTTCCCCTGGTAAGACATCAGTTTATAGTTTTTTGGGTATTGTATGAATAGTTCAGATGGAATGAAATGTAGAATGTGGGATGATTTACAAAAATATTACATTCAGATGAAACACAGAATCTGCCAGCAGATCGGCCCCATTCGGCCCCCGTCTAGTCGTCCGTTTCTCCTGCTGTAAAGACTCAGACCTTAATCAGTCGTTGGTCTCAGGAGCCGTATGCCTATCCCATGCGGTTTAATGCCCTCACTGTATTACCCTCTACCACTTCTGCTAGGAGGCTGTTCCACTTATCTACCAATCTGTCTGAAAAGTAAAACTTCATGGCTTCATTTATATGATGTATTAGACCATGATGCATTTATGTTGGAAATTGTTTTAATGGGCGTTCTTCTCTTTAATTAAATTGTATGGAGTAGTGGGTAGGTGGAGTAGTGTCCAGGCTGTGAATGGACTGCACACATGTGTAATGATATGAAGTCGCTTCCCTGCTTGTCTCCTATTGGCTGCTTAGTGTTTTAAATTAGAACACTGACATAACCATTGAGGCTCGCCCAATCACGCCGTGTTCCTGCCTACAGGCCCGCACACCGGTACTTGTGTATGGGGCCCTCTGATTGGCCCGCTAACTGGAAAGGGGCCGATGCCACCTGCTACACAGGACTGGGCTTTGGGGACCACCTGGCCTCTCACTTGTTCCTCACTTTGGGCCCTATCTTTAGGTTTGTATTCGGCCCCAAGCAGCCCTGCCCCTTACGAAAAATTACTGGAGTTTTTTCTGAAGTAATACTGCAGTTTTTTGGACATGAAAAAACTGCAATACTGCACTTTTACTGCAGTTTTCCTGCATTTGTACTTCACTGTACTGCAGTTTTACTGCAGTTATTTTTGTACGGAAGTACAAATTCAATAAAGCTGCAGTACTTTGAAGTACAACTGTAGGTTTGCAATATAATGACGTAAAAGTGCAGTATTGAAGTTTTTTCATGTCCTAAAAACTGCAGTAATTTTTTGTAAGGGTTATCTATCTACCGGTGTAAGCCTTTATTGTCCTTTTAACAACTATGGCCGACCATCCAACATGGAAGACAAAATAATTACTCAGCAAATAAAATATATATAAATCTCTCTCTATATAAATATATCAGATCCAAAGCGCTGCTCTTATTGCAGATTTAATTTTCCTTTTCGGACCCCCTCATTAATTTAACTTTGATTCATTTTGATTAATATAACATTTAATATTATATATAATGTAAAATTAAAAAAAATAGTAAAAGTAAAACATTTAAATTTTAATTTATTTTATTGCTTTTAGTTGCTGAATAGAAATGTAAAATTCTGCTGGTACGAGCGTTCGTTTAGATGAGGAAGGGGAAAGGATGTGGCAGCGGGGTGAATTAAATAATAAGTAAATTAAATAATAGGTCAATAATAGTTTTATTAGGGAATTTTTTTTTTTTTTTTAAGTTGCCCCCACTAGGTGAGTAAATCGAGGATTCTGGACGTTTTTCTTACGAATCCTGGAAACGCAGATATTTTGTTTCCCCCTCTGGTGATGAATACGTCGTGTATCGATGGCGTCCATCCTCCTTTGTTCTGTAGCACCTGCCAGGAGACCGGCGAGGGGCAGAATGTCTTTGTGCAGCAGACCTTAAAGCCGCCCCTCTCCGTGTCCGCTCATTGAGTCCACGCTGCATGGCTTTTCACACTAGAGCTATTCATTTTCAGATAGTAGCTTTTTTTTTTTTTAACCTCTTTAATGCCCTCACTCTATTAACCCCTACCACCTCTGCTGGGAGGCTGTTCCACTTACCTACCACCCTCTCAGTAAACTAAAACTTCCTTATATGACCTCTAAGCCTCTGGCCCTCTAGTTTTAGACTATAATCTCTTGTTGTAACATTTCTCCGCTTTTGAAATAAACTTCCCTTCCGTACCTGAAATTCCTGTAAAAAAAGAATAATGCGGTTTTAGGTGAGCGCGTCGAATTCTCTTCTGGCAGGGAAGGGGTTACTTAGGTCCTAGCGTGTGAGATGAGAAAATCCAATCTATGTAAACCGTATGGAGGCGAGAATGCCTTTAATAAACAAATTGCTCATTGGGTGGAAGACGGTGACGGTGACGCTCTCCCACGCACACTCCAATAGCCGTGACTTGGACTCGCTTTCTTTCATTAGGGATTGAGTCAGATATATATAGGGTCATATATATATATATATATATATATATATATATATATATATATATATATATATATATATATATATATATATATATATATATATACTTTAAGAACGATAATAGAATTTTAATGGTACCTCGTGGTAATAGGAGTGGAAGTCATCCACCCCCCATGATATATATATATATATATATATATATATATATATATATATATATCATGGGGGGGTGGATGACTTCCACTCCTATTACCACGAGGTACCATTAAAATTCTATTATCGTTCTTAAAGTGACAGTAACCTTTTTCGCCCTTATGAAAACAATTAAGCAAGGCGACCCGTGGCAAAAGGTGGCAGAACTTGCGCATCCATCCGAATATTATCGATCCCTCTCCTCGACTAATTTTTTGAACTGGCAAACAAGTTACCACCAGAGGAAAACTTAACTGGGGAGGAATAATCCTTCAGGTCCTGAGAGCAGGGTGTTGGCACGGCTGCTCCCATGCGATACACACAGTAGAAGTATTGGTTGTTTTATCCCATTCCAGACGTTTATTTGATGCACTATGTTTATATTCCTTCTCTGCATTAGCCTCTCCCGCTTCTGCTGGGAGGCTGTTCCACTTATCTACCACCCTCTCAGTAAAGTAAAACGTCCTTACATTCCATCTAAACACCAGAATTCCATCTCCCAGATGGTCGGTCAATCTGTAAGCTCCCAACCAGGGATGGGAAGCGGTTCTTCCCAAAGCACTGATTTACCCGGCGGCTTAAGGATGGGGGCTTCATCTTATTGTTCTACCAAAGAAAGGAGATAAACCAGTAACTGGCCACCTCCCCCCACTCAATAGCCGTATATCTCTTTCAGACTTATCAGGACAGGCAGATGGCGGATGGTAAGTGAATAACACAAGGGCTCTTTGTATCGCACCTTATCCTTAACGGCCCCTGAGCAGAGACAACAGATGGCCGACTTCTGCCCCCAGACAGGGCATTAAGGAGACCTTTTTTTTTCGACAATAAGTACCATTCCCATTACGTTACCAGTACTGGGTAGAGGTGGTCCAACCGGTAAATACTAAAAAATACTAAAATAACTTTAAAATCTATTTCTCGACGCCGAGGTTCTAAATAAATAAATTGATTTATAAATTACTAGGAATTTTAAAGATCATTTCAATGAAAAAAATATACTTTCGATGAATGAGAGCGCTGAAAGCATTCACTCAAAGAATGCGCTTATTAATGAATGACAAACAAGCGAATGAAAATATTATGGGTAGCGGCCTGAATCCACCAATAGGATATGGAGTCCGCTGAGTGGTAAACACGCCCATCTGAAGGCGCGTTCCGTGATTGATTAACTCGTTGACCAATATGCTTCTGGGGAGGTGGTTATCGTAGTAAATAAATAACAAGTGGCGGGATGCTCCGGTTCAGCTCCCCTGAAGAAGCTAGCGGTTAGCGAAACATGCGTCGGGTTTGGGGTTTTGGTTTTTTTTTTTGCAGAGTTTAATGGGAGAATAATTAACTTTTTGTTATTCTCCCTTTCTGCTCTTTATGATGACCCACTTTGTGGTCTCTTGTGTTTTGGCTCAGATCTCATCGATGACATCTCGGGTTGACACAATCTAACATCTCAGCTACTAGGCAGGGAACAGCAACAACCCTTAAGAACACAACAGTAAAAGCCGAGCTGTAATTTTAACCTTTTCATTGCCATTTAGGCATTTGCGCTATTCTACCTATGACAGTTAGAACGCTCTTAGGGCATATATTTATATTTATATAGGATTTAGTTCATCAAGTGAATTGGAGGCTGTTTTATATTATATTTATATTATTATAATATATGATTTATTTATATTATTTATACTATAAACAGGGATGCTTCGATAGAAAGAAAAAGAAACATACAGTTCCCTCAAGTAACCGTGTTTTACGTATACATTTATTAAGATGAGTTCATTGTAGAGACTCTCAGGAGCAAGAGAGTTAAGAAGATATCTCATTGTTCGACTCTGCGCCTGGGAACTGCCAAGTGATGTCAGAGCTGAGATCAGACGTTGGGTGAATCACTGTTTGCTTGATCCCAGGGAAGACAATAGCAAAGAAGTGCGGTTCATTCGAACTCTATAATTTCCCTTTTCTTTTGCCGCAAATCGATGTATTTAGCCCGTGAGCTTTACAAAGCACTTCTCCAGCGGATGTTAAGTGCTGCGCAGCGGTGTATTTGCTAGGAAACACAGTAGATGCAGAATTCCCCGTCATATCACCGACATGCGGTATTTTCAAGAGCTCATATCTGGAGCAGTCAAAAAAAAGCAAAATGCCCCTTAGTTATCCTCGCATGTGGGATCCAGCAGACGCCTGATGATGTAATTGTGGCCAAGAGTTGGATATGCGCGGCTGCACATTACGTTTATGCTCACATAGCGTGCGGACGGGCATATACAGATGCTGGCTGCCCACTGCAGCACCTGATCTGCCCCTGGAGCAGCAGATCAAGCGAGTGAGCTGATGGCCAGCGGCCCACCGGGCATTTGCCAGATGGCCAGTCCAGGCCCGTCTGAAGCATGGGAAGTGAATAGTCCCTCTCAAGATGGTGTCAGCATGTGACTGCGAGGGCCACCACGCGGCACTCGGCTTCACGGCGCTCCGAGCAGGTCATGTGGGAGCTGCAATGGAGGTCTGTGCTAAAACCCCACGGACCTCCATTGGCGTTACAGCTTCCTGGGCCTGTCAGAAGAGATCAGAGTATCTCCTCGACTGGTCCGTGAGCCCAACACTTCCTGTGGGACAGCGTGGCATCTATGAGGGACAGTGCCTGAAAATTGGGACTGTCTTGCACAAACCGGGATTTTTGGTATGCATGAAGTAGTAATCTCTCTATTCCCATGATAGGGGGTAGCTGGGCCTAAGCCCTTACCACAGTTATACCTCTACAACCCTATTATTACATCATTTAATCTAAGGGCATTACATCACAATGACATCACGTGCATACCTCCCAATTTCTACCCCATCAAATCAAGACGCTGGGAGCTTAGGAGGTGAAGGGGCAGATTCTCGGGGTCACACAGTCTGGAGCTGACTCCTTCCTATTCTATCCGGGTCATATATAAGACTCCCAATTGATGCATTTTCCTCCCAGTATGTTACTGTTGGTATCCCTGCATTAATGCAGGTGACTCAATTAAGTATAGCTTGACTAGTCTTTTTTGAAGACCGGTGTTAGAGCCATGTGGGTAACACTAGGTAGAACCTTCATGATGTGCTATTAAAGGGTTAATATTTCAAGCGTCTCAGGGTCAGCTCATTGAAAAAGTTCTGGGGTATGTCAATCACCTGGCACGTTGGACCAGAGACCCCCATGCCACCTGCACGCACATGCGCAGACAAGCCTGTCTCCTTCATAGGGATTTATAAATAAAACACTTTGTCTCACTAACCGCATTTAACCCCGTAATTCTTTTACGCTATATTGTTTTTATATAGCGCCACCAGATGCCGTAGCACTATTACAATGTGACGGTTAGCAATAACCGACAACATACAAAGTTGACAATAACATTAACACACGTTAAGATGAACTGGGACAGAAGGAGAGGAAAGACCTGCTCCTGTGAGCTTACAATCTATTGGGGAATAATTCTTACTCTTATATACATCATATTAATCATATCTGTTATTGTTCAAGTTCATTATTAATACAAATGTTCCCTTTGGTATTCTTTGTTGTGCTGTATGTGGGAGCCACCATCTTACTGCTTCAACACAAATTCAAAATGGCTGCCTTGCTCTGAGGTATGTGCGATAATAGCTTTACACAGGAACCGCGTCACTGGAAACAATTCCACTGGAAACTCTATCTACTTCCTGTATGGACCAACCAAGACAGTCAGTCTTGGAGCCCAGTACAAATCTAAAGACGGGGTCCTCCCTGCCGTACCCACCAAACTTGGGGTGCTTTGACGTAGCAGCGGGTTAAGCAACATACCCTAAGTTTGCAATGGGGCCACTAGGCCCCAGTACCGGGCAAAAGAGTAATTTGGGCCCCAAAGCCCGCACGTGTAATGGGTTGTGAGGGCCCGGTCTCGGCTAGTGGGCTGCAAAGACCCACTAAAAGGACCTGTGACGGGTCAGGGATGCTTTCCCAGTCCCCATAAACGGTTACTGGTTGTACCCGCTGATGATGGCCCTGGGGGACCATGAGAAATGAAGGCGAATTTCCCTACGCTGGAGACAGATGCGATCACCGAGCCGCAAAATATAAATCTGAATAATCTAAGAACAAAACATCATAAAATAATATTAACATTCATTGGGATAGACATACGGCTCCTGAATCTAAGACGAGACCAACGACTGATTAAGGTTTGATTAAGGTTACAGCAGGAGAAACGAGCAGACTAAACGGGGGCCGAACGGGGCCGATCTGCCGGCAGGTTCTGTGTTTCATCGTGTAGGACAAGCCCTTGCAAGCTTCTCCTGTTGTCGGAGCCATGTTGGGAATCATTAACAAGTCGACGAGGCATTGTCACCAGAAATAAACTTGACGTTCATCAACAGAGCAAAAAAACAACACGCGAGGGTCTCGCTTTCTCTGCATCTCATAAGAAAAATTGATATAGCTGTATCACAATTTCATTTATTAACCCATTACCTGCTGTTTCTATACACATTATCGGGGCTTTTAGGGCTGTAGAGATACCCTCTTACCCAGCAAACATTCCGAGCTCCAGGAAAAAAAAAAAGGGGGCATCGGGGGAGGAAAAATGGAGAGAAGAAGCTTTGCTGGATCCATGAAAGGATGGTTTACAGAAACCGTACAGTTTGCTTAATAATAAAACAGCTGAGCAGAGCAATTCTGCCCATTTCCCATCTCAAACTGGCTTTTAACTTATTCCGTCCTGGAAAACTCCACATCAGCAATGCCTCGTTCTTACTAATCCTAAAAGCACATATCATTTTCTACATAATGCTGACTCCCATACATCTTATATGTAGTATTGCTTTAAATAATGAAGACAATCATCACATAAATAAAAATGTAAATAACATTCCGGAGTCCCACGCAAACAATATTACCATTTAAAAAAATATATATATTACCAGTATCAGATTAAGATGTTTTCGAAAATATTGAGTTGCTTTCTTTTTTTTTTCTAGTTTTTGCCCCATAATATAATGTTTTCAGGCAGCTGCATATTAGCCATTTGTTCTCGCTCTGTTATCTGAGCCCCAGCCTACTAGACAAACACCCTGACTCCTTATCACACTGCCTGTGGGGAAATAGAATGGCTCTGTCTTAATCACCCAAATGGACACTCTGACTAATGAAAGTCTACGGAGGGACAGTGCTGGTGGTTATGCTGAAGGAGAAAATTATTTTATTTTCTATGGTACTTCCCCTTCAGAGGTGATGGTTTGATGATCTGTTCCTGTAAAATTTCTGCATTCCTCCTAAAATTGGAATCAATGAGAAAAAAAAAAATAAAGAACAAACGCCCCAGTTTCAGTAGGGAAAACAGTTGCCATGGTTGGGGTGAAATCAATAGAGAGGCTGGTTGTGTGGCAGCTGTTACTGGCCTAATGTGCATGAGCAGCTGTGAAGTCGGATGTTGGTGCAGCCGCCAGGAACCCTGTGCAGAACTTTTTATTAAGGCAGCAGATATACTGCACCCAGGAGAGGTATAAACCATACCTGGATACTCTTGGGGACTCACTCTGGGTCTCAGATGTTTTGCCCCCCATCTCAGCATCTCAAAGCTTAAGAGGAATTTGTTCCTCATCCCTCCATATCCTCCAAAGGGAGTCCTTAGATCAAAAGGGACCCTAAGAAGCCATTTAATATGGTTACAAAATAATATGCTGCTCTCGGGGAAGCGGAGATTTGCGCCTGCGGCACAACTAGCACAGCCGATCGGTTAACTGTCCCTAACAATGGGGAAGTGGTGACGTAAAGGGGAGGAATAATCACGTAGATCCTAAGAACAGGAAGTTAAGATGAAATAGAATTCGGGAAAATTTAAATGCATCAATCCCTGCTTACAGGCAGGGATCAGATAATTTGGTTATGCTGCAGCCGAATCTTCTGATCAGTCATTCACAGATATGAATGTAAACACAAGTGTGTCCAAGAGTGTTACCACGAATGAGATATGTGGCTGTCAATGTGATCCTGGGCAGCTCGTCGCGTATCTCATATGTGGTACACACAGCTAGGTTCACCACAACTCAATAACTCTCCTCAACTCTATCTCCCTGCGAAACCATTGCCCAGGAGAACTCAGTTTGAACGCTGGGAGGTCAATGGGCTCCTAACTTGAAAAAAGGCAGAATCCATTACATTGTATCAGCCAGGTTTTTGGCTATATTGCCGAAACACTGAGTAAGGATAGACGACACATTATTTGTGGAACAACATCCAGAGAAGTCTACACAACTAGAGTGGAAGGCACCAGATGTGGGACTCAATTGAGACAAGTACACACCAAACATCCTCACCAATGAATAATACTTAACTACTTTGTAAGTACTTTCAAATGAACCCGCTATCAAAATATTACAATATGTCATTTTGTAGATGGTAGCTTTTAACCTATACATGGTGCTAGCCAATTGGGCTAGGAATGCATGGGTCAAAAATTATGGAAAAACCTTACATGGCCACAGTCTTCTCCAGAATGTCACAAAATGCAGTCTGAATCACCGTGAAGCACCCAGCCAGCCATATTGGAAACCATCAGGCACACTTGTGTGTGTATATATACACACACACACATTTGCCAGCAATATCACACAGTGTGCCATATTGGCGTGGACCCTGGCATCCATCTTTTTTGGATGATGGGACTACTTTAATGTGTTTTGTTTATCTGTAGGACCTGGAGCAGCTCCAGAGCTAGGATTGTGGAAAATGTAGAATGGAAAAATCTAAGATAATACTCAGCTATTGTATATATTAAAGTGCATGTGATGGCTTTGAAGTTTCTGTTCCACGTAGACAAAACATTAAGCACCGTAGAATGTTAAGGAAAACAAACCTCAGCCTGTCATAAAAAAAGTGGCAATGTGAGAAATTACTATGGAAAAGTTTAGAAATAAGTGGATGGATTGGGGTGTGGATGGAAGGGTTACTAATTGTCGGGATGATGGCCACCATTCAATCAGAGTCCAAAGGTTTGTGAGAAGTGCAGATAAATACATAATGTGTCTGTTTTCTCCCTGATTTAATCCCTGGTGGTCCTGTGGTGGGAGCAAGAGGACATCAGTGCTCCCTTGCGGTGTGTGCAGCTTCTGTGTTGGGCATTGGGGCATCCTATCCCTGCACTCAACGCCAATAGACGGAGCACGCGAGGGATCACTGATCTGTGGGTACAGACCTGACGCTCTCTTCATTTTGGGCCAGTTGGAAGGAGATCAGTGATTTCCTCAACCGGCCCTGCTCCTCCAGCAATCAATCAGTTCAGTCCACATGCGGAAGGCACCGGCAGGGTGACGGACACCACAAATGGTGGTGACAGACAGTCTTAGACTGTGTAACAAAGTACCCAACTAACACTTTTGTGAAGCTTGTGTGAGTGGCTAGTGACACGGTGGGTGGGAGAGAGAGTCAGTCGTCTTGGTCTTGTGTTAGATTCAGGATCCATAGCATGTTTAAGTTCCCTTAATGTACCCGGGAATAAAATAATTCGATAAATATAAGAGCACTTATTTTAATCCTTCACAGCGGCGGCGGCGGCAGAAACATATAAGTCATCGGTATAATTAGAGCACCAGACTCGGGAAAGCTCCTCTCGTTATGCCGGTGAATGGGACAATAGACTCAGTGATTTACAGCTTCTTGATTAATAAGAAAAAAAACCTTCTACACTCCACATAATAAGAGGGATTCTCCCGAACATCTAGAATGACGCCGCACTCACATTCAGATGAGGCAATCAGAGAGCGGCTGGTTGTGGAGCCGTATTAATGATAGTTCTGGGCAGAAGCCGTTGAGCGTTAGAAGAAGGAGCTCGTTGGCAGCCGACACATTAGCATTCACCGTGACTGCATGGATTGATGGCCTGGGCAGGGAAGGTGTCTCGTATCTGATTAACGCCTCGGCCGGGCTCCGGGGTTTATTTCGAGATGTAGCCTGTGGTGTAATCATTGAACGGACTCCATCACATTTCATGCGATGACATTGTATGGCGTGTCGCCAGCCAGCCAGCCATCAGAGTTCGCTGGATACACATGACTGATGGGATGGAAACATTGTTGGGAAATCTCCAGGTTCATATTTATGATAGGATTATATATATATATAAATACACAGTATATATATACTATTACATCAACTCTATGGAGATATATATATATATATATATATATAATTTTATATATTAATATATATATATATATTTATATTACATACATATTATATTATAGACATGTGTAATGTATTTGCACATTTAAACACACACATACATTACATATTTAACCCCTTAAGGACAATGGGCGGTTCCTAAACCCATTGAAAACAATGCATTTTGAGCCCGTACATGTACGGGCTTTGTCATTAAGGGGATAAATGTTATAGCAATATATTTAGTTTATATATATATATATATATATATATATATATATATATATATAGAATCTCACATGCGCAGTATGCATTCTCCGAAATGAATTGATATCGGGACAAAAAAACAGGACAAAGGTACAGGTTGGTGGGACAGCGGGGTAGAGTGACAAAACCAGGACTGTCCCGCGCAAAGCGGGATAGTCGGGAGGCGTGCATCAGCCCCAGTAGGCACAGTTAGGCGTATCCAGCCGGTGGCTGCACGTATGGCATTTGGGGGCTGCTGGCCTTAAAGTGCCAAGGTCATCTCCAGTCTGATCCGGGTAGGGCATGGAAACGCCCGGAAATGTTACAGAATAAATATCTGAAATGCTTGGGTTACAATCTTCATCCTCTAGAAAAAAAAATATAATCTAAATGTAAAATATAAAAAGAAAGTGGAACTATAATTTCCCCCAAATCCTGTATTTTAAGTGAATTTTATAATTATGTAAGTATATAAAAATAAACCCTCTGATCTATGTACCCTAAGCGTGTTTTTATTTAACCTAGACATAGTGGCTTGTTTTAAAATGTCTTATTTGCTCGAAATTCTTGGAAAGTTACATATTATTTTAGAAATCTGTTGCCTAAAAAAGCCGGTTCTGAAAATAGAATTTGGAGCCGTAACTTTGTCAGTATAAACGGCGCTTGCCTGCAATTGTAAATTAGACGGTAGCTCGAGATCTGGGAAACAGGGAGAAAATTATACCATTTACGTAAACTTGTGGAGATTTAACATGACAGCGGCAATTTTAATGCCAAAACTATATATTTCAAACACGTAAAATAGTGTTCGACGCGTATAATCAAAATCCTTTGGACCATGACGAATATGAAAGCGTGCGGTTAGACAGATTTTATTTCCCGAAAAGAAACCGTTTCTTCAAGGTTTTAGGGACTTAACAACCACCTTAACAATCAGCTGTTTTAACTGCCTACCGGTGTTAAATATTAATTAGATTTAAAGGGGATCTCCCACCATGTTGAGCTGTTTCCTTTTTTTTTTTTTAATAATTCTAGTTTTTGCCCCATAATATAATATTTTCAGGCAGCTCCATATTAGACATTTGTAGGAGTTCTCGCTCTGTTATCTGATCCCCAATTTACTAAACAACCCCCCCGACTCCTTATGATACTGCCTGTGGGGAACAATAGAATGGCTCAGTCTTAATCACCCGGTCGGACAGCCTGACTAATGAAAGTCTATGGAGGAATGGACTTCATTAGCATTGCTATAAAATATCAGCTCAGTGTGGTGTTTGAGCCGGGAAAGTCACCCAAAATATCACATGACTGACAGCAATGGCCGCCTCCAGGTCTGCAGATAAAGGGGGTTTATTGGAGCAAAATGAGATCAAACCAGGATACGTGGCCCCCGTCTAGTCGCCGTTTCTCCTGCTGTAACGACTCAAACCTTAATCAGTCGTTGGTCTCGTCTCAGATTCAGGAGCCGTGTGTCTATCCCATGCGTGTCTCTCACTATATTCGTTTTTTCTATCTCAGACCCCGAGATATGAAAATAAATGAAGCGATATGTAGGGACCCAGGACTCTGGATGCATTGTCTCCCCCCCCTTTTCTCATATAGACTTCTCTTGGGGCACAGAGGAGAGGAACGCGCGGATCTGCTAAGCAACATATTATAAACCCGCGCTCGGCACGAATCGTATTGTATATAATGATATAACAGCGTGAATGGAGACGGAGAACAAGGTGAGGGAGGAGGTGTAGCCGCTGTGTCCGCTCCGTTTATTGGCTCCTGTGCTCCTGGATAGTGATAATAATTGCGTTGTTTGTGATTATAGCCGTTCTAAAGTTTATTCGAGATAAAAGCCGCACAATCGCTATAACAACCAGAATTAGCGCTCCTGCTATTTGTTCTTTGAGGATCTTATGGGTGTTTTGGATAACAGGCCTCAGGTGATGCTCCGAGAACGACTCTCCCAACAGCTACTCATTATGAAGGGGCAACAGCGGTAGGTTTCTCCAGCAAGAAGACCTGAGTTGGCCCCGTATAATGCATAATTCAACGGGTGACAAGCTCTCCCGACTTCATTATATGAAGGCCAGCCAAGCTCTCCATGCAGAAGAAGCTCACTGGGTTGTCCTTCTGTGATCATATCTGGGAACTCTCCTGGTTGCACCCTGGAGGTTCTGGGTGAAGCACCTCTTCTCCGGGTCTATTGGTCACCACGGACCCTCAAACCACAGCTGACCGCCTGCCGACGTCAGCAGGACCGCCCACCAATGTCAGAGGCACCGCCCACCATTATCAGCAGGACCGCCTACCCGCATCCCAAAAATGGAGGGTTCCCAGGTATGTTCATAATGTGTAGTGAAGCGAACCAGGTGAAACGCAACTCTCCATTTAGTGAATAGACCCCTTTTGTGCAACCAACATTTTTAGAAAAAAAAATGATAATTTTCCGAAGGGACGCTGATGACATCAGAGCAACATCTCAACAGACTCAGCGGGGCTTAGATGTGCTGACGGTGATGAATCGGCCCCGGAACGATCTGTCACATCCTACATATCACGCGAGTTTCATTGCTGAGAAAGCGTTCTGAGACGGAACCTTCAGCGATATCAGACGGTAACAAAATTACCACCGCATTACCGCAACGTGTAACAATCTCATTCCCTGGAGTTATTCCGCCCCCGTTTAGCTCTTTTTATATGAATTTTTATATGTTTTTCAATCCAAAGCCCTTTTTTTGATAATTTCAACACGTTTCTACTAACAAAGGGCCCGTTATACTAAACGTGGGGGAAATCCCCAAACGGCTCACATCAAATCTGCTGGGAACGCACGCTTATTCCCACCTGTGTTAGGATTTTGGTCTCTGATCTATAACAGCTGATTAATCTGATATTATTCAAATACAATAATGGAAAAAAAAACCAGCGCTGTATACAGTAATATAACCCCCCAGCACTGTATACAGTAATATAACCCCCCCAGCACTGTATACAGTAATATAACCTCCAGCGCTGTATACAGTAATATAACCCCCCAGCGCTGTATATAGTAATATAACCCCCAGCGCTGTATACAGTAATATAACCCCCAGCGCTGTATACAGTAATATACCCCCAGTGCTGTATACAGTAATATAACCCCCAGCGCTGTATACAGTAATAACCCCCAGCACTGTATACAGTAATATAACCCCCCCAGCGCTGTATACAGTAATATAACCCCCAGCGCTGTATACAGTAATATAACCCCCGGCGCTGTATACAGTAATATAACCCCCCAGCGCTGTATACAGTAATATAACCCCAGCGCTGTATACAGTAATATAACCCCCAGTGCTGTATACAGTAATATAACCCCCAGCGCTGTATACAGTAATATAACCCCCTGTGCTGTATACAGTAATATAACCCCCAGCGCTGTATACAGTAATATAACCCCCAGCGCTGTATACAGTAATATAACCCCAGCGCTGTATACAGTAATATAACCCGCCAGCGCTGTATACAGTAATATAACCCCCCAGTGCTATATACAGTAATATAACCCCCCCAGCGCTGTATACAGTAATATAACCCCCCAGTGCTGTATACAGTAATATAACCCCCCCCCAGCGCTACAATGCAAATGCTCTGATGATTCTATACACATTATCGGGGCTTTTAGGGCTGTAGAACCCCGTGATACCCTCATACCCAGCAAACATTCTGAGCTCCTAGAAAAAAGGTGCAATGGGGGAGGAAAGGGGGGCATCAGGGGGATTTGGGGTCCATGGGGGACAACAGGGACACAATATATATGAATTTGGGCTGCATTGGAAGCATCGCTCCCTTGTAAGACACATTTTTAGGGAATATATTGTCACAACAGTAAGCTCACAATCCTGGCTTAGGTTTGTGGGAGTTGTCGTAATCACTATCTCTCTCAGCCCGACAATCTGAATGTTTGACTTTGAGTGACTAGATAAGGATATCGTACATCACATTAATATGCCAACTATACACGTGGCTCATTTCCCAGGCATTGACAGTAATTATTCTAAAAGAGATGGATCACAAAATAAAGTCGGCCCTCATTCTTCCCGTAACTTCCAGGCGCACGCCTTGTTTTGATGTTTGACATTAGGTATGAATCACGTCTGCTTTATTCCAACTCATACTCAGTAACGTTACCGTAGCAGGAATATTATGTGAACGTTAACAGAGAGAAGCGAGATATCATCAGACCTGGAACTCTCAGGGTTTTTGCCCCAATGTCAGGGTGAAGGGGCAGATTCTCCGGGTCTCGCAGTCTGAATCTGACTCCTTCCTATTCACCCCGCTGTGGTCATATATGAGCAGCTGTGGAGTCGGATGTGGGTGCAGCTGCCTGGAACGCTGTGCAGGACTTTATATTAAGGCAGCAGATCTACTGCACCCAGGAGAGGTAAAAGCCTACCTGGATACTCTCAGGGATTCACCCGGAGTCTCAGGGTTTTGCCCCGAAGTCAAGATCGTATGAAGTGACAGATTCTCAGGCTCACACAGTCTGGAGCCGACTCCTTCCTATTCTCCCCCGCTGTGATCATATATAAGATTCTGATGCTTTTGCCCCAGTATGATATGGTTGATATCCCTGCTTGAATTCAGGTGACTTACATTAGTGTATCTTTAAATTAGACAAGTCAAGGTTTCTGTCCAGAGATCATCTCTAAGACCCTTCTCGGGGTTATTTGGGATCTGTCAGGGTTGGCCCCTCAATTTCATGGTTTTTGCACCAATTTCAGGGTCTCTGGGTAAGTGGGCAGATTCTGCAATGATTTCAAAGTTTAAAGGAGGGGAAATGTTAGAACTAAAGACCAAAATCTAAAACTAGCTTTACAGGTTTAGGTGTAATGTAAAGAAGTTTTACTTTACTCAGATGGTGGTAGGTAAGTGGAACATCCTCCCGGCAGAAGTGGTAGAGGGTAATACAGTGAGGGTATTAAACATGCATGGGATAGACATACGGCTCCTGAATCTAAGACGAGGCCGACGACTGATTAAGGTTTGAGTCTTTACAGCAGGAGAAATAGGCAACTAGACAGGGGGCCGAATGGGGCCGATCTGCTGTCTGTTTCAGTTAAGTGATATCTGAGCATTCCAGCTGGAATCCCTGCTTGAATACAGGTGACTTGTTTCAGAACATCTTTACCTCCCGACAAGGTATGGTTTTTCATAAGAACTATTTGTCTGTCACCATTAGAGACTCGCTGCAGTACAATATTTGTGATGGGCTATAAAGGGTTAATATCTGAACAGTCTCACGATTGGCTATATTCTGCGAGTTCTGGAAGCGGAATCTTTCCTCCTGTAGGGTGGGGGGGGGGACACCAGAACCCTAACATCTTCTATTTCTCAAACATTGCTGTTTCTTTAATCTTTTCCAGCCAGAACATATATTATTGCTCATTAAATATTAACTCCGTACGGAGCGCGAGGAATTTCACAAGCTAGTTACCCATACAATGCTATTACTTCGACAGCCGGAGACAGATCCCCATCTGCCGCGGGGAGTATTAATGGCTAACGCACCATATGTTTCTCGGGTGTGTGATCAGGGGGCCCCCCCTCGCTGCTGCCGAATACATCGGGACATATGGCTGTAGCGTAGCGTTCATCCCAGCACCTAAACCGCATCTTTGTGTTTAACAAGGCGGATGGTTCCTGCTTTAACCTTTTTTTGTGCGCCATGGACTGAAGGGGTTAATTTTAGCATTAATAAGCATTATTTTGTGTGGGTTTTTTGGGGAACAGCTTTAATCTCAGCCTTAAACCTTTTTATTTCAGGGAGGGGGGCATGTGCCACTCAACATTTCAGATGGCCGAATTGGAACACCTAAAAGAAGGATGGGGCAGGGCTGGCCTCAAGGGGCATGATCGGCCCGGGGGCCTCATACCGGAAGAGCCAACATGCGCCGCTCAGCTTCATACCTTCACCAGGTGGCCACGTTGAAGCTTAACCTCTTCACAACAAAGCCAGGGCTCACAATGCATTGTCATTAATGTGTTTAAGGAGTGTTGTCCTTAAGGGGTTAAAGATCTCACGGTTACATAGCCTTTATATGACATTGTTGCATGTGATGTTACCAACATTCGGTGGATTCCGACCAATACATTATATTTTATTTATAGAGCTTCAGCAGATTATGCTATTAGGGACATCATTAAAGGAAGAGCAGCATTAACCCCTTAAGGACAACGAGTTGTTGTTAATCCCATTAACGACAATGCATTGTGAGCCCGTACGTGTATGGGCTTTGTCGTGAAGAGGTTAAAGCTGACCGTTTACAATTTGTCAATAAGATTAACACACTAAGAGAAGAGGGACCTGCTCTCATGAGCTTACAATCCACCGCGGCCTTAGCAAAGCTTAACACGTTTGTAGCCCTGATGGTGGCAGCCGGAGTACCCCGTTCCTGTGACCTATCGCGTTTCTTTACATACGTTCCACATTTGTCGGTCAGCGTTCCGCACATCTGCTTCGAGGTTCCGCTCTAACAAATTCATTTTTAGCTTCTCTTCTTCGTGGTGGGCCTGGACGGCGACGTCAAACCCCTCGGGGAGAGGGACACAAAGTCTTGAAGGAGTGTTTTGTAGACATCTAAGGCTTCTGTCTTGGGGACACTTTGAGACATTCTGGACGCGGGGTCTACACACTTTCTATTTTATTTACTAATCATGTTTACATGTTTAACCCCGTTAGACGAGTTCTTTGGCTGTTGGTTGGTCTGATAAGAGGCAGAGAGCGTTTCATTCCTACACTCAATGGCTGAAGGGTATGACCTCTCCAGAGCGCGGGGCAGCACTTTGTCAGAATTCATACCACCGAGGTTTTAAATGACCGAGGTGTCAACGCCACTCGATGCAGTCAGCACGTATACTGTGACATGGAATCTCCTGCTGTCTTATTAACTATGCCGAATGAAGGGTCAGGTGGAGCCCCTCTGAGAGGAGAAGGAGCTCACTGGGGGTCTCCCAATATTCGGAGAATACAGGTTGATGAGCAACAGATTGTTATCCCCACTAGCCTTTAAAGGGTTAACGTTTTAATGGGACAGTTTAATGTCGCTGACAGCTTCAACAAAGAACAATGCGTACTTTAATACACATTCTCTGAAAACGCACTTATCTTAGGTAGAAGCTGCAGCTCAGACCATGGCACAACAATGCTTGTCACTGATTGGTTGCTTCAGTGGGAGGAAAGTGCTCTCATTTTTCGGCACATGCGCCTGGGGGAGTCTTGTTAGACGCCCTGCGACATTGGCCTAGCCAGCGCTGACTCTCAGTAAATCGTGAAAATAGAGGGGGGGATGGGCAAGTGGGGCAAATGAATATGGATTCCCAAGGAGGACACCACTTACGTGCAAAGGGACGCCTCGGCTGTCGTAGGCATTAATGTACGATGGCTGGAGTGTCCCTTTCATTCTGAATCCATTGTCCATTAGCCCAGGATTTGCAGCTTGCATTTTCCAGTAAGTGTCCTCTGCGAGCCGTCGGTGTGTTCAGCACTTGCTGCCGAGCTGGGGGGGGGCACTTTTAAACAGCGCCAAATAGTTTTCAGCGCACAGTTGCTGGGATGTAAGCCGTCCGTCAGCTGCTTTTCCCCGGCAGCAGGTGCAGCGCCCAGAGCAGTGAATCATTTTCCCTTCTGTATATAAACTAAACATCAGACACCGAACAGTGGATGTGATTTCACCAAATGATAATAAAAGGGAACGTCCAAAATTATTATTATTTCTAATATCAGATTAAAAATACGTTTTCAAAAATAATGTAGTTTTGCCCAATGATATAACATTTTGAAGCAGCTGCGTATCAGCCATTTGTAGGAATTCTCGTTCTGTTATCTGATCCCCGATCTACAAACCCCCCAACTCCTTATCATACTACCTGTGGGGAACAATAGAATGTCTCAGTCTTAATCACCCAGTCGGACACTCTGACTAATGAAAGTCTATGGAGAACGGATTTCATTAGCATTGCCATAAAGCATCAGCTCAGTGCGGTGTTTGAGCCGGGATCACATGACTGCCAGCAACGGCGGCTCCAGGTCTGCAGATAAACAGAGTTTATTGGGACAAAATGAGATAAAACCAAGTTTTTGTCACCAACCGACCAATATTACTGTATACAGTGCTGGGGTTATATTACTGTATACAGTGCTGGGGGTTATATTACTGTATACAGTGCTGGGGGTTATATTACTGTATACAGTGCTGGGGGTTATATTACTGTATACAGCGCTGGGGGGTTATATTACTGTATACAGTGCTGGGGGTTATATTACTGTATACAGCACTGGGGGGTTATATTACTGTATACAGCGCTGGGGGTTATATTACTGTATACAGTGCTGGGGTTATATTACTGTATACAGTGCTGGGGGTTATATTACTGTATACAGTGCTGGGGGTTATATTACTGTATACAGCGCTGGGGGGTTATATTACTGTATACAGTGCTGGGGGTTATATTACTGTATACAGTGCTGGGGGTTATATTACTGTATACAGTGCTGGGGGTTATATTACTGTATACAGTGCTGGGGGTTATATTACTGTATACAGCGCTGGGGGGTTATATTACTGTATAGAGCGCTGGGGGTTATATTACTGTATACAGCGCTGGGGTTATATTACTGTATACAGTGCTGGGGGTTATATTACTGTATACAGCGCTGGGGGTTATATTACTGTATACAGCGCTGGGGGTTATTATGGTATACAGCGCTGCCCCTTTAACAATATAGTGGACAAAACATTTCTTTTTCAAAATATAATCTTATTTTTTGGCCGCTGGGTGACAATCTATTTTTGATTTCCCGATGAAGGGATTTTTTTGCTAATTATTCTTCCTTCTAGATTAAGTTACCGTCCACAAGACTTCGCAGGTGCCTCAAAGACATCTGCTGCCGGGAGTAAGACATATTAATCCGCGGTTACTTAATGAAATTAAAATGCGCCGCAGCTGATCACTGTTTTAATTTTCAAACAGGCATCTGTCAGTCTGCTCCGATTCACGCGCTAAACGCTCTGTAACGGACATCTCCAACCGGTTATTTAATGAAAACCTGTTGACAAAAATGGCACTTTTGGGACTAGCATATATGCTCTGTATATATATATATATACCGGTGTGTGTGTATATATATATATATATATATATGTATATATATATCTATGTGCTTTATAATCATCTTAAGATCTGATCTGAAGGTTCATCATGAAAGTTCAGGTCAAACCCACTACAATACCTATAATCCTCAGAATAATCCTAACTCTTTTGATGGGCAGTGACTCCCATCATCCCCGGTCATCTTGTATCCCCCCTTTTTTTATACAAATTATATTATTCTTATACATTGTCATTGTCAGGTTGATTAATGTGTAAAGAAACTCTCATTAATCCAAGCCATCCGTGGGCTGCTGCGGTCCATCATATAGGTCATCAAACAGCTAACCAGGTGATGGTTATTATTAACCTGCGATTTACCATCTTGTACTGGAGTCCAACTCCCACCAATCAGTTGCTAGTTGCTAGTTGCTTCTCCTGGTCGTGTTGCATGTTATCCAGGGCTGGCTGTTGGGTTGTTAGATTGCCGGGATCCATCTGAGAATTACAGGTTAGGCATCGCGCCTCGATGGAACAATACCAGTCATAAATATTTACAATATTTTCTGTTCTTCACAGCGGGAATACAGTTAAAGCAGCTGCTGTCCATATGTCAGGCTGAACCCTACGCTGTTACGTCTCACACATTCGTGAATGAATGCCCTCAACTGTTTGGGGATTTCATGAATGAAGGCCCTCAACTGTTTGGGGATTTGATGAATGAAGGCCCTCAACTGTTTGGGGAGTTCATGAATGAAGGTCCTCAACTGTTTGGGGAGTTCATGAATGAAGGTCCTCAACTGTTTGGGGAGTTCATGAATGAAGGTCCTCAACTGTTTGGGGATTTCATGAACGAAGGCCCTCAACTGTTTAGGGATTTCATGAACGAAGGCCCTCAACTGTTTAGGGATTTCATGAACGAAGGCCCTCAACTGTTTAGGGATTTCATGAACAAAGGCCCTCAACTGTTTGGGGATTTCATGAACGAAGGCCCTCAACTGTTTAGGGATTTCATGAACGAAGGCCCTCAACTGTTTAGGGATTTCATGAACAAAGGCCCTCAACTGTTTGGGGATTTCATGAACGAAGGCCCTCAACTGTTTGGGGAGTTCATGAATGAGTGAGCATGGCATTGTGTCTGTTTTTGCTGAAATTCTAGAATGCATTGTGTGTAATTGTACCCATCTGACCATAATTCTCTTGATTTTGCAGGCGCTCCGTTTCAACGTTCCCAGCATGCCCATGCTACCTCTTGCCGTCACTTCCACTTGGGTCCACAGCCTCAACTTCCAGACTTCCCTCTCCACCACCACCCCGTCCAGCCACAGCAAGGAATGGCTTCACACATGCCAACAGCCCACCAGCATAACGGACCACTGCACCAGCCACTGCCGCCCTTGCCTGCCCTACCATTTCAGGAGGTGGCGGGACCGTCTTTCCTACCTCAGGCCCTACACCAGCAATACCTCCTCCAGCAGCAGCTCCTCGAGGCTCAGCACCGACGGCTCGTTCCTCATCCCAGGTGAGATCTTCAGAACAAATGAACACCCAACGTGAAAAACCTACGCAGATGGGTTTTGGACTGCAGTTTCCGTAACACCCTAGTTTACCAGCAGCTTAAGTAGTTTAGGTGGTCCAACTCCATTGTAGGCAACAGTGCCCTCAAAATTAATCCTGCCGTATTATTGTAAACAGGGCCAGAATTCATATGAGCCACCAGCCATGGGGCTATAATGAAACCTATGGTGACCACCTCAGTATAATGAACTGTTTGCCAAACCTATGGTGACCTCCTCAGCCATAAATTTCACATGTATAAAAGGACATTTCTGGCTGCAACATAATTGCACAAGGGTTTCTAACCATCAATTAGCCTTTTAAACTGAAACTTGGATCAGCGAACACAACGCGCCATTGGAACACAGGAGTGATGGGAGTGATAAAGGGCCATTGGAACACAGGAGTGATGGGAGCGATAAAGGGCCATTGGAACACAGGAGTGATGGGAGTGATAAAGGGCCATTGGAACACAGGAGTGATGGGAGTGATAAAGGGCCATTGGAACAGAGGAGTGATGGGAGTCATAAAGGGCCATTGGAACACAGGTGTGATGGGAGTGATAAGGGGCCATTGGAACACAGGAGTGATGGGAGTCATAAAGGGCCATTGGAACACAGGAGTGATGGGAGTGATAAGGGGCCATTGGAACACAGGAGTGATGGGAGTGATAAAGGGCCATTGGAACACAGGAGTGATGGGAGTGATAAGGGGCCATTGGAACACAGGATATCTAAATAATATCTTCTGTTCTAAGTTGATATTTATGCCCACGGTTCCTCTTAATTTCCCTGCCTTCAAACGCAGATGCTTTGCTTGTTATTTTATTTATGAGTGCTTGGTGTATCCACAACTAATCCAACCTAGGCTCGAGTTCCCTCAGAGGATAGAACTTGGCAACCAGTCACGTTCCTCCTGGGAGAAGAATTTTATGATGATGGTGGTGATGAGTTCCTCTGTTGAAAACAGCTTTCAACTGATTTTTTACTTATAAGGCACCCAAGTTGACCTAGAGGTCTCCAAAAATTCCAGAGGTCATAGTCCTCAGATTGTACAATCCGTCGGTTCTCACAGCATAAGTTAGTGAGTCTTTGTTGTCAGACCGTATTAATGCCACCAGGTAGAACATTTTATAGCCTCTAATTCTTTTCTGTCCTGCTTACTATCATTTTAACCACAAG
Organism: Spea bombifrons; assembly: GCF_027358695.1. Taxonomy (NCBI): domain Eukaryota; kingdom Metazoa; phylum Chordata; class Amphibia; order Anura; family Pelobatidae; genus Spea; species Spea bombifrons. Next base: position 160,089,260 of record NC_071087.1, on the reverse strand, counting down.
CAGCCACAAACCTTCTACAGCTGCCTTTCTTTTCCCAATTTTTTCACGTGACAAACCTCGTTACTGTGAATTATTGAAGCCATATACAATATATGACCTTTAGCTCACATGCCCTTTGGTGTCTTCCTAACCAGTGAGTCTGTATTCTCTCACAGGCGGACTCAGGAGCGCATGTCGGTGCATCCTCACCGTTTACGCCCAGGCTTTGACTTCAGCCACCAACTACAAATATCTCAACCATTGGGGCCTAGGTACTTGGCTGAAGGCACAGACTGGTAAGTCGGAAACATACACTGCCTCTGTGACATAAAACATATATTCATTTCCATAGTAATGCAGCGTTAAAAATAACTCATTCCTTAAGTGTGTAAAATTTTGCTTCGTTTGTCATTTTTTGCTGGGAACACTTAATTGTCACGTGACACAAAGCCAAGCACTGATAGGCTGTTGACAATAAACACTAAAAAGGCTTCTTCAAAGGTGGTGTTTTTTTATGTTATTAAATCTTCGGAGGAAACAATAGAAACATGGGTTGATTTGATTAGCATGCTAGAGAGCTGTTACGGTTTTGACTAAGTGGGACAGCACCTTTAAATCCGGAGTATGCCGGAAACTCAGCCACAAAATGTTATTTTCTTCTGGCTCCGGTATGACGCAAGCCAAGTTGGGTCAGCCTTGCTCGAATCGAGCTGGATTTATCCAATGGATTCTGAAAGCTTTCCTCCTTGCAAAAAGAGCTCAAAACAAGAAGGGGGTTGGGGCGTAAGCTTGGCTTTGGCTCACACTCCTTTGCCTTTGGCAAGCTGGCCCACGTTGAGTCCACATTGACCAATGTCAATTCAATCTACTGAACGGGCTCAAGTTTATATAGATCTCGCTCATTTGAAATCACTAGGTAATAAAAATCCCTTATTGACTTATTTTTAGTGGGGATTCAGAACCTTACCATTGTTATACACAGAGTATATTGTTATATACAGAGTATACCAGCACCCCCTGCACAAAATGTTCAGCTGCTCTGGATCTACCGTGATGGTCATCGACCTGACCTCTCGGTCGCCCTACATTAGATCTAATAATGACAGAGAACAAACAAAACCCTGTTCAGAACTCAGAAAAAGCATATCTGGCATCACTTTCCTGCTGCCTTATTGGGTAAAATCCATAAAATCTCGAAGACCTTTCGAAAGAAACATTAAAAGCTCCTCGAAATGATCAAAAGTAAGCAACTGATGGAACGACATGAAATGTTACATTCATTCCGATCCCCTTAAGGGATGAATTGGCCAAAGTGTGGAAATAATGATGGGTATGGTATCCGGGGTAATAATGATGGGTGCCGTGGAGATAGTGATGGGTAGAGTATCCGGGGTAATAATGATGGGTGCCGTGGAGATAGTGATGGGTAGGGTATCCGGGGTAATAATGATGGGTGCGGTGGAGAAAGTGATGGGTAGAGTATCCGGGGTAATGATGGGTGCGGTGGAGATAGTGATTGGTACGGTATCCGGGGTAATAATGATGGGTGCCGTGGAGATAGTGATGGGTACGGTATCCGAGGTAATAATGATGGGTGCCGTGGTAATAATGCTGGGTGCGGTATCCGGGGTAATAATGATGGGTGCCGTGGTAATAATGCTGGGTGCGGTATCCGGGGTAATAATGATGGGTGCCGTGGAGATAGTGATGGGTACAATATCCGGGGTAATAATGATGGGTGCCGTGGAGATAGTGATGGGTAGGGTATCCGGGGTAATAATGATGGGTGCGGTGGAGATAGTGATGGGTAGAGTATCCGGGGTAATGATGGGTGCCGTGGAGATAGTGATGGGTAGAGTATCCGGGGTAATAATGATGGGTGCCGTGGAGATAGTGATGGGTACGGTATCCGGGGTAATAATGATGGGTGCCGTGGTAATAATGCTGGGTGCGGTATCCGGGGTAATAATGATGGGTGCCGTGGAGATAGTGATGGGTACGGTATCCGGGGTAATAATGATGGGTGCCGTGGTAATAATGCTGGGTGCGGTATCCGGGGTAATAATGATGGGTGCCGTGGTAATAATGCTGGGTGCGGTATCCGGGGTAATAATGATGGGTGCCGTGGTAATAATGCTGGGTGCGGTATCCGGGGTAATAATGATGGGTGCCGTGGTAATAATGCTGGGTGTGGTATCCGGGGTAATAATGATGGGTGCCGTGGTAATAATGCTGGATGCGGTATCCGGGGTAATAATGATGGGTGCCGTGGTAATAATGCTGGGTGTGGTATCCGGGGTAATAATGATGGGTGCCGTGGTAATAATGCTGGGTGCGGTATCCGGGGTAATAATGATGGGTGCCGTGGTAATAATGCTGGGTGCGGTATCCGGGGTAATAATGATGGGTGCCGTGGTAATAATGCTGGGTGCGGTATCCGGGGTAATTGGTAACATTGTGTTTTCTGGTTACAGGGACCTCAGTGTGGACGCTGGTTTGACACACACGCAGTTCCAGGTCAGACCGGTACAACAGCACTATCAACAACATTACTTAACGACTCCCCGACTGCACAACTTCCCAAGAAACACATCAACGCAGATGGTAAGATGTCCTTTTTTAATATAAAAGTAGACAGTACATAATAACATAGTAACAGTGACATAGTAACAGTAACATAGTAACAGTAACATAGTAATAGTAACATAATAATAGTAACATAGTAACAGTGACATAGTAACAGTAACATAGTAACAGTAACATAGTAATAGTAACATAGTAACAGTGACATAGTAATAGTAACATAGTGACAGTAGCATAGTGACAGTAACATAGTGACAGTAACATAGTAACAGTCACATAGTAACAGCAACATAGTAACAGTAACATAGTAATAGTAAGATGGTAACATAGTAACAGTAACAAAGTAACAGTAGCATAGTAACAGTAGCATAGTGACAGTAACATAGTAACAGTGACATAGTAATAGTAACATAGTAACAGTGACATAGTAATAGTGACATAGTAACAGTAGCATAGTGACAGTGACATAGTAATAGTAACATAGTAACAGTGACATAGTAATAGTGACATAGTAACAGTAACATAGTAACAGTGATATGGTAACAGTAACCTAGTAACAGTAACATACTAAAAGTGGCAGTAACATAGTAACATAGTAACAGGAACATAGTAACAGTAACATAGAATTGTAGGTTGAAAAAAGACCATTGAGTTCAGTCCTTCTAGCTATCATTCCTGCTTTTGATCCAAAAAAGGCAAAAAAAACAAATTAAGCTATTTTCTAAATTCTGTTAACTTTCTTCTTGACTCCAAAAGGCGATCAGATTTCTCATTGGATCGAGAAGCTCTGAGATATTAATGTTTATTCTATCACTTATAGCCCTGTATGTTCTGCTTTTACCCTCGTTGTATCTGATAGAACCTCCTCTCTCGGCAGTGGATTCCATATCTTTACTGCCCTCACTGTAAAGAATCCCTTCCTTTATTGTGTCCTTCCGTCTCAGAGGACGGTCTCTCGTGCTCTGTACATTTCTGTTAATGAACCGGTCGCTCTTTTTATCTAAACGCTTCCATATAATTGTATTTTATTATTATTAATATTATTATTAATAATATATTTGTTATTCTTTGATTTTGTAGCCATAAACAAACATAGGGGTCATTTTCCAAGCATTACAGAGTTAAAAATTCCATGTAACATAAATACTACTATGTTTAGTTCACGGCTTATTTTAGGCTTTTGTCAAAGTTCTATTATTATATTAATTATTAATTAATTAATTAATTCTAACACTATAATAACTATATAATATAATAATAAATATATATATATATATAATAATACAATATAATGAATTATATAATTTATGAATATTCATATAATTCTATAATTATACTAATTATTATTAATGATTATCATATGACCCTACGTCTGTTTAACGTGTTTGATAAAAGATCAGTCCTGCGGAATGGGGTGAAAATGAAGCTCATAGAGGGAGCATATAATGGATCTATATCGGTATACCCACTGGAGAGTGGTGTGTGACTCCTTCTTGCACTCACCAATGGCAAATAACACCCCTGTGTGCAGCTGGCTACGGCTCCACAGACTATTATGGAGATGGAGGGGTACGGTGTACAGCGCTGCGGAATATGATGGCGCTATATTAAACAATAAATAATAATAATAATAAAAAGTAATAATAATATATAAATTTCTGCAAGCCTCCCTTTGGTATTCATCTTTCCCCTCGCTGCTGGTTCAGAACTCCCCTGCCTGTCGCCCCAGCCGGGTAAACGGGACGAATCAGCAGATCGTAGAACAGGTTGGATCCCGACATATGCCTTCTCCCCCGCTCACCATCAAATATCTAGCCCCCAACAGTCCTGGTTTTCACAAGACAGTCCTGGCAAATCGGCATTGAGTGGTAAAATCGGGACTGTCCTATGCAAAGCGGGACAGCTGGGAGGCATTACTGTTGTATAATTCCAGAGGCAGCGGTATATAATTGCTGGACGCGGATGGGATTCGGTGCATTTCTTTCTCTCGCGCTCCATGTCCTGCGCTCTAATCTTCCTCCAAACACCGGCAGCGGGAGGCGCTCTCTAACCCAAGGGGGTCACCTCTAGCCTCGTGGCATCTTATTAACAGCTCACAAGAACAGTGCCATTGGACGGAGACCCCTGCGGTGACTACTCCTTTATCTGATTCCGCCGGGCACTTTAGGCGTCTCAGTTGTCGCCTGTTTGGTGTGTTCACGTTGTGAGTCGATAGTCCCACCACTCGCAGCCCTTTGTGTTTCCATTACCTTTTAACCCTATGAGAGGCAGGACAGCGGTGTCTTAATCAGTCGTTGGTCTCGTCTCAGATTCAGGAGCCGTATGCCTATCCCATGCATGTTTAATACCCTCTCTGTATTACCCTCTACCACCTCTGCTGGGAGGCTGTTCAACCCATCTACTACCCTCTTAGTAGTAATATGACAATTAAGTGTGAAAATATAACCTGAAAACATTTTTGCACAGTTAATATTTCTGGGAAGGTTTTGAGCATCAAACGACACAAAAAAAGGACGTCACTAACGCTGCACTTAGTTATGAGCAAGTGGAACAGAACCTTTAATGGCGACCTAGCCGCTTATATATATATATAGGCGGCAAACGTCCCAGATATGCCCAGACAGTCCCAAAAACCAGGCCTGTTTTCTTGCTTGAATGTGAGCATGCGTGGTATAGGCATACAGGCATCCCGGATGTAGTAGACTGGATGGGCTGAATGGCTCCGATCTGCCCCTAACGTTCCCTGTTTGCAGTTAGTCCTCCCCGTAGAGCTGATGGGGACTTGCTTCCTAACGCTGGCCATAGTTTGTTTTGTTAATTGTTTCTCTTGTCTGTTTTTAAAAGGTTGTCCATGAAATCAGAAATTACCCCTACCCGCAGCTCCATCTACTTGCCCTCCAGGGTCTCAGTCCGGCCCGGCACACGTCCGCTGTGAGGGAAAGCTATGAAGTGAGTAGGATCTCTCGCTGCTTCTTCTTCTGGCTTCTCTTGAGTCGATGAATCGTTCCGTAGCGTCAGGGATCAGCCTGAGCTCGCCGTGTTTGCTGGGAGCGAATCGACCGCAGGGTGCTACAGCCCTGCGAGTCACAAACATCTCAAAAGGGGCTTTATTCATTAAATTGTGCGACGAGAACGCAGCCGCTGCTTCTAAATGCCCCCCTCGGTTACATCAATAGCTACGGATAGGTCATATAGGAGTCCCAATAGAGTCCTGTCCCCTGGGCACACCTCTACAACACCTTGTAATCTGTTGATGTGGACTATGACATCATACCCCAGGCCGCACCCCAATATGTCCTGAGATGGCCATGTGGTCTCCCCAACTGGCCCATGACCACCACTGTCTGCAAAAACAGGACAATGGGGCAACTTGACAGGGCAGAACCGAGACTGCCCTGTGGAAAATAGGACCCTTGGGTGATGCAGTGTCCACGAACATCAATAATTCACGTATGACATCATATCCTGGCCCTCGGTGTCTTAAAGAAGCAGAGCGTCATTTAATGGCGTCTATGGAGGCTGCGCTGACCCGGTACAACCTCCAAAGCGTAAATACGCCGTTTGGGGAGAGCAAAGATCCCCCTCACAACCGGCATGCGGCGGGGTGTCTCGATCCTCTGATCTCCCTAACTATTAGTGGGACGTCTTGGTAGGGCAGTGTCTAAAAAACAGGACTGCCCTCCTTTAACACAGGACAGTTGTGAGGTATGCCAACCCTGCCGTGTTCTATATTGCCATTAAGGGGGTAGGCGCAACCACCTCTCTTTTCTGGGGCCGGGTAGATGCCCTTGAGGAGAGGTCTTGGCCTGCTTGGGATTCCTCATCAAACCCCCAAATAAAAGCCCAGATTTTCAAGAAAATGAATTAAATAATGTTAGTTTTGCCACCTTGAGACACGGATATCAGCCTAACCTGTCCTAATATTCAACCGGTCAGCCAGAACCGGCCACCGGCTTCCCTACGGAATGTGTAAACCGGTTAAAGGCTGTCGCCATGGCAACATTTTAAAAAAATTGTCCTCCAGTGCTCAAGGGGTTAAACAGACGTGATGTCTATGAACACGGTGGTGGATCATTATCGGTAACACTGTAACGGCGGCGCCCGGATACATTATTACTTTCTCGGGACATACGCTTCCGTCGTCATGACGACTTCAACATTAATCAGCTTTTCAACGAGGAATATTGAGAAATGTGAGGGGTCCATTCATCACGGGGAGCGCGTTCCTCCATCACTCCCCGCTCCAAGCACCCGTCATCGCATCCACCGCGGGCCGCGGCTTTATTATTCTTAAACGCTTTCATAACATTTATTAGAATTTCCTCCCCAAATCCTGAAAAAAAAAAATCCCGTAGCGGGAATCCCGATGCCATATTTATTATTTGAGAAGGGGATTTATATCGCGGGTTTGCATTATCGCCTCGTATGGAGCCACTTAGCGAATCATGCCTCACGCCGCCCCTTTAATGTCGTCTTGGCTCCGATAGGTTGGCATCTCGACGCCAGAGGCATCCCCCCCCCCATTATTTTATTTACTTCATTTAATCCCACGAGGTTTAAAACTACGTTACCTCTCCCTACCTTATCTTTAAATCTTCCCGACATTAATTCTGATTAATGAGAGCAATATTCAGTGGGGGTATTTTTTTTTATATGAAAGTAGGAATTTAGACAATTATTTTATAATAATAATAGTAAATAATGTAAAAAATAAAATAATAATAATAAATAATTTAAAAAATAAATGTATAGTGAAGATAATAATAAATATATATTTTTTAAAAATAATAAAGATAATTAATAATAAATAAATAAAAATAAATATAATAATAATAAAGATAATAATAAAAATAATAAATAGTTATAAGAAATGGTAAATATTATAATATTTAGATCATTATTATTCTCTTTTGAATGGGCTTAGAAATATACCATCCCAGTTCATACCACCTAAGTGTTTGCTTTGGCCAGTCCCTCTTTGTGCCCCTTTTTCCTCCCCTGATGCCCCTCTTTTCTAGGAGGTCAGAATGTTTGCTGTGTTTTTTTAAATGACTTCTCTATTTCTGTACATTGGTTTGGGAAAGGTTGATTTTTATGCTATGCGTTCTATATAAACCTGATCGCTATGGAATCTATACTCCTGGGCAGCACAAAAATGGAAGAAAATACTTTTTTATATATTGCATTCCAGTAATTACTTCCACTGGCATTGATAGTGGGTATATTACTATATACAGCACTGGGGGGGGGTATATTACTGTGTACAGCGCTTGGGGGGTTATATTACTATATACAGCACTGGGGGGTATATTACTGTATACAGCACTGGGGGTTATATTACTGTATACAGCACTGGGGGTTATATTACTGTATACAGCTCTGGGGGTTATATGACTGTATACAGCGCTGAAGGGGTTATATTACTGTATACAGCACTGGGGGTTATATTACTGTATACAGCGCTGGGGGGGTTATATTGCTGTGTACAGAGCTGGGGGGTTATATTACTGTATACAGCGCTGGGGGTTATATTACTGTATACAGTGCTGGGAGGATATATGACTTTATACAGTGCTGCCTGGGGGGTTATTATTGTATACAGCGCTGGGGGGTTATTATTGTATACAGCGCTGGGGGGTTATTACTGTATACAGCGCTGGGGGTTATATTACTGTATACAGCGCTGGGGGGTTATTATTGTATATAGCGCTGGGGGGTTATTATTGTATACAGCGCTGGGGGGTTATTATTGTATACAGCGCTGGGGGGTTATTATTGTATACAGCGCTGGGGGGTTATTATTGTATATAGCGCTGGAGGGTTATTACTGTATACAGCGCTGGGGGTTATATTACTGTATACAGCGCTGGGGGTTATATTACTGTATACAGCGCTGGGGGGTTATATTACTGTATACAGTGCTGGGGGTTATATTACTGTATACAGCGCTGGGGGTGTTATATTACTGTATACAGCGCTGGGGGTTATATTATTGTATACAGTGCTGGGGGGTTATATTACTGTATACAGTGCTGGGGGTTATATTACTGTATACAGCGCTGGGGGGTTATTATTGTATACAGCGCTGGGGGGTTATTATTGTATACATAGAACTTCCCATTTAACGCAAATAACTTTGTGTTTTATTGAAGGAGCTTCTGCAGCTGGAGGACAGGTTGGGGAACGTGAATCGCGGAGCGGTGCAGAACATTATAGAACGATGCACTTTCCCACATAAATACAAAAAGGTAAGAAGCTGCAGCTTAGAACGCGGCCAGGCGCTGACCTCTGCCACACCAGCCTAATGACTGCTTAGGCCGATAGCATCCATACAGATATCTGTAACTTCCCCAATAAGTCACCCGACACAAATATGCGGGCGAGAGCTCGGCCACCACTGCCGCTGTTGCGGAACAAACAATATTAGCCTTCTTATCGATCCGTTCCGGGGCGGGGGGGGGAAAGTTCCAGATCTCCTCCCCGCCTGATCCTGGTTCCAAAGGAAGTAAGAAAAGTGCCGCCTCTGTTTATATACCAGCGTGATACAAAGTTATAAATCTGACCAATGAATGAGAGTGACACACAGCATTCCTGCATGAGCAGCAGTCATATCCCCTTCCCCATTGGCTCACTGCACCATATATATAACGCGGGTCTGTCTCTTTCCCAATAGCATTCTTATACAATACATACATGTATTAAAGGATAATGTATTACAATCCCGATCCTCACAGGCAGCTTGGTGGAGAGATAATGCTGCCTCTGCCACAGTCTGCCACCAATCTCAGCTTCTCGAAGGAAATCTGTGAAGGTGGCAGTCGCTCAAAGCATAATATTTATTCCATGGCGTCCATCTTCCATGTTTGAATTCCCTCACTGTGTTAACCTCTGCCACTTCTGCTGGGAGGCGGTTCCACGCATCTACCGCCCCCCCTCACTAAGGCAAAGCGTGTCGTTTGCGCGATCTCACGTTAAACGTTGTGTTGTTCCTTGTCGTACGATAGAGGATGCCGCATGACGGCAAAGACGCGAAAGAAGACGAGGAGGAGGAGTCCGACACCGATGAGAAATGCACAATATGCCTGTCTATGCTTGAAGACGGAGAGGACGTCAGGTGAGTAGAACCCCCCCGAAAAGCCTTGATCGCGGCTCAGGGGGCTTCCCCCAAATTTTAACCCTTTGGGTTCCAGAGGGGACCCCATTGTCTACCAAGGATCTACTGTCGACGGGATTCTTGTGATTATGTACACAATATTACCAACCGCGTCGGTTCTCTGATCCTCACGTGATCCTTACAACTCCCTGAGCGACAAACACTTCTCGTCTTCTCGCCTTTGTAGTTATTAAGTTGGCAGGAGGAGTGATTACTTTGTTGCTGAATAAATAAAGCTGACTGATTCTCCTTTTATCCCAAGAGGAGGGAAAAAAACGGCAGACATGCTAAAATATTTATTCTTGTCTAATTAGCTCTCGATCACAAATCGCTCCTCCGGTGAAAGGCTTTGGTCGTGCCGCGCGTTGGCTCCGGAGCTTGCAGACACTCGCCTGTTATTCAGTAAATGTTTACGGCGCGTTTCGCGCATAAAAATGAACAAAGAAAAGCTATCGCAACAATTAAAGGGAAAACTCACCCAAATAGGAAATTGATATTAATTTCGACTATTTACGTAAATAATAACTGTCCGAAAAGCTTCAGCGCCAATGACTTGGGACCTCCATAATGTTAACTTGGCCACGAAAGAAGCAAAGGGGGTATAACTGGCCTAAGACCTGCCCGTCCTGCCCAATGTCCAATTGTCCCCCGTTATAAGGCTGTAGCCCCCAAAAAGTTTTCTCTGATAAGGACTACCTGGCATGAGTCGAATTGCTTCTGTTTCGAGGTTCCTAAAATACCCAAAACCCAAGGCTTGGTCATTAGACTCCATACTATCTAAAGTAATAGAGTGTAAGCTCACAAGAACAGGGCTCTCTTCTCCTTCTTTAGCGCTATGTCTTAACGTGTGTTAATGTCAATTTTATATATATTATAATATTAATATTATTATTATTAACTTTCACTCTCCGCTACGGAATCTGCTGGTGATCTATATAATATGTAATGTGATAATTATCCATCAGCTATACGCCTCATCAGCAATTAATACAGCTCTGATGATTTATTCTAATAATCATTCATTATTATTATTATTCATTGTTTTATATGGCGCCGTCATAGTCCGTAGCGCTGTACAATGGGTAGACAGCACATAACAAGTAGTATATAACGTAACAACAGGCGAGAAGGGCCCTGCTCAAAGAGCTTACAATCTAGAGGTTACTATTATTAACGATTATTAATTATTAATTATTATTTCCGGCCCTCCAGGCGCCTACCCTGTATGCATCTGTTCCACCAAGTCTGCGTAGACCAATGGCTGGCTACAAGCAAGAAGTGCCCGATCTGCCGAGTGGACATTGAAACACAGCTGAGCGCCGACAGCTGAAAGATCCTTCGTCAGGACAACATTGTTTTTCCTTATCAGGTCTCGTGACCGTCGCCTGCAGCAAAACTTTGCCTTCTGAGCCATTTGTTATAGAGGAAAGCCTGCAAGCACATTAATCCCGAAGACGAATTGTGGGCATGTAGTAATAATCACAGAGGATCTTAACAGCCATAAAGCCCCCCTTTCCCAGGCGCGTTTGGAAGCTGGTCTTCCCAGGGCCAAAAAGGGGTCCACTGCTGAAGAAAACAAGCAGAAGGTACAAGAGCGGTTGTATTGCTTGCCAATCCTGCACTTCAAAGGATTGTACATATACCTCTCAATTAAGTAGAATCAAGTAGGGGTCCTTAGTTATTTTTGTGGATGGCAGCTGGAGCATGTTAGCTTGAGTTTGTTCTGTGTCTGGTGGCCCTAGTCATCTTGTGGTGGACATGTCGCTGTAAACCTAATTTTGCACCAAATATTATTTTACACAGATCTTCTAATTTTTATTTTGTTTTGGGGTTTTGTTGGTTTTTTTTGGTGCCTGGAACGAGCCTTTACGGTTTGATACATTGACCCCCCCCCAGTTTCCAAAAGGGAGGTGAGGAATCCTGTTTACAGTTAAGAAGGACTGGGTCTCCATGCCCTCGGTTTGATTGCTTACTTATTTATTACTTCTAAGTTATGTTTACAGAGGGGTTTGTAAAAACAAAAAAAAGCCCTAAAAAAACCTGGTTTGCCCTGCTGTTGCTGGATGTATCGCATGGACGCCGTTAATAAGACCATCTGCTCTCCGGCCCGATCTCTGCCTGGATGAAAGTCGCAGCGGGTCGGCCATTGACCCGATTTGTAGTTATAGAGATACGGGGAAAAAAACAGGGAATGCCAAGTCGAGGATTAATGATAGTTATGGAATGCTGGGATCTTTCCAAGTGAAGTTGTCCTGAGGTCTTCCGAAATATTTATCTTTTCAAAATGTAGCAACCAAGTGGATCTCATAGAGGTCCTAACCTATCGGGTTACTTGTATTTAAGCACGGAAGGTGCCAAATGTCCATTTTTTTTACTTTCTTTTCTATAGTTTTCCTGTAGTTCAGACCAACTTTGACCAACCTGTAACACTCCATGAGTCGTTGAAGAGGGAGGATCATGGGGAATGTAGATGGGAATGTCCAGCTTGGTGGCCTTCCCATAGAGTTACTTTGTCAGAGAAACCTTCTTTAACAATGTTATCAGGAGAGACAATGAAAGATTAACAATGGCTGAAGAAGCCTCACCATAGCACACATAACAGACATCTGAGCCACACCATCCATAGTACTCCATCGAGAAGCACATACTTTGCCTACATCTGGAATAAGCCATTGGAACCTTGTTTCCTTCTTTGGATTTCTTGGCCCTAGTATGAGTGCTGAATTTGTTCTAACCTATCTTGGATCTTGAAGTACTTTAATTCCATCAGATCTATCCGTTGTCAGCAACCATTTAGAACCATTTAGAAAATGGTTGGACAAACAGTGTTGGCAGCCATTTTGAACCAGGTTGGCCATCCAATAGACCAGTCTTTTGGACCATGTGTTAATGTACCTGTGGGAAGGAGCGGTGGGAGGTAGGCTTGCCAAATAAAGGGAATATCGAGAGGGAACGGAGTGGGGCATTAGTGGAGAATAAAGGAAACTTTTTAGGAATTGGGGAGTGGGAAATTCCACTCCACTCCACTAAAAGACCCAATGAGCTCCCATTAGGAGACGTCTACGGCATCCAGCATCAGCGGCTAAAACCAAGGGCGTGAAAGGATTCTTGCTCTAAGAAGCACCAAATTTATCTGTTTTACGGTACCCCGAGGGTTGGAGCAAACCATTTCTAGGGTGCAGGGGATGATTCTTTTTCATAGTGTTAAAAAAAAAAAAAAAGTATTAAATTATTGCCTAATGAACAAGCACATTTTTTTAGAAAAACGGTGAAAGTAAAAGCACCACGTTTATATCGAAAATAATCTCGCTTTGTGTGTATGAACCCTTAAAAACCCGGTGAGATGTGCGTACAAACATCGTATTGGTGTGTCAGTTTAATATCTCGTTTGAATAGAATGACATAGAGAATCAATTCCAATCTATAGGAATCAAAAAAAAAGTTGTTAGTTTACAGGGTTTTTTGTGATTTTTAAATGCCTTATATTTAACAATCATTATTTATGACTAACGTGTAGATTTTGATGAGTTCTTATTTAATTTTTTTTTTTTTTTTTTTTTTTTTTTATAACTCCTATTACCTCATTTTTGCATTGTTTCTGGAACCGGAATGCTCTGCATGCGTCAGTACTTTCAAGCAAATGGAATCTTTATCTTGTTAAAAAAAAATAAAAAAAATTATTAATAATAATAATAATAATGAATAATAATTCAGGGTGTGTGGTAATGAACTGTATTAATGTGGTGCTGTATCTGGATACATTCCATAAAAATGCAAACCTTTTGAGTCTGTATGCTGTAACCTGGTGGAAAAAAAAAATTGCTAGTGGATTTGTTTAGCACATCTAAATATTATTTGCACTCATTTTCGAACAGAGATGACCCTTTTCTTTTTCTGTGACGTTTATTAAATAACGGGCGCGAGGAGCCTTTGAGCCAAATAAATAGAAACGCTTATTTGTTGGAAGGGGAAAAAAAAAATCTCTCGGAATATTTATGGTAATTTATTAAGATATGGGTGAGAGAAAAGATTATTTAAAACTTAAAAAAAAAAAAAATGTAAATTAAAAAAAAAATATTACTAACTTTTTGAGTGACTTTATGATGCGGGGGGAAAATTCCTACAGTAAAATCGTCAAAAATATTTTAATGTTAGACAAATACATTTAATGTGCCATTAACTTAATTTTTTATTTAATTAACATTTATTATTTTTTCTTTTTTTATATTTCTTTTTACTGTTTTTTTCTTTTCTTTTTTTTTAAGCACTATAACCTCTAAGGGGAGCAGAGAGGAAAATGTCAATTGAAGACTAATTACCTTCTATCGCAAAGATTTTTTTTAACCCCTTTAGTGTTTTTAAATACCCGCTAACTGCCCTGGATCTAGCGGAACAGTCCTTATTGGTGACTCACATCCCACTGTCCTGTATGGTTTCTTTAATGTTCAACTTATGTTTGACCCTAGAGAAATATGCCAGATATAGGTGATCAGGCTTATAGGATGGCAATGCAAAGTAGTAAAATAATGAACGACAATATATGGATAGAGAACGGACATTACTATTAGCACAGAACAAAAAGAAAAAGCACAAATGGAAGACAGCCAGGAGGATTGGTTACTGATATTATTTATTGTTTTATATAGCGCCATCATATTCCGCAGCGCTGTACAAATCTATTCATATTAATATTATTAATTTTTATTTAAATCATACAAATATTCAATTATTTTGCAAAGCATAGGCTGGAATAAACCTAGATTTTTTTTGTTTTAATTTTTTATTTAAAAAGTCTAAATATGTGGGGAAAACATGCAACATTCATTTTAGTTATCTTTCTACGTGATACGTGTCATAATAAACAGTGTTTATTGCATGAGCTGCTAAGAAGGGGCAAGGGGTTAGGTTTAACTATGGAAAATAAAAAAAATATTAAAATTAACATGAATTTTTGTATTTTACCCTAAAATGATCAGAGGAACTACCCTAAGAAAAATATCAACACATTTCCTGTTAAATAATATATATATATAATATATGTATATATGTGCAGCTGCGTCATATATGTGTTTGGCAGTAAAAATACAAATAAAACTAAAAAATAATGCATATTAAGGGTTAATATTTTTGATAGGACTATCCTTATAAGATCTAATAAACATCACTGCTTCTCTGCGCCATGCAGAGTCTTTCTAAGTGAAATGCTCTGCAGAGATCATTGACTCCGCCCCTTTCCGGTTGAGGTCACACTAGCCCCCTCTGCTGGTTAGAATGCCAATGGCATGTATGGATGCCTGCAGGAGTCAATCTGACATGCTTTAGTTTGTGCATTTTATTCATTATTTTTTCATCATTTAATTTTTATCATGTACATTTGCCAAATTTGATATAAAATAGGAAAACCTATTATTATTATTTTTTTATTTTATTTTATTTTTTTCTAAAAAACGAGATGGGAAAAAAAAAGTTATTTAATAACGTGGGTCAGAGAAAGGGTCATTCTCGGTTGTTATCCTACTGCTGTTTTGTGCCGTGCAACATTTTGCTACATATAGACTATTTTATAGAAAAAAAAAAGCTAGAAGAATATTTATTATCAATATGAAAGCAATAGTGCATTAAAGATGACTCGAGACATTAGAAATTGTGTAACTGCTTAGATTCACATTTCGTGGATTTTTTTGTACTTTATTTATAACTAATAAATTGAATTGCATTGCTAACTATTCTTCTCGTTCTGTGGTTTCTTTTTGGTGTGGATTCTTATCTGCTTCTTCTTCTGCAGAGAAAATCATTATTAAACGTTTTGTTTCCATTTTATATATGTATAAAAAATACAAAAATGAACAAAATATATTACAACTCTTTATTATATCATTAACAACTGCATTAGAAACAAATTAGTATACTATATATGTATGTATGTATAATATGTATTAATATATAATAATAACAATATATAATAATATATAATATAATATAATATAATATATATAATTATTAGACGTGTTTCAAAAACGAGTCAGACAAAATCTTCGGTTTGTTTTGGTCCATTTGTTTGTTTCGGATGAAAATCGGAGGTCATTTAAAATTCGGGAACAAAATTAATTGTTGGACACTCACTGTCACTAACTCTCTCACACTCTCTCAGACTCTCACTCACGCTCTCACACTCTAGTTTTTGTTCCCTCTTACTCTCATACTCTCTGAATGTCTCCCTAGCTCTGCTGACTACTTCCACTTCTGTGTCTCGCATCTTCTTGTTCTCCTCTCTTCTATTTTCTCTTTTCTCTCTTCTTTCTTCATCCGTATCTCTGCATACATAACCTCCTGGTGAACCTTCACCAAAACAGCTGAGCTTCCAGTGACATCCTCTCCCCCAATCCACCCATGGGAGGTAGGACCTCACCAGAAGCTTCTGGTGACGTCCTCTCCCCGATCCTCCAATGTGAACAAAGAAAGAAGAGAGAGGAAAGAAGAAAGACAACCTTTCCTTAATCCGGGTTCTCTGGAAAATACAAATTTCACTGGTGAACCTCCAACGCGAGTCTGCCGCTCTGCTGTCAAATAATATTCTCCATATTATTATAGGGCAGGCACAATTAACATGGAGGAAAGTGGCAATTATCTGATCAAACCTCCCTCCCCATATTAAAAAAAAAAGCAATCTGGGGTCTAGACCATCCCTTTAACTGCAAACATATTGGATCCCAGCCATACACCATCAGCAATAATAATAAATTGGCATTAAAAATTACTTTTTTGAAGTCTATTTTATAAACCCGCCGGGCCAGCTGCATGAAAGACGGGCTGAGGCTTTGCAAGGTAAGTTGTGTGTCTATGTATGTGTGTGTTTGAGTATATTAATATGTGTGTGTGGGTATCTTAGTGTGTGAACGTGTCTTTGTCTGGGTATGTTTGTGTTTCCGGGTATGTTAGTATTTGTGGGTATTTCAGGGTGTAAACGTGTGTATTTGTCTGGCTATGTTAGTGTGTGTGGGTATCTTAGTGTGTGAACACATGTCTTTGATTATGTTAGCATGTGTGTGTCTGGGTATGACAGTGAAAGTATGTATCTGGGTATGTTAGTGAAATTGTGTGTCTGGATATGTTAGTATGTGTGTGTGTCTGGTTATGTCAGTTTGAGTGTCTGCGTTTGTATAAGTGCCTGGGTGTGTGTTAGTGTGTGTTGGTGTGAGCGTCTGGGTGTGTGAGAGCTCAGTGTCGAGTGTGTGTGTCTGGGTGTGTTGGAGCTCAGTGTCTAGTTGTGTTGGTGTGAGTGTCTGGGTGTGTGTTAGAGCCCAATGTCTAGTTATGTTGGTGTGAGTGTCTGGGTGTGTGTGTGTCACTGCTGAGTGTCTGTGTGCGCGTTTGTTCAGATGTTTGTCAACTGTTTTTTGCATTATTACCATATTAACCCTGTATTAACACGCACTACACAGCTAAATATTTTCTCTCAATGAAAATCGAGCGCGGCCCCCGCACACACACATTTCTGATGAAGTGACTGACTGCAGAAGAAACGCGGACCCCCCTGCTACAGGGGAAGGCTGTAATTTACATAATTTCTATTACTGTCGGCTGAGTGTAGTAGGCGCTCCTAATGGGAAAAGGAACGATCCCCCTGTGCAGATTGTCGGCATACACGCGGTGGGCTGCCGTGTTCTAGATACACATCTTAATCGAAGCCTCGGTGCCGAGCCTCCCATTATCCCATTACATTTGCCTTAACTGTTCAGAGTAATTCCAGCTGCCAGAGTCCATTAACAATCCCATTCGTCAATAGATCTCCTGGATAACGCTGCGATCGGACCGAGTCCCCCGACTACTAAGTGTTTATGAGAAAAGAAAGCCGGGGGTCCGCGCTGGAGAGTTCTTCCAACCTCCCAATTCCGAGGCTATTACTGCGATGCGATACGTGGCCCGCGGGGTCTTCCTGGGAATTAAACCTGGAGGTTAAATCATCCCCTCTGTTAAAGCTGAATACTTTAACCTGTTATGTTCCAGAACGCGGTGCAACAGGTTAAAGTATTCGTGCCGAGCAGAGGGATGATCACCATCGGCCCATGTATACCATGGAAGCCTATGCTGAGTCAGCACGGCCTCCATAAAGTCTATGGAGGCTTATAAAGATGGAGGCCGCAGAGGCCATATACTTCCATACATAACAGACACCTATAAAATGGTGCTTATAGATGAAACTAACCTATATATATATATATATATATATATATGGGTTTTGGGGTACTTTACAGGTTAAATGCCATTTTAAATATATTTTCTCTTCGAGACTACCTAGGTTTAGAGGGGGTTGTTTTCAGCCTTTATTGAGTTATACAGATCGGCGGTATTGATCGCTCTTATAACACGTTCCATGTTCCTATGCTCCATTTAATTGGCACTTCAAGCCCGTCTCTCTCCCAGAAGCCCTTGCGGCTATCGACAATACCCTTAATTTCATTTGAAAGCGAAACCGTCTTAGATTTCTTCTTCATTTGGGCAACCAGGGTTCCGAAGAAGAGGTTTTTATCTGCCCGGGGGTGGTTTCCGGATTCAGAACACAATGTAATTCCCATCGCTGCCGCGGGCCTAGAACATCCGATCGCTCGGGTTTATAAACTGCTTTTTGGGATGAGTTCGACAATCAAGTTGGGGGAGGGGGAGACAATTAGTTTCTCAGCCGCCGGGAATTCGTTCTCTCCCCAGATTCGCCGTAGGAACAATTTACTTTTAACAAAGTGAGACGCTGAACACGCGGGTTACAGAATCATGTAATAAACACGCGGAGAGGAAACGAGCCGATTGATCAGCCTCTGAGAGTTATTATATTAATAATGTATTCGCGCCGCGTGGAGATACTCCTGCATTGCGGTACGGAGCGGGTAAGTAACATAGCCAACATAATGAAACGGAATAGCGCCCCTTTCACCAGCCGGCACGGTCGGGATGATCCTTTATTTGTTATTTAAGGAACTATTTGGTTTCCGGATCTCTCTGGGGAGGCATAAAACACGGATAAGGTTTGCTTTGTAAGAAATGAATGTATTATACTGTAAAAAGTAACTGGGCCAGAGTGGGCCAGAGTGGGCTCTCCGAAACCACGAACACCGAGCACCGAGATTCCAGAAATATATAATCACAGATGTAAATAATACCAAGAAGAAAGTGGCATGGAGGACATAGAACTAACTGGCATGGAGGGCAAGCACAACGGAATCCCAGACCTAGGACTTACTGTCACGGAGGGCAAGCACCATAATATCCCCAGATCTAGAACTAACTGGCATGGAGGGCAAACAGCACCGGATCACAGACTTAGAACTAACTGGCACGGAGGGCTGGCAGCATATTATCACTGATCTAGAACTAACTGGCATGGAGGGCAAACAGCACAAAATTACAGATCTGGAACTATCTGACATGGAGGGCAAAAAGCACAGGATCACAGACCTAGAACTATCTGGCATGGAGGGCAAACAACACAGAACCCCAGACCTAGAACTATCTGGTATGGAGGGCCGGCAGCATAATATCCCTTATCTAGAACTAACTGGCATGGAGGGCTGGCAGCATAATATCACTGATCTAGAACTGTCATGTAGGGTTGGCAAGATGGTATCCCAGACTTAGGACAAATGGAGGGCAAGCACCATAATATCCCTGATCTAGAACTATCTGGCATGGAGGGCAAGCACCATAATATGCCATATCCAGAACTAACTAGCATGGAGGGCAAACAGCACAGGGTCACAGACCTAGAACTATCTGGCATGGCGGGCAAACCGCACAGAACCCCAGATCTAGAACTATCTGGCATGGAGGGCAAATCGCACAGAACCCCAGATCTAGAACTATCTGGCATGGAGGGCAAACAGTACAGAACCCCAGACCTAGAACTAACTGGTACGGAGGGCAGGCAGCACAGAATCCTTTAGTAATTTTGATCCGGTATCTACATACTTTCATGCACAAACCCAAAAAAGTCTTCCGGGGAATGTAATAATAACTGGGGTAGTAGACTGCAGCACATTTCATAGCTACATATTACTTTAACCCTTTAAAAGCTGGGGTTCGGTGCAATACACAGCGGATGGCAGTTGGGCTGCTGGAGAATAAATAGTCACACCCCGCAGTAATTTTAATTATTAATGCTTCAAACGCGAAAGGCAGCTTTTCAACCCGGCGAGATCAATTGATAGCATCCATGCTGCGCGCCGGCTGAATAGTTTGGAGGACTTTAAAGAGCTCGGAACACAACAATAAAGACGGTTACTGACGCAGAGATGTGCCTCGGCGGAACAAAAGCTACAATAAGATAATCCATATCTTACCGGCAGAGCCGGGGGAATCACAGATCCCCCATTCCTCTTCATCTTTAGGTTCTATATAAATATATAAGTTCGACATATAAAAAGCTTAGTACCTGGTATACGCCAATTATACATCTTCTGCTGCTCCAGGGACTACATCGGGGTTAACCCTTCTGGTTACGTATCAGAGGCGATCAATATTTCTTTCTGTTGTAAGTTATAAGCAGACGGAGGGATCTATAGCAGGTATAAGCACCTTGGAGGCGACCTTGATCTTGCTTTTTAAATAACTATGGAAAACTATTCTCAAAGTAATTGTACCCAAAGTTAAAATAGGTACTGGGTGCCAAAATTATTTTGTATGCACCTATATATATATATATATATATATATATATATAAAATATATAATAGCCTAATGCTAAACCCTTAATGCCGGATGGGGGCCGGAGTCTGCCAAATAGTGTTAATTTAGTGGATAGGGTGTGTTGGAGGCAGAAGAGCTGAAGAAAAAGAGAGGGAGAGTGGAACAAGAGGAAAGCAAAAGGAAGCAAAGTGAATGAGAGCAAAATGTAGAGAAAGAGAGGCAGAGAGAAGAGAGAGGGAGGTATAAGAAGAAAGGTGGTGATGAAGTAGAAGCAGAAAAGGAGAATAGTGTGAGAAAAAAGAGAGAGAGGGGAGAGAGAGAAGGTAGAAAAGAAAGACAAGGAAATGAGATGAGAGATGAAATAAAAGAAAGGGAAAGAGAGAAGAAAGAGAAGAAAGGAAGAAAGAGGAGTGAAAATGCAGAGAGAAGAGCGAGAGGTAGAAGATAGAAGTAGGAAACTGCAGAAAGAGAGGGGGAGAATGAAGCGAGGAAGAAAGAAAGAAAGAAAGAAGAAAGTGGGGCGAGGGAGAGTAAAGAAAGATAGAGCAGACATGAGAAACGAAAAACATGCAGGCCATTTTTGTGATATACACTATATACACTTCTGTAATTGACTTGCTCCAAAAGATCTTTATTTTCTTTAATTATTTTTTCCATTTTAATTTTTCCTAAAAATATTATCTCCAGAGGACATGAATTAGGAATAAATTCTGATTGAAAAAGCGTAACCTTTGTTTCCAAAAAGCGAAATACTATATGGATTCCAGAGTTGCCAAAAACGTCCAACGTAAATGCAGGCGGGACAAAGGATCTCCTACGGGGTCAGAGAAATATTGGCCAAGTAAAGTAAAAGGAATTTAATCCAACTGGTACACTACCATATCAATGTACTGACGGACTGGAAAATAACCCGATTTACCAAAAACAAGGATTCCATACCAAAATATATCATCTGGACTTTTAATGGATACATTGTTTCCTAACACAATTGTACCCAAGTTTTGGTAGTCGTGATTCAGAAGTAG
This sequence comes from Spea bombifrons, assembly GCF_027358695.1. Lineage (NCBI taxonomy): Eukaryota > Metazoa > Chordata > Amphibia > Anura > Pelobatidae > Spea > Spea bombifrons. Next base: position 160,067,844 of record NC_071087.1, on the reverse strand, counting down.
AGAAATGGATCGATGCCACGAAAAAGTAGTTTATCTTTGTACAAACCCTGAGTATACAACATATAAGCATACAGTAAATAATCATATATAAATAGAAAAGAAATATAATAAGTTATAAAGCGCATGGCCGGTGGAATGTTTTATGATCTTTGCATTAACCCCTTAAGGACAATGGGCGGTCCCTAAACCCATTGAAAACAATGCATTTTAAGCCCATACATGTACGGGCTTTGTCATTAAGGGGTTAATTAACCTCATTGCGTTGGTTGTCAATGAACACGCATTAGTATCTTGGAAACAATTCTCTCCAGATCTGGCCATCTCCTCTCTTCTTGTCCAGCCACTTGCCACAGGGGAATATGGTAGTGACGCCCGTGGCGGAATTGGTGACCTCAACCCTCTCCAGGAGCCAGCCGGGATTGATGCCGCTGTTATCGTGTTCCACTCGCACTTTTTTCAGCTCTCCCAAGTCCAAGGTCTCGATGTAAAACCGGTTGGTCTTCCCGCGCTCAAACAGATTGCGCATCTTCTGCTTTAGAGAGTGCTGCCCCGAGTCCCCGTTGGAGCCGTACATGGTGAGGAAGACGTTGGCATCTGTTCCCGCTCCCTTCTCGAAACCGGTGACAACGATGACCTCGTATTTGACGGGAACCAGGCTACGGGCACGGCTGGCAAAGCTCTCTATGGTCTTGGCACACTCGAAGACTTTGTAATCATCTCTCTTGTTACGGAGCGGGATCTTGGCATTGCAGTGAAAAATATATCTGTGGAACAAAAATATCGGATCAGAACATTTGAGGAACGTCAAGTCGAGGCTCGACAGGTTTCCTACCAACTATTTCTAGAGGTTAAGGCTCAGTCTGCTAAAACAATGAGAGTAGAGGCAGATCGTCCTCTCGGGTGATCAAGTCTCCCGGGGTTCCGCTGCACAATGGGGCATTAAAAGGGGGGTCAAAGATCTCTCCAACCAGCCTATTTACACAATGGAGGCTGTGCCAGCTCAGCACAACCTCTATATCCTATAGGACCAAGCCCTATAGGACCAAGCCCTAAGGGATATGACATCATATGGAGGGGGAGGCAATTGGGCGCGCTGCCTGACATCGGGCCTAGGGTGGCGTCAAAGGTAAATACATCACTAGTGGCGCATGTGATTACTACTAGATGGGATCATGTTGCTTACGGACTAATTCATGAACTTTAGGCAGAGCAACCGTTAGGCCACATCCACCCGTCTCAGATATCGCCTACAAAGAAAAGACCTTGTAAAACTCAAAGAAGCGAGCACTCACTGGTTCCCAAGTTCAGTCTCCGTGACGGTGATCTCTTTCACATGCCAATACAGATCTGGTTTGGGGGAGAATTTCCTTCCGTCTTTAGGACAAAGGCCAACACAAATGGCAGCAACGTCGCCAATGTTCTTCGAGGAAAATTTAAAGACGTCTGTCGCGTTCCTGCAAATTCCGGAGGAAAGAAAGATTATGAGCAAGAAAAACACCCAATATCTGTATATTAGTGAAAAAAAGGCAAACATAGATGAAGTTGAGAAGAAAGGAGGAACAGGAAGTGAAGAACACAATGAAGAAGAAGGATCTAGAGATGGAGGAGAGAGAGCAGAGGAGACAGCGGAAAGAATGAGATAAAAGGGAGAGAACGCTGGGGAGGAGCGAGGTATGGAGGAGAGAGAAGGGCAGAAAACAAAGGTGAGAGACACAAATATAAAGGAGACGTCAGGGGAGGAAGAAGAGATCAGGAAGGAAAAAGCTAGAGAAAGAAGGGCAAAGAGAAGCTTGTGATGATGGAGATAGCTGGCCACCCATAACAGGACAATGAGAAGCGAATATTAAAGAAGGGTAAGGACAATTAGAGATGGAGAAGACCACCGGAAGCATCTCAAGCAGATGGCCAGTACTTACCGTGCAAATCTTCTCTTTTTGGATGAGTTTTCCAGCAGAAACTCTTTGGACCTGCCTTTCTTCCCCTCTAAGATGATCCAGACGTTTTCCTTGGTTTCTGCATCGTCTCGGTCACTTGTCACCGTCACAATTTCATACGCTGAAGAAAAAAAAACACGCGTGATAGAATAACGACAGCTGCCATTAGGAAATGCCACCTCAGCGTGGATCCGGTCCGTGCACTTAATACATTGTAGCCAAGTGTGCAAAGAAAGCAATGAAAACTTAATTTTCTTTGTGAAGATGCATGGTGCAAAATTTGATGCAAAAACATAGAATTTGATGGCAGATCTAGTCTCAGACCTTAATCGATCATTTGCCTCGTCTTAGATTCAGGAGCCGTATGCCTATCCCATGCATGTTTAAATCCCCTCGCTGTATTACCCTCTACCACTTCTGCTGGGAGGCTGTTCCACCTATCTACCATTGATAATTGTAGTTTTTCAATGTGACATTTATTTCTAAAAGAGCTGGAATCTGCAGCGGGTGAAACATCTTTAAGTCTTATTTTACTTCTAACACAGAAATGTGGCTTGATACTAGGTAGAGGTTCGTCTTAGTTATGTCTTGGCTCCTGACCAAGGGATGGCACATACATGTACGTTCTTTTAGATCCAGTATATCGTTATTGGCACAAGCAAGCTCTCTTATGATCTGCTTATCGTCTGCATTCTTTGCCAGCCAGCGGTCGCATTGGAACCGGAACGTCTTATTCATCGTTTCATCCTTTACTTCTATAAATTCCAAGTGCCAGCCGGGGCCGATACCTTAAAAAAAAAAGTAATATATTCATAATTAGGGCACAAAAACTCCACAAACTCAACAAAGTAGAATAGCACTGACATAACACTGATATTATGGTAATATAAATGGAATAATCACTTGCCCATTTGTTGGATATTTTAGAATGTTTAGGTTTTGTTTTTGCAACATTGTTTCATTTAGAACGTCGTCTTCCTGATTGGCTGATTGTTTTTAACCAATCATTGGATGAGGTGAACAATATTAGATTCTCGCCTGAAAACAAATCCTCTAGGGAGATCAGGATTGTGGAAAGTAGGTTAATATTTTTCCCACAATCTCCGTTTTCATGCATCATTTTTGTAATTTTGTACCTGGTCTACAGGCCGTATCCCACATTCTTTCGATTACATTTTGGTTTGATAATCGCAGGTGGTTTTAATAAGGAATATTCTCAAAATATTACCCTCCCTAAGATGATTATAAACAGGCAAGTAGCTAAAAGTTGATAAGGAAGAGTAATAATTTAATAGTAAATGTATGTATAATTGTATGTATGTTAGAGTGAGAGTGCATGGATGAGAGGGTGAATGAATGTGTGTATGTTAGGATGAATGTATATGTGTGTGTGTTGGCATGAATGTGTATTAATAAATGTATGAGCATGAATATGCATGTGTAAGTGTGTGATAGCATGTATGTGTGCGTGTGTGAGCATGAATGTACATGTGTTAGCATGAATGTAAGTGTGTGTGAGGGGGAGTAGGTGTTAGCATGAGTGTATAAGTGTATGTGTGTAAATATGTGTGCCACTGCATATGTGAATTACCCGGATGGGGCGGGGGCAATGGACCAATGGGGTCCATTTGATTTATTACAGTATTTTCACTGGCTATGAATGTCTCCATGTAACAGAAAGAATTACAGAGAGTATTTCACCAGTCCAGATTTTAACACAAATCCCAGATGACAAAGTACATTTTCTACTGCAAAACTGCCGCCTTCGAAATTAATTTCAAATGTCTTCTTCTTGGTAAAAAAACAGATGTCTTGTGAGAATTTTAATGAAAGCAGATCCAACACTTTAAAAGACATGAAGAGACATTGTATCCGTGCTGTTCCCCCAGCCTGGTTTATAATTAGTGCTTTACTGACAGGCGGGGGTTATTAAGACACATAACACTATCCAAACGAGTCCCACAAAGCTCTGAATGCTGATGAAGAAGCGAGTCCGCGGCCCGTCTATTATTAATATTTCATTAAATACCAGGCGTCACACTGTATTATTTTTTTGGTATTTTGTAGTGGATTCCAACCATGCCATTTCTCGAGTCCTTCAAAAAATCTTTTAAGACCTCCTTCTTCAATGAAGCCTCTCGTCATTTTTGGAACACAAAATACCAGGCCCCTCTCCAACCAGTATTCAGGGGCCCCTTGGGTATACTCAGTGAGTCAAGAAGCATTGGGGTCCCCCCCAAGACTCTAACAGAGTCCGGAGGGGGGGTCCCAGAATCCATTGAAAGGAATCTTGGGGGTAGGTGGGAGAGCTGAAGCTCTTTAAAACAAACTCGGCATAGAAGGGAGAGCTCAAAAGTGTCCCTTGGGAGGGGGTTGGGAGTTTTACCCGTCAACTACTGAATTAGCTACACAGTTACAAATGGCCCAATCGATACATTTCATGGGGGCATTGTTGGAGGCGTGGCTAGGGGCAGGGTTTAACCCAAATGTATTTGCATGATCAGGTGACCTGTTTTTTACGGGTTGCACCTTTTGGGTGCCAAAGTCGTGCGCAGTGATTATCACTGCCCATGCTCCTCATCCAAAAGGGCGCATTGGATCGTCCCTAACCTAGGGGTTTAAAGATGTGGGGGATGGGGAAAAAATATTTTTTCAGCTAGCAGACTATGGCAAAAAGGTGGGTATAAAGGGTCATAAACTCCCCCCCATGCTTATTTAGTTACCCCCATTCAACTCCATGACAAAAAGGGTGGAGGATCATTGCCCCCTTAGTCAATAAGGGGTCCTGGATTTTTTTATTTTAAGTGTAATGCGAGGGGGCTGATTTTGTTTCAGACGAGGTGTGGAAGTTCACGCTGCAGGACCCACCCAAACATCTGACGGATTAGTGTTAGCATGTGAAGGCATGCGACTGCGGTCCACACGGGTCAGTGGAGTTAACCCAACTTCTTAGTGAATAGACCTAAAAGTGTCCTGGCCCCACAAAGACTCCATAGATTACCTTATTCTAAGATTCTCATGTTTAATCCCAAATATGATGTTTTCAAGCAGACTCATGAACAGTCCAAAAAACTACTACGCTTGTATGCGTGTGTGTGGATTCTGCGGACACTCTTACCCGAGTTATCGTGCCAGACACGGACTTTGCAGAGGTCTCCAAGGCTCAGCATATCAGGGAACCTGAAAACATCCATCTGATTTCTTTCAAACTTGTTGGAATTATTTGATTGCTTCAGTGCCAGCGTTCCCGAGTCCCCATTCTCTCCAAAAACGACCAAGAACACGTTGGCATCCGTACCAGCGCCTGAAATGAAGAAGGTCTCCAATAGATACAGAAATAACTCGACGTGTAATAACTCCCACACGCTCAAGTATAGCATTATATCAGTGGCGGCCGACCTTATGCACTCCGACTGGTGAGGACTACAGTTCCCATGATCCTTCACCACAGTCATCATGCCAAGAGTCAGTTTTTATTACTTTAGTAAGTCTTCCACTTATCCACTGAGTGAAGAACACGTTCTATTTACTCATTCAGTGAAAAGCCTGATGGGAGATTGTTTGTTTGTCCATGAATACCTCTTGGAGCATCTTATATGACCAACCTGTAACATCGCTGGTCCTGACATTGATGATGTACGTAGTGGTGTCCACCATCTCTTCGTCGTCCACCACAGCAGCCATTTCACAGGACAATGCCTTCTTCTCACCTTTGGTCTTTGACAGCCAGTCTCCGTACGTAAAGGTTGTGTCCTCCTCGGTCACCGTGTTCTTCAGAACGATCTGACAAGAACAAGTGAGGCTGTCATTGATCCTACTAATCTACTGCCCCCCCTAAAAGAAAGATCAAACTCAAACTATTCAGGATTGTTGAGTTTGACCGGTGTATAACCTTAAGGGAAAAGCAACGGGTCATGGTATTGCATCGAGGTTCTCTCTTTGGACGGCTTTTAAAGATTGGTTTTGGACCCCCAGCTTCAGAGTGTTTATCTATATACCCCTTCATGATAAGTTTATTTGGCCGAACACTACACAGCGTTATACATTTATGTGAGGAACAAAAGATGTCTGCTACCTTTTCAAGAAACCATTCAGGACGGCTGCCCTTCCCATCGATACGTATCCTCATCTTCTTCAGGGGTGCGATATCTGCGATCTCCATGACAAAAGTGTCTCGTTGGCCTCTCTCAAACCTAAGAAGAAGACATGGTCAATGCTCTTGGACCAGACAGGTTCCAGTGAAGAACAAGGTCAAGTTACACAAGACAACGTGTCATTACCAGTCATTTAATGAGGTCTACATATCTTTTATTGGCCGTCACATTCTCTTGCGCTGATGGGAGGAGATCTGGAAACCCCTCATTGTCTTGGTATAAATTGCCACACGGCATTCTACAATTCCATACCTGTCTCCGCATTTTGGCAGAATCATTTCCTCCGAGCTCCCGCTGGCTCCAAAGCACGTCATATAAATATTGGCATCGGTTCCACCATTCGGAACATCACCGGTGACAACGGTGACCTCGTACAGAATCTAGAAAGTGGCAGAAGACGGCGAGCTTAATGGCTTCACGTTGATCTACAATATGGGGTCAATATTACAATGTACTCAACAGGGAATGCTCATGAAAGAATGCATTGATTCCACACAAATGCTCATGAATATTAATTAGCATTCCCCCCAAAAGGAATAATAATAATTAACACCTGACCATCCAGTTATTATTAATTACAGCTCTGACAACCCAGTCCCTTTGGCCTATAGCTCTTATGACACGCTGTCTTAATAGACCATAGGACCATATTGGCTGCCCCTTTGGTGAGGCTAATGGGACTTCGTCAGGTTATACATGAAAGCTGAGCTAGTCCTCCCAGAACACCTGTAACAAAGGAGACGTGGAATACCATACTAGCAACTAAGGTGAAAAGTGTTTTGTTGGTTGTTGGAGTCATCGACGTACCTTATGGCCAATCGTAATGGCATTTGCATCCAGCATATTGAAGACGCGTGCAGTCAAACCATCTCCTCTGTCTTTGGCAAACCAACATTTGCATACAAAGGTATACATGACTCCTTTGGTAGGGACGTTAAGCTGTATTTCTTCCACTAGCCAACAGCTCTCTGGAGTTGACCCATCATGACCCAGCTGTGAGGAATAACAACAAATAAATAAAATAATAAGTAGGAAATATGGGGGGAAAATGGAGGATCATTTAATATCGATGTATTTAGCATAATTTGGAACAGAAAACATATTTAATGATATGGAACATCAAAGAGCTCGGGTTAGCAACATGTTGGATACTGGGCCCTTCAAGTGGCTTGTTGGCTTTATTGACTGACAACGTGGCCTTTCAACTAAGGCCTTGGATGCAAAATAAGTAACAAAGTCCAAACAATTAAATGCGTTCTTCATGCCGTTTTTGTTTGTATCCAGTCGTCTCAAGACAGATATAATTCACCTCCATTCTTTTGATCTCGCCCACGTCGAGTCCCACCACCGAGAACTTCTCCACGGAGCCCGGCGCAAAACCTTTCTTCTCTTTCGGGAGATCCAGCCAAAGCCTCTCTGTTTTCGTTTTCTGCGCTCCCATGATGATGACGTAGGCCCGGCTGTCCGTGCCTCCGTCTCGGTCCTGGCCAGTGGTGATGGTGATGTGATAAGGGATCACTGAAACAAATATGGACTATGAATCGCTTGCTATCTTTAAAGTAGCCGTGTCACTTTCAACATGGCTCATCACAACTACAAAAAGCAGACATCTTAACTTATATACACGATTATTTCCTCCATTATGTTTTTCCTCTTGGTGTAACATTTGAGTATGAAAGTCAAACAATAAACCCGGAACAAAGAACCCTCCAGATATAAATGATTAAAGCAACTTCCCCGTATCCCAATACATCGTACTTTGTCCTTCCTGCAGAGAGCCGTCTACACTGTTTCGGCCCTTGACGTTGGCGTTGTTGTCTTGGCTCCTGAGGCTGAGGGACGATCCCCAATGACTTTTTGATGAACTGCCCAGGCTGGTTCGTTCTCCATCATAATCCTGACGGAAGCAGAAAGAAGCGTCAAGATCCAGAGAAGGAGAATTTAACTAGATTGGACTTGGACTGGATTTGGCCAAGATTTCCCACCATGAAGAATGTTTGGGATGTTTTACTCTGACATACACTACTGTGCAATAGTTTGGGGTCACTCAGCTTGTTTTCATGGAAAACAAGGACATTTCTGGCTGTAACATAATTGCAAAAGGGTTTCTAACGATCAATTAGCCTTTTAAACTTAAACTTGGATTAACGAACACAACGTGCCATTGGAACACAGGAGTGATGGGAGTGATAAAGGGCCGTTGGAACACAGGAGTGATGGGAGTGATAAAGGGCCATTGGAACCCAGGAGTGATGGGAGTGATAAAGGGCCCTTGGAACACAGGAGTGATGGGAGTGATAAAGGGCCGTTGGAACACAGGAGTGATGGGAGTGATAAAGGGCCATTGGAACAGAGGAGTTATTGTTAATATAACAGACAGAAGTCTAGAAGCTTAAGATCTCGAGCCTTATTCGGTCCTTGGTCTTGACTTATATTGGGGATATAATATCCTTACACCTGGCCCATGCATGTTTACATTCCCTCACTGTGTTAGCCTCTACCACGTCTGCTTTAAGGCTGTTCCACCTATGCACCTCCCACTCGGTGAAGAAATACACTGCCAAATAATTCATGGGAATGTTTAATGGCCTGAGACTGTCAGCAGCACTGTTTTTTTGCCTAAAATGCACTTTCTTAGCCTCTAATGTGCCGTGCTAACAGATATCCACCTGCTTGGCATCAGCTCAATGTCTGAATCCCAGTGAAAGCCGGATCAATAGAACCGACTCATCTTCTCGCCGGCCGGCAGAAAGCTCAATACCTTCTCGTAAAGGATCCTTTCGATTCTCTTGTCTTCTTTCTTGGTGGAGAGCCAGCGCTCGCAGACGAATAAATAGGTCTCCTCCGTGCTTTCGTTTAAGATCTCCACTCTCTCCAGGTACCAGTCGGGGTTCAGCATCGCGTTATCGTGCCGGATCTTAATCTTGAAAATGGTGCCCAGATCGACGGCCTCTATCGTGAACTTATCCACCTAACGGACGCAAGAAAACAGAGGTCTAAAGACTGCAGAACGTATAAAAAAAGAGATTTATCCCAAATATCTGGAGCACATTAACCCCTTCCTGACCAGGGAGCAGTGACGTACCTGGTATATCGTTAGTTAAAATCGCAGGGGCGCTGTCAGTCTACAGCCAACCCCATGCATTTCCACGCGTGCGATCGCTTTTACATTTGGGGTAATTATTTTGCCCCGTGAGGACCCCAACACGTTGCACCTTTCTGGGTAAATAATATGACGATTCTATTCTAATTCTTGCAAAGAGGCGCATGCCTCCCGACTGTCCCGCTTTGTGCGGGACAGTCCAGATTTTGCCACTCTACCCTGATGCCCCATCGAGTTCTACCTCCCACCTTTTAGGGCAGTGGTATAAGCGCAGCGGGGTTCGGGATGTACTGTGCATGCGCAGAAACGTGCTGCCTTGAGTGACACTCTACCTCCCAAACTCCGTCGCCGGTGGTAGAAGTTGGGCGGTATGCACAAATAACAAAATCTAGTCTTTTTTTCCCACCTTCCAGAGGCCACAGACTTCTCCCCATCACCCTCGCTACAATCAAATCATCCTCACCCTATCAGTGTCTCATTCCACCTATTAATAGATTGTAAGCTCACAAGAATAGGGCCATCTACTCCTTTACTACCAATATCTCCTAACATGTCTTAACGTTAATGTCAATTTTGTATATCGATGCAAATTTTCTGGTAATTTTGTATCCAAGCAAGAGTGCTGCGGAATCTTGAGATTGACCCCTTGGCCAATGGATAAGGGTGGGTGAGCCACCTGGGGTAAAGCGCAGGCCAAGTTGCAGGTACACAACTAACTTTGTCAAACCACCACCCTTTGGAGCAAGTCTTTTGACTGCGTTTGTGAGATTGTTCTCCTTTATTTTATCATAGAATCCATCTACCTTGGGGTCATGGCATCCCACCTTGAGCTCCTGCTAGCCCAGGGTGCAAGCATGAAAGAGAGGAATAAGAAGGGGATGGGGACCCTCTTTTAACGTGGTGGGCAAAGCCTACAATCGCTCAGCCGCTGGCGGTAGCTACCTGTCCTCTCTCAAACTTGTTGGAATTAGTCTCGGACTTGCTGAGCTTCCTCTCCCCGGTATCCCCCAAATCTCCGTAGACGGTGAGGAAGACGTTGGCGTCCGTCCCGGCCCCGTAGATGTCACCGGTGAATACCGACACGCTGTACGTGTGCGCTGGAAACACAATAGCACGAGCAGAGTTATCCCGCGACACCGGTATCATTCATATTATACATATATATTATTATTATATATATTATTAATAAAAACATAATCTGCGTTTCAATAAACGGTGTCAAAAAAAACAGGAAAAAATTATTATTTTTTTAAATACAAATATGTATTTTGTATTAAAAAAACCTTCATCCAAAGAACATATCACTGCAGGTTACCATAGATACCGCGGCAGAGCCTGTAAACGATTTTGACGTGTTTCACAAATAATCTGACATGGTTTTTACAATTATCATAAATATGTGAAAACCGCGAGCAGGAAAATGACCCAGAAATAATGATAATACCTCTTCGAAGGCGGATCACGTGCTCTTGGATAAAGGCGAGGAAGGTTAATGCGCCGGTGAGCTTTATTAACATTAATTTTATTATTACTGAGGCTTATCGGAACTTTGACCTCCTTCTGTCTATAATTCAGTTACAATCGAAAAATAGAATTTTCCAGCAGATCAGACCCATTTTGCCCGTCTAGTCGCCCGGTTTTTTTTTCTCCTGCTGTAAAGACTCGAGCCTTAATCAGTCGTTGGTCTCGTCTTAGCCCCAGGAGCCGTATGTCTATCCCGCGCATGTTTAAATTACGGGAATCCAGGGATGAAAACTCTACGGAGACCCCAATAAATTCTGATTAATAAAACAGACAAAAAGAGACGATTTGTAAATTGTTAAAGGGGAAGTTCCACTGTTTTTCCCCTGTATCTTATATTAATATTGTCAGTAGGTACGCTAAGCTGTTTTTTTTTTCCATTAGTGGATAATTATTATTTCTTTGGCGGTGGTGAATAATAACTATACTATAGAATGTATGGAATCCTTCACCAGACTCGTTGTGAGTTACGGGCTCCAGCGTCTTGACGCTGTTTAAAAATGAGACGTATTAAGGTCACTTCGAAATAAAACGCCAAAGCGAATAATAGAACTCGCTGCCGGCATCCTACGGATCCCACGAATGGTCTGGGTCACCAGGGGATGACGTTTATTACTTACTTTGTTTCGCAGAATTGTAGAATTCATGCCTTTAAGCAAAAATAACCCCTTTCAGGGCAAGGTGACTGGTGATACCTTCTTTAAATAAAACACGCGCGGGATAGACATACAGCTCCTGGATCTAAGACGAGACCAGCGACTGATTAAGTTCTGAGTCTTTACAGCAGGAGAAAGGGGCGACTAGACGGGCAGAATTGGTCCTATCTGCTGTCAAGTTCTATGTTCCTCTGTTTCTATCTGAAGGTCCCTTACTTTCCAAGGGGTCCTCCACCTCCATATCAATTTGCTTCAAGGTCCCGTCTTTCATGAGCTTTTCGGTGAAGATGTCCGACGGCACCAGCTCCCTGACGGTTTCCCCGTCCTCCTCCGATTTGGCCAGCCATCGTTCGCACGGGAAGGTGACCGTCTGTGATCCCTGAACAGCAAGACGGACAAATAAACACATGTTAATACTTCTTCTCTTTAAATAAGAATTAACTGGAAGAATATTTCACAGAACGGATCTAAACATTTGCTAGATCTGGCTCGCGCGACGTATAGACGCGGGTTAAATGGTTACTTAAAACACAACTAGATTTCTGTACATTTTTGGATAACCGGCTGACAAATGTTGTATTTTGGAACCTTTGTTTCCATATTCTTTGATACATTTCAGCAAGAACAGCTATCTTATCTATATACATTATATATATCATATATATTACATTTTTCATCTTTTTAAGTCCCAGGACTCAATTGATTGTAACATTTCACCAGTCCAGGTGATAAATCCATGGCCGGATTCCATTTACCCGCCATCATTGATGTACTTAAGAGTGCCTCCTACCACGTAGGGCTAAACATGCCCCTGTCTATGATCCCGCACGTGTCTTTTTATATTCCACCACTTTCTGAACATGCATCACCCACACTATACTCCCTACTTGATCTTAGGGCGGGAAGCTCCTGGGGTCTTTGCGAATGAATGGTGTTAGTGGTTCATTCATTCACGTAGATGTGATAACGGCCACAGAATGCCAGTCATCTTCCCCTGAATTCAATAATGGTTTCAGAAAACCCACCTTTCCATTAGGGAGCAGTCTTCTGATCTCCACTCTGTCCAAATGCCACCCTGAGTTGAGACCTTTGTCATTGTGCCCGATGCGGATTTTCTCAATCACGTCTCCGATGTCCTCTAGCTGGAGAATGAAGGGAATATGAAAGGATTTAATAACGCGTAGCTCGAACCGTGCGTATTTTGGACCCGTGTTCCAGGTATGTGACAATACACGGCATTGGAAACCAAACACGGTTTGTATAAATGCCCGAGTGCAGGTTTCCGGAACGTTGTGCTTGTCAGTAATCTGCCAGGAATCTAATGGAACTCGAAGACCAATTAAATTCTAAGCACGATGATCCTTGACAGGGGCTGTCAGAGCTAACCGTCTGCATGCGCCTGAATTATTCACACGGTAACTTATTATCATATTTCTCAAGAATGGGCAGCCAACCTCCGAGAGAATTCTGAATACGAGAGATCAGACCCCATTCGGCCCCCATCTAGTCTGCTCGTTTTTCCTGCTATAAAGACTCAAACTTTAATCAGACATATTCGTTTAAATTCCCTCTCGGTATTAACCCCGACCGCACTAAATATCCAATACGGGTGACAGTCAGGATCCAAACGGTTGCTCAGTGAGAGAGGTGCAGGCCACAAGGAGCGCACAGGAGGCAAATGGAGGATGCGGTAAGTACTGTGTGTGCGTGTATATGTACTGTATGTATGAGTGTATGTGTATATATATATATATATATATATATATATATATATATATATATATATATACACACACATACACACTACTGTTCAAAAGTTTGGGGTCACTTAGAAATTTCTTATTATTTGTTCTTTACATGAAATGGATCAGAAATCCAGTACAGACGGGGTTAATGTTGTAAATTACTACTGTAGCTGAAAATGGCTGATTTTTAATGGAATCTCTTCATAGGTGTACAGAGGCCCTTTATCACTGCCATCACTCCTGTGTTCCAATGGCCCTTTATCACTCCCATCACTCCTGTGTTCCAATGGCCCTTTATCACTCCCATCACTCCTGTGCTCCAATGGCCATTTATCACTCCCATCACTCCTGTGTTCCAATGGCCCTTTATCACTCCCATAACTCCTGTGTTCCAATGGCCCTTTATCACTCCCATCACTCCTGTGTTCCAATGGCCCTTTATCACTCCCATCACTCCTGTGTTCCAATGGCCCTTTATCACTCCCATAACTCCTGTGTTCCAATGGCCCTTTATCACTCCCATCACTCCTGTGTTCCAATGGCACGCTGTGTTCGCTGATCCAAGTTTATGTTTAAAAGGCTAATTGATGGTTAGAAAACCATTTTGTAATTATGTTACAGCCAGAAATGTCCTTGTTTTCCATGAAAAAGCTGCGTGACCCCAAACTTTTGAGCAGTAGAGTGTGTATGTGTGTATATGTATGTTTATGTGTGTTTATGTATGTGTGTGGTTATGTATAGGTTTGTGGGGGCAGAATAGACGATAGAAATAGGATGAAAGATGTAAAAGGGAGATAACAGGGAAAGCAGCTAGAAAAAGTTGAGCGAAAGATGTCAGAAAGTGACGTGCAAAAAAGAGATATAGAACAGAAGAACAAAGACCCCAAGAGGTAGAAAGCAGATGAAAAAAGTTTACTACGGCGGGAAATCAGGAGAAGGGGTCCTTCCGGTATAATTGGCTGGTCTGGGTTACAGGAGTGTTTCTGGTTAGTACCTCCACGATGAACTGGTCCACCGAGTTCCTCTCAAAATACATGCGTCTCTCCCTCTTGTTGACGCACAGGGACTTCTGCTGAGTGCACACTCCATCCCTGCCGTACAGGACGATGAAAACATCGGCGTCCGTCCCGGCTCCGAATACGTCACTGGTGTAAACGGTGATCTCATACGGCACAACTACACGAAGAAAAAAAACCCAATATATAGCAAATCTATAGGTGAATTCCATCAGCATCGCTCACGCGCACCGGGGGTCTGATCCCGACAGCACTCACATGGGACATATTGCTCAGTCTGTAAGTCAGAAGGAAAAAGGTATCTCTCGATCGCGCCATCATCTTCGGTCTTATCCAACCAGCGACCACAAGGGAATTTCATCCGTTGGCCGAGCGAAGGAGCGTCGATTTCTACCCAGTCCAAGAACCAACCGGCCGAGCTCCCTTAACGAGAACATTTATACAAATTGTCATTTATTTCCATTGTTTAATTTATAATATATATTTTTTCTACACATATTATTGTGGTATTGGGGGGAGGACAGAAGAATTGTGCTGGGGAGGGGGATGCTGTAATGGTACGCAGCAATGGAAAACATATTCTTTATTTGCATTAAAAATGACAATTCCCCGTTAAGAGGTTTCTGTAATTGGGTGTAATCCGAATGCGCCTTCGGAGCCAACACAGCTGTTTAAAATAAAAGCTCTAACATCAATTTTTCTACCTTGTCTGAAACGTCTGGCAGCGCTAAAAACTTTCTGACTTTACCTTAAACAACCCCAAACATTTTAAAGAGAATAATAGAGAAATTCGGCCCAAAGTGCGGCTATTTGTCTGCCTGGTTCCAATAAATTAAATTGCGCAAGACCCGACCCCGAGCCAAGTGGAATTATCCATTTACCCCAAAACTGTGGCTCTACGGGGGTTAAATTCATGGCCAAAACCCACAATTAAATCAATATTTTTTATATATATTTAGTTACAATTTGGAATTTTAGTTTGGACTTAAATTTGGCATTTTTTTTGACACGTACTGTGATCTCAGATGTCGCCATGACAATATATATATACTTAACCTCTGTGTACGGCTTTAGAATTAATGATGCTGTTCCACTTACACAGTAATTGCACTTTCTAGAATGTTAAGCAAATACATCCTTTTTGGTTCCCATAGCAACCGCAAAGTGCCTGCTTTTACGTCGCATGTCGATGGTTCCCGAAAGAATTATCAATGAGGAAAAATGTATCGGATTCCTTTTTTTTTAATATATTCTTTAATACGGTAACATAGTATCTTTTACCTTTGTTATCGTGTCCAATTTTTAATTTGGCGAGCGGACCGATGTCCACGGCCTCCACGGTGAACACGTCGATCTGGCCTCGCTCAAACTTATTCTTGTTTGTTTTGGAGGCCTTAAGATTCATAAACCCTGTAAGGAAAGTAAAACCAGGAGGGACACTTTATTTAGGGGGCGTGGTTAGGGTGTGGTTGGGGGTGGGGTTTTACTGAAACTTTTTAGGGGGCTTTGTGACCTATTGTTACCGGCAGAGAATAACCATTCGGCCCCCGTCTAGTCGCCTGTTTCTCCTGCTGTAAAGACTCAAACCTTAACTAGTCGTTGGTCTCGTCTGTCTATCCCATGCATGTTTAATACCCTCGCTGTATTACCCTCTACCACTTCTGCTGGGAGGCTGTTCCACTTACCTACCACCCTCTCTGGTAGCTGTTTATATAACCCAAGTGAGACATTTAGAAAAACAATAATGCATTATTCCCTGCTGCTTCTATACACATTATCGGGGCTTTTAGGGCCGTAGAACCCTGCGATACCCTCATACCCAGCAAACATTCTGAGCTCCTAGAAAAGAGGGGCATCAGGGGAGGAAAAAGGGGCTCAAGGATTTGGAGGCATGTGCACGTTTCAAGAGCTGAAAAATTTGCCCCAAAAAATTAATATCTGGCAAGTTAGATGAAATATTTGTTTTTGGCGCCCCCTTTTGGACAATGTGCAGACCTGTAATGAGTAGCCTCTGAAAAATGTAATATTATTATTATTGTTAAGCATTAATTAGATCATTATTATTAGTAGTATTGATATTTAGCAATAATCAATTGTTAATATTATTATAACATTGTTATAAGACGCCAGCAGATTCAATGATGCTATTGCTCGTACATAGATCTTGTATGCGGGATAAAAATGACTGGCAAAGACTTAGGGATCTCAACAACAACCTGCTCTATTTACACCAACATAATTTTATTTAAAATGATTATCTTGAATTATTTAGCCGAGTGATTAACTTATCACACCATAAACGATAGTACAAACCAGTGTCATCCTTCTCTCCATAAAGAATGATGAATATATTGGCATCTGTTCCAGCATTCTTCTTATCCCCAGTCTTTACTCTCACGGTGTATGTTGTTGATTTGGCTGTAAGAAAGTTACATTTATTTACTTTAAAACAAAAAAACTAGTAAAAAAAAACCCCCACATTTTTTCAAACAACATTTTAAAAATAAATATATATTGCCTCAGATTGCCTTCAAGAAGCATTGGCCTAGAGCTACTTTTGTGCATCTTGTAAATACGGACCGGTGAGTCTGATACTTTTAAAAAAGAACCGTAAACAATGCATAAAATAAAAAAAAATTGCTTTCGCTGGGCTTTAATATGACTTCATTGGTCAGTGGGGCTGGAATGGGACAATATACTGTCCCTTCAAACCAATGCCACCAAACCTCGGACACCAACCTTTCTGCTCTAAGCCCAGTGTAGCAAGAGATTGTTCTTCTCCGTCCTCATCCTTCTTCATAAAAGCTTCATTCACTGGCACCAACTGCCTGGAAATCTGACCGTCATCCTCGTCGACGGCCAGCCACCTCTGGCACGGGAAAAAGTACCTACGGTACGGACAAACACGTGAATGAACCGTGGGCTTCTCTACCTTCAATTCTGAGGATTTCATGGAGAATTTCACTTGAAAGGGAAGGTAGCGAATGCTTACTTTGCGTCATCCTTCTTGTCCACGATCTCGACCCTATCGAGGAACCAGCCGGCGTTGCTCCCGGAATTATCATGCCGGATTCTCAGCTTTTTCAGTTCCCCCAAATCTACGGCACATACGGTAAATATGTCTTCCTGCAGTCGGATACGCACAGAGGAGACAAGGGTGGACATTATGTCATGGGATGTCTACATAAATTTGGTTATTTGGACCTAATGTCCTGAACAAAAAAATTGGTAACAAATGACATCTAACAGAACACATTCCCAAATCACCCTTGGTAAGTGAATACATTGTACCTGTCCTTTCTCAAACTTGTTTAGATGGTTTGCCTTTTTCAGCTGGCGTTCACCGGTATCACCGATCTCACCATAGATGGTAACAAACACGTTGGCATCGGTCCCAGCTCCCCAGACGTTGCCGGTGAACACGTGAAGCTCATACATGTTCTCTAAGGCAGAAACGACAAGTGGAAACCGACTTTAAGCACGTGTGCAGTGCATTCAATTTGATGAAGCCATTTGTGGTCCAAGCAAGCAGATACCTTCAAGGCCAGACGTTTCCTGAGGAAGAAGCTCCACCACCAGCTCTCCATCCCCTTCTCCGCGTGCCAGCCAGCGCTTGCACTCAAACTTGTACGACTCCACCACTTCCATGGGTTTTAGCTCTTCTTCCTCTTCTCTGCTGGATTTCTTCTTCTTTTTGTCTTTGCCTTTCTTCTTCTCTGTCTTGTCCACCACAGGAACCATTTGCACCCCGAGTCTCTTGATCTCCACCGACTCTAGGTACCAGCCGTCGCCAAACCCTTTACCGTCGTGTCCGATTCTAAGTTTCAGAATCTTGCCGACGTCGGCTGCCTCTACCTGAGCCAAGACAAGTGACAGGAACGTGTACAGCTTCGGAAAGGAACATTGACCAGAGGCTCCTAGCCATGGTAGTCAACACCAGGAACCCGGCATTGAGCTAACAACACAATAAGCCAGAAATGAGCAACGTTTTCTCTATGGAACTCTTACTGCTTGTAATGTTTAGCCAGATTTTTTTTTTTGCAAATAATGATTCTCTCTTGGAATTATAGAAGGTTCTAGATCAACAACAGTAGCTGATGAACTATTGGCTACCAAATATCTGACTATATTTAATATTCAAAGCAAGTCAAGATTTATCTTCTGGTTGCAGAATCAGCTATCAATTAAATGAAAATTTTTAAATATTTTTTTTTTTAAAAAATTAAGCTAAAAAAATGCACAGTCGATAAAGAGTTTCATAAACTCAATGTATAGAGAACAAAAACAAATGTAAAACGTTCTAGACTATTGCAGACCAATAGAACACCAACGCCTGACACATTAATGTAATATTTTCAGTAAATTAAAAAGTATGATGGCATTCAGCAAAGTTTTCTTTTTAAGGAGATTTTTTTATTTTAGTAATTTAATATCAAAGGAAATATTAGAATTATATTTTATGCCCCCTACTTCCCTCCTAATCAAATAACGATCTATTTAAAAAAAAGTAAATATTCAAACAAAATAATAAATACTAAAAAAAAAATAAAAATAAAAAAAAAAAGATGCCCACCTTAAATACGTCAACTGCTCCTCTTTCAAAGTCATTTGACCGGCTTCTCAAGAAGGTCTCCTCGGTTTTCCCGCCGTCGCCGTACAGCTGCATGAACACGTTAGCGTTGGTACCGGCTCCACGGACGTTGCCGGTAGTTACGAGGACCTCGTAATTAACCACTGCCAAGGACAGAAGAAGTTGAAATGTAGAATGTAAGTGTCGGATATGGAATGCGTGTCGCCGGGGCATTCTGAAACCAATTACATGTGAAGAACATACTATCCGAAGAGTATAATAAATAGCAACATATTTCAACCCGAGAAAACACAAGATCTATGATGTCATACAGCATAAAGAACCCCTAAAGGGTCACCCTGCGCCTTACCCAATTTCCAAAATATCTTCTCCTTTTTTCTGGACATTCTTGTTTATCAAACACCGCCATCGTCTAATAGACCAATTTACCTCATTCATGCACTTATAAGTTCAGAGAAGAAGCTACAAGTGAATGAAGTGGAAACGTTGGCTTCATACTCACGCTTCTCAATGTCTTTAACCTCGCTGGCGTAGACTTCCACCTCCACTTTGCCATCGCATTCATCCTTGCAGAGCCAGCGGTTACACGGGAACATGTACTGCTTGCCATGGGCCGGAACTTGGACAACCACATTCGCCAGAAACCAGCCGGCTCGTATCCCTACGTTATCATGGCCGATCAAAAGCTTATTGATCTGAAAAATACAAAATTATTCCGCAGTGAGTTTCGTAATATATGCACAACAAAAAATAAAAAAAAAAATATACAAAAGGGGAATGCACAACCTAAATAAAAAAAAAAAATCAGATTCCTGGGTAGATAATGAACAATAAATACACAAAGCAAGGCAAAAATGTGTGATTGAACAGGTCAGGATAGCCTAAAATTGAGAGCTGAAATTATTATATTGTAACAAAAATAATTCTATACAGCTTATTCTATACGGTGCCAAAAAATAGACACTGGGGAGTTTTGGACATTTTGTTCTGTTCTATCAACAGTCCATGATTTTGAGATATTCCTAGATGACTATAGATGGACCAGCGTGTATCTGGTTTAAGCATGTAAAAACTTAAATAATGGTATTTTCTATAGTTGTTTTTATTATTATTATTATTTTTTTTTTTTACTATTATTATTTTTTTTTATTATTATTTTATTAATTTTTACTATTATTATTTTTTTTACTATTATTATTATTTTTTTTTTATTATTATTTTTTTTACTATTATTATTTTTTTATTATTATTTTATTATTTTTTTTACTATTATTATTTTTTTTATTATTTTTATTATTATTATTATTTTTACAATTACTTGCATTTAGCTATACCTATTTTCTTACTACGCAGAATCTGGTAATATAAAAAGTCTGCTGAATTATTTAATTTTTATGTAAAAATATGCACAAATACGTCTTTTACATTAGAATCTGTACCAAGTGGGATAAAACATGAATTATTTATGCGTGAACAGACAAATACTTAAAGCCCCTCTGAGATTATTGGTGTCACCTATATTCATCAGCTAACATCAGCCTGTCGCTTTCTACAGTACTTTTCTCCGGCAATTAGAAGCACGGACGGAAACAAGTGACATTATTTATAGTAAGAGGTAATACAGTCAGAAAATGTTATTATTATTAAAATAATTATATTAATGGAACGCTTTTTCTGTATCGTGTTGGCCGAAGAGATCGCAGAGGTGACGATTCTTAGGAAACAATCAAGATTAACATCTTTAGGGACTTGTCTATTCAACATAAAAAAGTGTTGGAACCACTCATAATAAATCCCTACTCACTGTAGGCTCTCCTTTGGATTGAATTATTTAAGGCCAGGGCTAGAATAGTTGCCACTGATATTAAATGAGTTCTCGCCTAATCAAGAAAGGGAGCCTAGAACATGTTCAGAGGCTACCACCATTTATAAAGCGTGAGCCCTCGACGAAGCCGGAAACTGATAGAATGACTATCATTTTTATATTAATGAGGATCATTTTCTAGCTAGCTTTAGAATGGTGGTACTATGGATGGTGGTAGCCTCTGTACATGTTCTAGGCTCCCTTCAAGGGTTAGGCAGGAACCGATGTTCTAGCCCTAGCCTTTAAATAATTCAATGTGAGGGAGAGCCTAGTGTGTGTAGGGGTTTATTGTGAGTGCTTACAACACTATTTTCTATGTTGGAAAGAGGGAAGAAGATTTTTTATTATATAAATTAATATTAATAAAAGTATTTTGTAATGAACTGTAAGAGCATCACATACCCAGGTACCTTCTGGAGCAATGACTGAGCCAGGAGGACTAGTTAAGCCCGTTACGGCTCCTAGGAATATTTTCAAAAGAACAATAGAAAAGGCCTAAGAGAGGAAAATGTTACCTTCCCGATATCAATGGTATTGATGGTGAAGTTATCCACTCGCCCTCTCTCAAAGTTATCTCCAAGATCGTTATCGGAGACCAGAAGGAACTGCTTGTTAGTATCCCCTTTCTCTCCATAAAGCTTGACGAAGACACGGGAATCGGAGCTGGCTCCGCTGACATCGCCGGTTTTAATCTGGAAGTGGTAGCTGATGCCTGCAGGAAATATTATTATGATGTCATTATATATGATAAATTAACTATTCTTGGGTGTTCTGTGATGTGGACCCGCTGGTTGACCATCGGTGGCCTCAGTGAGGGCATTCTGTACCAGGAAGCCTGCTAGGTTCAGGGATGCATCCACTACCGGCTGCCCGGACCAGCGACAAAGACTTTGGAGCCTCAACTCTCAATGCCGTGGGTTAGCGGCCATGTCTATGAACTCTTCTTATCACAGAAGTGGTGGTCTTATCACAGCAACCAATGGGATGTTCCTGCTGATTCCGACCATAACATTGCTTTCTAGATCACTTCTGAAACTTTGTACCTTATCCCTTAGACTGCCAACCATGTATGAGACATGTGGTTGCCAAGGAGGGCTAAGAAAGCCAACTACGTATTTCATAACCAGGTACCAGTTACATTTTCCTGCATGCTGACGAGCTCATCCAGCTACAGATCAGCTGCCGGCATGCAGCATATTTTTTTTTTTATATATATTTTTTTTATTTAACATTTTTAACGTATTCCGTAGTATGGAATCCTCTGTACCTGATAATAGAACTCTATCGATTTCAGCCATTCTTTGAACCTTATCAAACTTGTAACTACATAACAATGTACCTACACCATAGCACAAAAGGTAAATTAATTGTGTTATAACCAGGCCCGGACTGGCCATCGGGCACACCGGGCATTTCCCCGGTGGGCCGGGCCGCGGCAGGGCCGGATTGACTTAGGGGCTGATGGAGCTTCAGCTCCAGGCTCCTACCTTAAAATAGGCCCAGTCAGGACCGGACTGACTGGGCCTATGCGGCCTCATTAACGCAGGGCATAAGGGGCACCTTCCCCTTAAGCCCGCCACAACTGCGACCGGGTCCTCCACTCTAAGGGGCCGGGAAGCCCCCTCCAGGGCCGGCCTTACGGGTGTGCGGCCGCACAGGGCTTAACTTTATTTAACATGTTAAATAAAGTTAAAAAAAACAAAACCCGATGTTTTAAATAAAAATGGGCTATTCTGGCTTAAATGCCCGGGCCTATTTTTTTGTCCCAGTCCGGGCCTGGTTATAACATTGAATATTATGTCTGTGAAAGTCATACATTCTACGAATGGCAGCATGTGCAAAAAATCCCCCATTAACAGCGTTAAAGTTCTTAATAGTGGAAATCATCCACACGGTGGAACGTACTTCTCAGCATCTGGGAGTCACCGACAGGTACCAGTTCTCGAATAATGTGCCCGTCATCCTCATTCCGGTCAAACCACCTGATTAAAATAAAAAAAAACCCGTGAATAGAAAGCCGGATTGATGTACAGATTCCCTCTTTTACGTCTGTGTACTGTATGTCAAATGTGATGAGTCTGGAAAAGAATGCCATGGTTTAGAATATTGGTCATTGTCGGAAAGTTCCTCCGCATGGTTGATATAAAGCATCATCCTATGAATAAAACATGTTATGTGGAGCCCCTTGGATCTTCTCCATGGGTTTGGTGATGGCGTCTAGTACAAGACACTGGATTGACATGGATTGTATGTATATCCTTATTCATTAGGTGCCAAGATAAGTACAGTGGTCTACAGACATTTTCACTTGGGGTACACTGGGTAGGAATCCATTAGGAAAGGAGGTCCTTATGGATTGGAGAAGAGTGCAGATGTCTCATACCTGTTGCACGGAAACTCCACGGCCTCTGTCTCTGGTTTCCCTTCCTCTCGGACCACAACCTTTTCGAGATACCAGCCACAGCCTCCTCCTTTCCCATCATGTCCTATGCGTACCCTTCTCACTTGCTTAAGAGTCACAGCTTCGATGATGAACTCGTCGGCCTGCAAGGCGATGGAGAACCTCGTGGTCAGATGAAGAGATTAGTAAACAGATTGTACCTTTGCCTCAAACTAGGTCACGGTAGCCAGTTGGGGGTCCGCATTCCTTTTTACCATCTTCTTCTGAGAAGGGTGCAACTATGGGCATCCAAGTGACAATGCAACAGTGTTTTCACCCCAACTAGAATGGGTTTCATTCGGCTTTAAATCACATATAGTAGTTTATGCTAATTGTGTCTTAATGTTAAGCTTGGACTGGATCTTTCCCCACCTGGGATCTTTCCCCAGTATTGAGCTCCTTGACAGAGTCGCACCATTGACCCGCCGGACCAAGCCGGCAATCAGCTGAAGTAACGGACCAACTCCAAGGCTCCGCTAGTTTGATGAATGCCAGGAGTGCAGAGACCTCTAATTAATTACAGGAGCTCAATGACGCAATAAACTCCAGAATTCCATGGACTTCACCAACCTTCTGAACTCTACAACCCAACGGCTCGGCTAATTTCAGAATTCCTTGGACATTGTTGACCTCCAGAACCCAATGAATGGCTCAACTAACCAGCTGAACTGTTACAGACCGCTAATTTACATTAGTAGTTATTATGATGTCATCAAAAATTGTTTGTTTCCTTTCAGCAACCTACAAATAGCTGAACGACCTTTCTGCGGCAGAAGACACACTAAAGCATTAGCGATAAGTTCAAGATCCTCTAGCGGGTCATCAGATCGTTCGAGTAAATATTATCTATCGACTGCCATGGTATCAAATTAACAAGTAAATGTGTAATTGGCTAATCACAGCAATTTCCATAAATATTACACATTATAATGCGCCATTTGCACCCCAGATTCCTGGAATTCACGCCAATTCCTACCATTTATTATTATCCAGGGATCCGTAAAAAAAAAAATAATAACTATGACCTAAACGGTTTCTCTGTGTTCCATTTTATAGATTACGGGGTAATTCTTAGAATTCTCTGTCATGGTAAAATAATTGTAGGAAATTCTCCGTTTTCCCGTTTTATATTTGTTCCCAAGTGGAGGTCACTCCGTTCAGCATTATAATAAATTGTGATGGATATTATTGCTTGGATGTGCGATCTCTTTGCATTTCCATTGATGTATTTTTCATGGGGAAAAAAAGCTGGAGGGGCTGTATAAACTATTGCCCGATATCAATGTTTTAGTATTATTCACTAAGAAATAGAAAATTTAACAATTCTTAGTGTAGGAGGTTCAGAAGTATTTCCAGTGTTTAGCTGTCAAATGATATTAAATCTCTCCGAGCCCAACACGCCATTAAATGGGAAGAGAAAACATTTCCTTGAGTTTAACTGCCCGCTCTGTATAAAAATACCCCCCCAGTGCTGTATACAGTAATATAACCCCCCAGCGCTGTATACAGTAATATAACCCCCCAGCGCTGTATACAGTAATATAACCCCCAGCGCTGTATACAGTAATATAACCCCCAGCACTGTATACAGTAATATAACCCCAGCGCTGTATACAGTAATATAACCCCCAGCACTGTATACAGTCATATAACCCCCCAGCGCTGTATACAGTAATATAACCCCCAGCGCTCTATACAGTAATATAACCCCCAGCGCTGTATACAGTAATATAACCCCCAGCGCTGTATACAGTAATATAACCCCCAGCACTGTATACAGTAATATAACCCCCAGCACTGTATACAGTAATATAACCCCCAGCGCTGTATACAGTAATATAACCCCCAGCGCTGTATACAGTAATATAACCCCCCAGCGCTGTATATAGTAATATAACCCCCAGCGCTGTATACAGTAATATAACCCCCAGCGCTGTATACAGTAATATAACCCCCCAGCGCTGTATATAGTAATATAACCCCCAGCGCTGTATACAGTAATATAACCCCCAGCACTGTATACAGTAATAACCCCCAGCACTATATACAGTAATATAGCCCCCCAGCGCTGTATACAGTAATATAACCCCCAGCGCTGTATACAGTAATATAACCCCCAGTGCTGTATACAGTACTATAACCCCCCAGCGCTGTATACAGTAATATAACCCCCAGCGCTGTATACAGTAATATAACCCCCAACGCTGTATACAGTAATATAACCCCCCAGCGCTGTATACAGTAATATAACCCCCAGCGCTGTACACAGTAATATAACCCCCAGCGCTGTATACAGTAATATAACCCCCAGCGCTGTATACAGTAATATAATCCCCCAGCGCTGTATACAGTAATATAACCCCCAGCGCTGTATACAGTAATATAACCCCCAGCGCTGTATACAGTAATATAACCCCCCAGCGCTGTATACAGTAATATAACCCCCCAGCGCTGTATACAGTAATATAACCCCCCAGCGCTGTATACGGTAATATAACCCCCAGCGCTGTATACAGTAATATAACCCCCAGCGCTGTATACAGTAATATAACCCCCAGCGCTATATACAGTAATATAACCCCCAGCGCTGTATACAGTAATATAACCCCCCAGCGCTGTATACAGTAATATAACCCCCAGCGCTGTATACAGTAATATAACCCCCCAGCGCTGTATACAGTAATATAACCCCCAGCGCTGTATACAGTAATATAACCCCCCAGCGCTGTATACAGTAATATAACCCCCCAGCGCTGTATACAGTAATATAACCCCCAGCGCTGTATACAGTAATATAACCCCCCCAGCGCTGTATACAGTAATATAACCCCCAGCGCTGTATACAGTAATATAACCCCCCAGTGCTGTATACAGTAATATAACCCCAGCCCCCCTAGATGGAAAATGGAAAATAATTCTTTACTTACGTTGCCTTTTTCAAACTTATTCATGTTGTTCTTGCAGTCGATGAGGAAACGCTCTCCTGTGTCACCGAGATCTCCGAAGAGGCAGATGAACACGTTGGCGTCCGTCCCGCTTCCACTCACCTTCCCCGTGTGAACCGTCACTCGATACTTTACCACTGAGGAGGCACGACAACAAAAACGACAAAGCAAGATGAGGAACCCCCGTATCGTAGAAGGTTAAATGATCTCATCGCGAAGCTGCCAGGACCTTTCCATATAAAAAATAACACCGACGATATATTATCCAAGCCCACCGGGTCATGACCTCATAATGCATAATTCATGGCGATATCTGCTTTCACTTGTCATGTAGTTACAAAGATAAAATGAAATGTCTTGGAGACCCAAGTCTTTGAAAATATAATTTCCAAAGAACGCCATGCAGGGGCCCCACCGGACCATCGTCCTATACGGAACATTTTCCCAAAATCACATGGCAGGAATGGACTTTCAGACCAGAAGACCCGGGGTTGCTTTTAAAGGGATGTTCAGAAACCATGGATAGTGGCCTTCGGGGCTATGATCTGGTCATATATCTGCCCGACATGCCGTAGTAAATATCTCCTGTCCGTGGTGTCACCTGGCAAGACATCGGCCACCAATGGTCCATCCGCCGGAAGCTCCCTTAATATTTCATTGTCATCTTCATTGAGATCCAACCAACGTCCACATTTGAAGGTGTATTTCTCCTTAGTCAATGTTTTTAGGAGCGTCACCTGCGAGCAATCAGTCAAAAAAACTGGTGTTTAAGTCATCATTTCATAAGATGGACTCATTTATAAGGACTGCGTACAATCACAGGGTCACAGAGCGACTTTACAAGTTTTAAATTACCTGCCCCTATATGAGTATCTTTCCTTACCTTGTTTAAATGCCAACCAGCGAAAGCATTCCTCTTCTCGTGCCAAATTCTGAGTTTATATAATATTCCCAAATCAGGGAGTTCGATCTATAACAGGAAAAAAAAAACACGATATAGAAGATTCTGTAAATTATGCCTTTAACTCCGGACTATTTCATCATCAGGAATTAAAGGTCCGTGTGAGCAACTCTATTGGTCGCCGGCAGGGAGCTCCAATGCCAACAACCAATGAAGGGCAACAGAGTCGCATGTATGGACCTTTAACTCCTGGAGCGGGGAGACCAGTGGCCTTCACAGGCAAAGTTTCGGTGTCAGGAGTTAAAGGTCAGTACGAGCAACTCTATTGGTCGCCGGCAGGGGGCTCATCTGACATCAACCAATGAAGAGCAGCTGCCCTTCATTGGTTGATGGCAGAGGAGGCCCCCGCCGGCGACAAATAGAGTTGCTCGTACTGACCTTTAAAATCCTGGGCGCAAAAGCTGCTGTGTACCGTTACCGCGTTAACCCCGTATTAAACCCTTCTCAAAAAATGAGGGGAAAACGAGCACGATGAATGCACACGAATATTCACCCAAACTGAACACAGGAATGGGCGAATATTCGTGAAATCAGAAGATTTGTTTTCCCATTTAATAATATATGTATCATGTAATCTTATAATAGATTTATCGTAATAATATAATATCATGTAATCATATAATATACGTATCATAATAATATAATATAGGTATAATGTCATAATATAGGTATCATGTAATCATATAATATATTACTATATATATATATAATTAATATGATTACATGATACCTATATTATATTATTACATGATATTATATTATTATGATACGTATATTATATGATTACATGATACATATATCATGTAATCATATAATATACGTATCATAATAATATATCATGTAATAATATAATATATGTATTATGTAATCATATAATCTTTGTATCATGTAATAATATAGGCATCATGTAATAATATAATATATGTATCATATCATGTACGGTAATCATATAATATATGAATCATGTATCATGTAATAATATAGGCATCATGTAATTATATAATATATGTATCATGTAATAATATAATATATGTATCATATTATGTAATTATATAATATATGTATCATGTAATAATATAATATATGTATCATATCATGTAATTATATAATATATGTATCATGTAATAATATCGGCATCATGTAATTATATAATATTTGTATCATATCATGTACGGTAATCATATAATATATGAATCATGTATCATGTAATAATATAGGCATCATGTAATCATATAATATTTGTACCATAAACTTGTCGATCTGCCCCGTTTCGAAGTTGTCCGAGTTGTTGTCCAGTTTCATTTCATCGGATTTTCCCTTCTCTCCGTAGATCTGGAGGAGGATATTGGCGTCTGTGCCGGCATTTTTAATGTCGCTCGTCCATATCCAAAGAGACCACGGATGTTCTGTAACATTATAACATGTTTTAATGACATGAATACCAGAGATTATTTATTTTTAAGTGATTGTAAGGAAAGAATTCCACTTCATGGCATCCCAATCCTCTACAGGAGCTGCATTGTGCTCCAGTTCCTAAAAACATCAAAATATTGCCAAATGAAGAAAAAAAACGCTGTTCTGCCAATCCCTGTAGTAAGATTATGATCCCGTTGTACAGCACTACGGAATATGATGGCGCTATATAAAACAATAAATAATGACGACACTAACGTTCAGCCGTGACGAGTGGGATACATCTCCCTCGCCATGCGTGCCATCATATTTTCATGAATATTACGCAATAATTAAAATGATTAACCCTTCGCTTACTTTTCTGCCTCTTCTGGCGCAGGGACACCATTTCGTAGAGCTCGCGCTCTATCAAACCATCTCCTTCATCTTCGTCGAGCCATTTCCCGCAGGGGAACGTCTGCTCGATGCCGGTGAATGGGCAGTAGACTACCACCTGTAGTGAAGTACAAACCAATTTATCTTAAAGGGACAGTACAATTTTTTTAAAAAAGGAATTGATATCTAATGTTGTACTTATTTTGGCTTTATAATGTGTAATTGTGTTTTATGTAGTCAGGCTATTTACTAAAATACTTTATTTGATGCATACCAATTCCTTGTATTAGCCTTTACCGCTTCTGCTGGGAAGATGTTCCACTTATCTACTATTGTCTCAGTAAAATAACACTTCCTTGCATCTTAAGCGAAGGCTGGAATTTTTATGTAAAGCTCCGTACCTTTCTCATTCATTTATCTGACACGGTAAATGTTAATGGCAGCGAGCGGGGGGAGAGCCAAATTGGGAGAGCTGAACAGATGGGTTTCACAGAGTACCATAATTTACCAAAGGGGAGACTATAATGGCTTTCGGGATGATTCTCATCATTGGTAACATTTGATGCAATTTTCTTTTCACTATTTTACTCGCTTTTCATATCCCTGGGAGCGTCTTTCTCTCTCATACCGCAGGAAATTAGATCCACAAATTACGGGGTGAGTGAGCAGCGCAGCGAGGGGTTAAGTCAAGGGTGAGCGATCCCTGCACAAACAGGAGGCTTCTGTACTGTAAGGCAACCTGTATGGCTGAACGGTAAACCTATGATCGGCAGAGTGAATAGAAACATAGAAGCTTCCGGCAGATCGGCCCCCGTCTAGTCGCCTGTTTCTCCTGCTGTAAAGACTCAAACCTTAATCAGTCGTTGGTCTTGTCTTAGATTCAGGAGCCGTATGTCCGTCCCATGCATGTTTAATACCCTCACTGTATTACCCTCTACCACTTCTGCTGGGAAGCTGGTCCACGTATCTACCACCATCTCAATTAGATAACGATATAAGCAGAATAGAAGGTGAGCATGACCAGGATTTTAACGTTACTATTAAGATTCCTACCGTCATACAGCTAAGAGCATTTAAGGCACAAATATAACTTCTACCCCTGAGTTCTGCACCGGCAGTAAGGTAAATAGCCAGAAGGCGGAGCCTCCACGGGGACAATCCTCCTCATTGGATGTGCCCGTCGAGGCTCCGCCTTGTGGTGACTTACCCAGGAACGCAAAATACAGACATAGAGAAGTGGTTGTCGGAGAAGGTAGGGACAGAGTGAGAGGGTTAGAGAGAGTGAGTGAGTGAAAGTGAGACAACGTTCCGAAAACTAAAATCCCTCTGAATTTCGTCCTCGAAAAGCTAATGGACCAGAAACGAAACAAAAAATGTGTCTAGTGCCTACCAATAATAAGCAATTTCAATGAGCGCTAAACACCAGATGCTTGTGCAAAGCTGTACTTTTACAATAGCAAATAACTTAAAGCACCATGCTGTTAACAATAATTTAAAAAAAAAACTTTTTAACCTGTTCGTGTCCTGGAGGACGTACCGGTACGTCCTTAAAAGCTGTGCCAAGAGGCACTTTAGGACATACAGGTACATCCCCCTGCCGCTGCAACAAAGTCAGGACATGCTGTTACATCTTAACGAGTGTCTTCGCACAGCTTTTAAGGAAACAAAGTATCTCCCCTTCCAAAAAAAAATTAAAAAGTAAAAAGAAAATCAAGGGAATAAATATAAATAATAAAAAAAAAACATTAATTGGGAGCTTAGTGATGTCACCAGGGCACCACTGGCATCAAAAATGTGTGAGAGATCCCCAAACTTAACAATAACACTTTTCTAAAATAAAAAATAAAAAGTATTTCTATGACTTTTAAAGAAGGCCCTATTTCTCATGAACAAAACCATGCGGGTTCATCAAATACAGAAAAAGGGGAATCATGGTTTCACAAACATATGGGAAAAATGACACAGATTATTATTATTATTTATTTTTATTATTTTTATTACTATTATTTATTTATGAAGCACTAATATATTCTGTACAACTTAAAAGGAAAAATACTGCCATAATATATAATAAATATATAAATCTCATGAAATGTTGTATTAAGGGCTGCGTAAATTGTTGGCGCGATATAAATATAATAATAATAACAATAATAATATTAAAAGTAATAATAATTGTTGGGGCAATTTAAATAAAATATAATTATAATAATAATAACAATAATAAGTAATACTAATAAATAATAATAATTATAATAATAATGGTTGGGGCTATTTAAATAAAATAATAATAATAATAATAATATTTAAATAGCCCCAATAATTATTATTATTAATTATTTTTTAATAATAATAATAATTATTATTATTTCTGGAATATTAATACAATAGATTATTATTTATACATTATAAATTAATATACTTATTGTTGGGAAATATACATTTCCCTCACAGACCTTCTCGCAGTACCAGCCCGAGCTGACGCCTCGTCCGTCATGACCGACAGTGACTCTGCTCAGAGGACTGAGTAATGCCGCGATCTCGATGTTAAAGATGTCGATCCTGCCGCGCTCAAACTCTCCTCCTTCCAGAAAGATCTTCCCGCTGTTCTTTACACCTTTGGATCCGTGAAGAATCACATGGACCTTGGAGTTGGTTCCGGCTCCTCTGATATCGCCCGTCATTATGGAGACGTTATAAACGATGCCTAATGGAGAAAGCACGGAGCACGGGTGTTTAAATACCATGAGATTGGAATCTTCCGTAAAACTCGCCTTCTTCCATTTTTTTGAGTGACTTAGGCTTATTAACCCCCTTAAGGACAACAGGTTGTCCTAAAACCCATTAATGACAATGCATTGTGAGCCCGTACATGAACGGGCTTTGTCATGAAGGGGTTAAAACTACCTACGGTTTATACTTATTGTATAGACGTTTCACATCAGAGAACATGTGGCATAATGTGGCAAAACTAGCATCTGTCATTTTCTGCCCTTTCTTTTCTAATTCCACATCCCCCCCCAGTCATCCTTACGAAGATTGTCTAACCAATCAACAACAACCAGCGACTTAACTATAAGAGAGAGGTAGATGAATGTTTGTTTTTTTATTGTATGGGTTCCCTTAGTGTATAGAATTTGTAAAAAAAAAATAAAAAAAAAAATATTAAAAAAAAGCAATAGATCCCCTTTAATTTAGAATTTCACTGCTAAACAAGGACTTAATAATTCGGCGACAGACCTAGAGATGTCAAATTTTCAGAAATTTTGAAGCCATGAAAATATAAAAATTTTTCCGAAAAATTTTACATTTTCAGAAAAATTCGAAAAAAATTATTTTGTTACACTGGGAAGCTGAAACGGAGTGTATATAAAATGCTTGAAATAAAAGCACAGCTTCAGCTAATAATAAACTAAATTTGTTTTTTGAAACTTTTAAATTTTTTGTTGCAAATAGAACAACGAGGTCTGTATATGTTAAGAACATTTCAACTACCCCCCCCCTGTTCCCTCAAATGCAAAAAAAAAATAAAAAATGAAGAAACCATTAATCCTCCTCCACGGATTGGACTCCGAAAGCGATCACAATCGCCCAATCAGATTTGCCCGTTGGCACCAATTGCAAATGAAAGAGTTAAGTAACTGCCATTATTTGTACAGCTTTCATAAAAGTCTTCATGTAATATGGTGCGTCATAAAAATATATAATTTATCATAGTAAAAGAAGATATTACACGCTGGGGGGGGTGGCTTTAGAAAAAAAAAATGGGGAAAAAAACATTTTTCCCCCAATTTTTTTCTAGACAGACCCCTTGCACAATATATACAGTGAAAAAGGGTTAAAACATTTAAGGAAAATGAAATAAATAAGATGAATTCATACAATCCAATAAAAAATTTGAAATTGATGGAAAATGGGGTTCGCATCTTGAGAATATAAGAAGCTGCAGATATCCAATGAAAAAAATATGTATTATATTAATATAATAATTGATTATATTTGATCATTTAAAGAAAAATAAGATTTTAATCTAAAATTCCTCTCACCGGTCGCCTCGCTGCCGCCCACCAAGATGTCTCTCTGAATTTTTCCATCGTCTTCATCAATAGCAAGCCAGCGGCCGCAGGGGAATTCATAAACCGATTTATTCCCAATATCTTCAATAATAACCTTAAAAAAAAAAAAAAAGTAACGTTATTGTGTTAAACGTAAGCGTAGCTCATTCATTCAATCGTATTATCCAGACGGTAAAATGTGAATTGGCGGGGGCCACAGTCAAGCCGTCAAGCCGTTTAGCGGGGAAAGCCGGAGGGGTCGCTGCTGGGGGTATTAATGGCTGGAGTGATAGGAGTGGAGCCAGGATTGGCTGGAGGCCTATCCCTCATTATGTAGAAAAGGTGCAGGGAATGGGCCACCCCAGGCAGAGCAGGGGTGGCCCCCGGCACTATAGGGCAATGGCTGCCGAATGGCATGTGGCCGGGCATTTCCAGCCTGTGGGCCCATACTGCAGGCCCTTTGTTGATTGTAGGGGTGTTTTTAATAATTCCCTGGGTCATAATTCCCTTTATTTTCTATTCATGATTATTAATAATAATTACTGTTATTAGTAATATTTATTATAATTATACTATTGTTATTATATTAAAAAAAAATAATTTTTTATATTTTATATATATTTTTTCTTTTCTTTTTACTGTTTATTATTATATTATTACTGTTATTATTATTATAATTATTATTATTATATTGTTATTTTTATTGTTTTAAAAAACATTTTTATATATATTTTTTATTTTCTTATTACTATGATTATTATTATTTTTATTATTTATTATATTATTACTGTTGTTATTATTATATTATTATTTTAAAAAAAAACATTTTTATATTTTCTATTTTTTTTTCTATTATTTTTTATAATTCCCCATTTTCTCAGTTTGTAATTAAATTTCTTATCTCTTCCGCCTTTAACAATTTGAAATGTCACCATCTGTACGAGCCCACTGAGAACCCCTAGGATAATAAACCTTGTCCAGGAACCAGCCGGCGGAGCCTCCTTTATTGTTATGTCCGATCGTGATCTTCCTGAGTTTTCCCATGTTCGGGGAATCGATGGTGAATTTGTCTTCCGCTCCTTTCTCAAAGTTGTTTTTATCATTGTCCAGCCTCCTCTCCCCTAATAAAAAAGGGGTAAGAGATGTTTTAATACATGCGTACGCGGACGTGGCCCCTGGCAGACCGTATTAACCGGGCCCTGGGATAGATCTACAGGTAACGGACGATGGATACTGTGTATTTCATTATGCGTTAGATAAAGGCAGTTTAAATAAGCTCCAGGAGCTCCAAAGAATAAAAGTAAAGGAGCGATTGCGCCCCCTGTTGCCAACTACTTTAAATGCATTTTCACAATATCCACATTGTACAAGCAGGGCTGCCGTGCTTTCGATCTGTGATTTGGGTCCCTTTTTGCAAAAGATTACATACATTTCATCCTTATTTTAAAGATATTGCGTCTTTTCTGCTGTATTTGCTATTTTTCTTTCATTTTTTTTTTTTACAAAAACACAGAATCTGCGGTCAGATCGGCCCCGTTCGACCCCCGTCTGGTCGCCCGCTTCTCCTACTGTAAAGACTCAAACCTTAATCAGTCGTTGGTCTCGTCTTAAATTCAGGAGCCATATGCCCATCCCACGCGGATCCTATGCTCTACCACTTCTGACGGGAGGCGGTTCCACTTATCCACCACCCTCTCAGTAAAGCAAAACCTACATCCCATCTTAACCTCTGACCCCCTAGTTTTAGAACCTGCCTAGGCCCAAACTGGCTGTCGGTCACACCAGGCAGATACCTGTCACCTACAGTTTGCAATCACTGCCCCTTTATGGTAGGGGCTTATCTGCCGTTGGCCTCTTTAAACCTGAGCCCACTCCTAGTCTGCCCCACTAAGCAAGACTCAATGGGTACATTCAATTGCAAATACTATAAATAAATACCTGTATCTCCATTCTCTCCAAAGATGTTAAGGAAGACATCGGCATCGGTCCCACTCCCATTGCCTGAGCCGGTAAATACCCGGGCAATATATTTATTCACTGGAAACAAAAAAAAATAAAAACACTGGGATTAGTAATAAACGCCAGGCCGGCCGAGCAGCTTCCCCTTATCTCAGTGGGTAGTGATCGGTTAATTAACCCTGTGAGTGGGATTTCAGGCATAAAAGTTAGTCTTTAATGTAACCACTAGGTGGCACTGCAGGCACAGATCGGAGCATTAAAGACAATCGTAGAACCCCGGCGACAATCGATCACCGGCGGCGACCCGTTCCAGACACAAGGAGAACGAGTTCTCGGGGTTCCCAGGCATTTAACAAAACGTAGCAATTTGCTGGATTTTTTTTGTTAGTTTTTGTTTGGAACTTAATAGCCCAGTCACGGAAATGCCATTAAATTACGGCCGGACAAATATATATGGAATTTAGTAGCCGGGGAGGCAGTTAATGGAAACAGAAGCCCGGTCGGTACTCGTCGCTTTGCTTTAAGGCCGTAGAACCCTGCGATACCCTCATACCGGCAAACAGTCTGAGCTCCTAGAAAAGAGGGGCATCGGGGAGGAAAAAGGGATTTGGGGTCCACAATAGCATTGACTCTCCTAAATCAGGGCACTTAGGTGGTATGAAATCATGCACACTGCATTACCAAGAGGTGGAGCGGAGTGCGCCTTGGGGTGCTCTTTTAACCCACTGCGTGCTGGATTGCTCACCCTAGAGGGAACACTAATTAGGGCTCCGGTTTCCTCTTTCTGTGAATAAATGAAGTGTCAACGGCTGCCTGATTAAAGCCGGGAGGGATCTGGTTACAGACTCATCGGGGACGAAGCCGACGCGCAGTCTTATTGTACATAGCGAGACTTGTCATCGACCAATAAGTGTGTTATTTGAGACGTAACCCTGGGGCCGCGGTGCGTAACAGCGTGGCCCTATTCACAGCCAGCCGGACAGATGGATCCTGGGCCGTGTCCGTTGGCTTCAAAACGCATATTATTAGCCAAGTTACAAGCCATTGTGCATGCGACATGCGACCGTTTCTGAATTTACATTCCGCCGCACGAACCTCATTCACACGCATCTCCTTAAACTAGCCGGGTGCAAAACAAGACCGTCACCCCCCGGCTCCAAGCTCAGGAGGGTCCTGCAATTCCAGCTGTCCTGGGGGGCGAAGGGGCTTCCCTTAACAACCCTGAATCTCTGATGATATCTGGGGTGCTTTTGCTTAAAGCATCAGCCAATATATATATATATATATAGTCTGTTTCCGCATTTCTGGGCTGACCCGGAGACTCTATTAACCCTTTAACAGCCCATCATAAAGATTCTATGTAATCGCCCAATGTGTTTCCCAAATGGCTCCAATATCGGCCCCCGTGGAAACCTTGACTTATTTGAGTCACCTGCATGCAAGCAGGGATATCAACCATAGCATACTGGTAGCAAAATCACCAACTGGGAGTCTTATATATGATCACAGAGGGGGAGAGAGCATAGGAAGGAGTCAGCTGCGGAGTGTGTGACCCCGAGAATCTGCCCCTTCGCCCTGAGATTGGGGCGAAAAAACCCTTTTTGTGGTGTGGATCTGCCGGGTGTAAGGGTGCGCCCGACCCGTTTGCGGCATCGCTTACTTTTAGGCACGTCCATGGGATTGAGGCTCCCCAGGAGGTCCCGGACATAAAGTCCGTCTCCATCCTCTTTGCTCAGCCAGTTGTTGCACGGGAAGTAGAAGCGAAGGTGAGGTCTGTTCATGTCGGTTACGATGGCTCGGTCGAGGTACCAGCCGGCGTTCATTCCCGTGTTATCGTGCTCGATTCTATGACAACGAGAAAAGACCCGATTCAAAGAAATGACGCGTTACAAAAAATGGCATATATTATAATTCTAGAGAAGGTGAGGATAAAGTATACATCGTACGGGGCTGGCTCAGGGGATACTCACTGGGGGTTAGCCCTTCATAATGCATAGAGAATTCGGCGAAAATGAAATGTTACGGAATTTACTTTTTTATATAATAGGACAAAAACACAGAAGATTTGGTATAGTAGATACCGGGTAGTAGATAACCGGAGCAGCCTCCCAGCAGCAGTGGTAGATGGTAATACAGCAAGGGAATTAAAACATGCATGGGATCGGCATACGGCTCCTGAATCTAAGTCTTTAAGGGGAAACAGGCGACCAGACGGGGCCGAATGGGGCCGATCTGCTGTCTCACAGCATACGGGAAGATCTGGGCTAATGCACTTGGTGGGGTGGAAGTCCACGTGTGTTCCATGTCACTAGAAGGCGAGGATCATGTGACGTTGGCACCGTGCCGATGTCTTTCATGTCAAGTTCTCCTCATTCAGCCCAATAATCAAAAAAAAAACCCAGAACCCAAACCGTACCTTATTTTTTTCAGCGGCCCGACGTTGTTTGTTTTGACGCGGAACACGTCTGTTTTTGACCTCTCGAAAGCCGTTCTACTCCTAGAACACACGTGGAGGGGTCATCAGCACGCACGTCAACACGAGAAGAAAAGACAGACAGCGTAACACCCGACACGCGTGGAACCTCAGGGCGTCCGGAGGACAGAAATACTCCAAAAAAATCATATTTTTGGAAGAAATGCAAGAGGAGCCGTATACACCGCTTCCAAAAGTGTTCCCTGTCCGTGAAACACGCACAAAAATCACGCTCCAGATATAACCAAGAGGTCTCCGCGCATCACCATCAATACAAAGTATTCTTATTCACGTACTGTGGAGATTTTCAGCTGACTTTCCTGATTCTTAATAAATAGATTATGAAAGCACATGCGGTATATTGGAGTTGTGGTCCTAAATAGCCAATGGAGCCCAGGCCTACTAAATCGTGGAACTTACATTTGAAGTCACTTTTTTTTTTTTGTCCATTAAAATAACATGAAATGGATCAGAAATCCAGCACAAACGGGGTTAATGTCGTAAATGGCTATTGTAGCTGGAAATGGCTGATTTTATCACTCCCATCACTCCTGTGTTCCAATGGCCCTTTATCACTCCCATCACTCCTGTGTTCCAATGGCCCTTTATCACTCCCATCACTCCTGTGTTCCAATGGCCCTTTATCACTCCCATCACTCCTGTGTCCCAATGGCCCTTTATCACTCCCATCACTCCTGTGTCCCAATGGCCCTTTATCACTCCCATCACTCCTGTGTCCCATTGGCCCTTTATCACTCCCATCACTCCTGTGCTCCAATGGCCCTTTATCACTCCCATCACTCCTGTGTTCCAATGGCCCTTTATCACTCCCATCACTCCTGTGTTCCAATGGCCCTTTATCACTCCCATCACTCCTGTGTCCCAATGGCCCTTTATCACTCCCATCACTCCTGTGTCCCATTGGCCCTTTATCACTCCCATCACTCATGTGCTCCAATGGCCCTTTATCACTCCCATCACACCTGTGTTCCAACGGCCCTTTATCCCTCCCATCACTCCTGTGCTCCAATGGCACGTTGTGTTCGCTGATCCAAGTTTAAGTTTAAAAGGCTAATTGATGGTTAGAACCCCTTTTGTAATTATGTTACAGCCAGAAATGTCCTCGTTTTCCATGAAAACAGCTGAGTGACCCCAAACTTTTTAGCAGTAGTGAAGGTGCAAATATTTCTGGTTTCACCCCCTCCGACGACTTGAGAAACATTGTTTCTGTGATAAGATCCAGTTACTGATATCTCACTAATCTGTAAACAACTAAATGTGTATTTGATTGATGTGTGATGTCATTTTTCAACCCGATTACCTATGTAACAGTTCTATCATTGTCATATGATTTATATGTTTCCTAAATCATGCAATAAATAGCGTGAAATAAACACTGTGATTCCTTTAGGTGAAATAAATTAGCGATGAGCCCTGTGTTTATAAGTAATTTTTTTATTATACAAAAATTAGTGAAATTAATAATAATAATTATTATTATTTATTGTTTTGTATCGGCCATAATATTCCTCTTGCCTTTCTTTTTAAGTGTGCGCTTTACACAAACATTTGGGGACTTTTTTATGCTTGTAGATGAACAACCAATGTTTTACTAATCACAACCTAGCTCTTTAGGATTTTCCTGATCACATCCCAGATTGTAGGCTGATTGAGAGTCTTATTTGCCACCAACACATTTTCATGTTGCCTTTCACTTTGGGTTATTGCCCTTTACTGGAATGTCTGGAAATCTTCTCAAAGAATCCATAACCCTTACAAATCGTTCAGAAAAAGTCAGGTTGAAAATATCCACATTACTCAATACTCTTGTAACATTTTTTTGTAACATCAGACATTTAATACACGGTAACCGTTGCCATGGTTGACATTAAATGGTAAAATACATTTTTTCCTTTATCCTTTTTTTGCCATAAATTCAAATACTGATTAATCAATAGAAGGGATGCGATTCGTTTGCTGAGGTTCGTCTTTTTACGAAGGGTTTTCGATGTATGCATGGGGGGGTATGCAAGTTCTGGGGGTGGATTTTTGGAACAATGAATTCCTGGTCACTGCTATAACTATGCATTCTGCAGGGCTGAGGGGACCATTCTTGCAGAAGAATGGGTTACACCCCCCTCCCCCATAATGCATAATGATGGAAGATACTTTAATCTCACCATAACCGACCCACAAATCATGCTTTTCCTCACTTCAAGATATGTGGATCGAATGACTACACTATAGATACATATTAATCCTGCATGGACCCCCCCCACACACACACACACACAAATACTGTCTACCCAAATGCTGCACAGGAATTATTGTTTGATCCATACCTTTTGTTATATCTTTGGTTTATTTATATTTCACCATAACCAACCCACAAATCGCCCTTTTCCCTGACTTCAAGGTATGGGGATCGAAAAACTACACTGTAGATACACATTAGTTGCCTATGGACCCCCACACACACACACAAACTACAATCTAGCCAAATGCTGCAGAGCAATTATCTTTTGATCTATACATTTTGTTATATCTTTGGTTTATTTAAATCTCACCATAACCAACCCACAAATTACCCTTGTCCCTGACTTGTATGTGGATCGAATGACTACACATTTTAATCCTGCATGGACCCCCACACACACACACACACACAAACTACTGTCTAGCCAGATACTGCAGAGCAATTTTTATTTGATCTATACATTTTGTTATATTTCTGGTTTGTGTTAGTCTCCCCATAACTGACCCACAAATAACCCTTTTCTCTGACTTCAAGGTATGTGGATCGAATGACTACACTATAGATCAGACATGTCCAAACTTTTTTCGAAGAGTGCCAGATTTGATGAAGTGAACATGTGCGAGGGCCGACCATTTTGCCTGACATTTTCTGAACCATTAAAATTAAATACAAATTAACTATTTTATGCAAAGTTTATTGAAAACGGCATACCACATCTATCCTTTTCTCACTATCTCCCCTCTCCCTCCCCCTTCTCACAATCTCCCCTTTCCCTTCCCCTTCTCACAATCCCCCCTCTCCCTCCCTACCCCCCTTCTCACAATCTCCCCTCTCCCTCCCTACCCCCCTTCTCACAATCTCCCCTCTTCCTCCCTACCCCTCCTTCTCACAATCTCCCCTCTTCCTCCCTACCCCTCCTTCTCACAATCTCCCCTCTTCCTCCCTACCCCTCTTTCTCACAATCTCCCCTCTCCCTCCCTACCCCCTTCTCATGATTTCCCCTCTCCCTCCCTCCCCCCCTTAACGATCTACCCTCTCCCTCCCTTACCCCCCTTCTCACGATCTACCCTCTCCCTCCCTACCCCCCCTTCTCACGATCTACCCTCTCCCTCCCGACCCCCCCTTCTCACGATCTACCCACTCCCTCCCTAGGTCACTTACCATCAACTCCTGTGTTGGGAGCGTGAGGCGTTTGTCTCGGGTGCCGGCGCTTCACAGCTGAGTGCCGGCATATGACGTCATATGCCGGCGCTCAGCGTGAAGCGCCGGCACCCGAGACAAACACCTCACGCTTCCAACACTGCACTCTGGGCAGCGCAGAGGCAGTCGGCGGCGGCAGCGGCGAGCAGAGGAGTCCTGGATTTCTGTCAGTCAGGGGGGCCCAAGAGGTGCCGAGCGGTTGTTTTCAGCAACCGCTCGGCACCCCTTGGGCCCCCCTGACTGGCAGAACTCCAGGGCCCGGTCGCAGTCGCGACCCCGGTAGTTCCGCCACTGCCTACAATTTCTTTATCAGATGCCCTTGTGGCTGTGTGTGCCCAAATCTCGTGCTTTCCTTCTCCCTGCG
Source organism: Spea bombifrons (assembly GCF_027358695.1). Classification (NCBI taxonomy): domain Eukaryota; kingdom Metazoa; phylum Chordata; class Amphibia; order Anura; family Pelobatidae; genus Spea; species Spea bombifrons. The sequence continues at coordinate 160,026,818 of NC_071087.1, read as the reverse complement.
CCGGCTGATGACGCCAAGTCCCGTGGATCACTTGGGGGGCCGTATCAGTCCGGAACGCGGGCCGCAATTGGCCCGCGGGCCGGACTTTGGACATGCCTGCTATAGATACATATTAATCCTGCATTGACCCCACACACACACACAAACTACTGTCTAGTCAAATACTACAGATTATTATTTGATCTATACATTTTGTTATATCTATGGTTTATTTAAATCTCACCATAATCGACCCACAAATCGCCCTTTTGTGAATTTATTCCACTGACTTAATGCATAGCAATAAATTTTTTTGATCTATACATTTTGTTAATTGGTATTAAAGTAACCTCATCATATTTCACTTTAAAAAAAAATGTAAAAAAATATCTGAGGAATTAATCTTTTTTTTCCCCTAAAAGTAAAGCTCTTGAGTTTTAATCAAACTTTTTTGACATCGGGAAAAAAAAACATTTTATGGCAAAACGGATCAAAGTGAAAATGTATTTTAGACACAGATTCTTCTTTGAAATACATGACGTTTGCAGCTTTCACCTGCGCCGTTCTGCAGACGGTGAAATTGCAAATACGATACTTTATAACCACAGCATGAAATATCATGTATTTGGATGCAATCGCATCCTAAAAACACCCAGAATCACAGCGTTAAAGCACTGGTGTTACGGGGGTCCGCGGAGAGTGGGGGAGGGCTGTCCAATGGGGGCCCCCAACACCAGCGCAGGCCAAACCCCCCTCTCAGAATGATATACATTCCTTTTTAATCATTTTTGGGGGGCTTAAAGAGCCACCTGATGGAGTTTACCTAAAGTCACATGACCCAAAACATTAGTGTAACCGTGTAAGGTCATGTGACATCAGGTGACTCGTTTCCCCTGCGTGTATTCAGACCACCCGTTAAGCAGTACGGTAAGGGAGGGGCTTAGAGGGGAGGAGCCTAGAGGGGAGGAGCTTGCCCCCACACACCCCATAACGCTCAATGGGGGGGCACTGCGTTAAAGCCCCTGGAATTTCTTTGTATACTTTGTAATGGAAAGAAAACATGTGCATGCAGCTCTTCCCGCCGTCGGGACGTAACAACGGCTCTCGTTCTGAAAATACACGGCTTTCCATCCGTTTTTTTTGCCACACAGTGTAAATTTGTGAATTTAAAAGGAAATATTGATTTTTTTTTGTTTGTTGGTTTTTGTTTAAAATCAAGAAGAAGGAAAGTATTTGTTGGCTGTGGAGGCTGATTCTAGAATCTCTCCGACGTGGTTCGGGAAGACAAAGTGATCCGCGTCGGGTAACACGACTAATTACAGATTAATTACTGATTCATTGTAGGTTAGATAGTTTTGTAAATCTCGTGTAAAATGAATCGGGTAAAAATTCCAACAGAATGGGATAAAATGAGTTCGCATGAAAACATACAGTTTCACAGCAGATCTTTCCCATTCGGCCCCCGTCTAGTCTGCCATTTTTTCAGTCGTTGGTCTCGTCTTAGATTCAGGAGCCGTATGTCTATCCCATGTGTGTTCAAATTCTATTACTGTATTAGCCTCTACCACCTCTGCTGGGAGACTGTCCCACTTGGCACAAATGTTAATACTTCAGTTGGAGCAAATTTATCGACACCTCATCATTTTATCCTTTCGAATATTAAGGCTGATCTCTACCCAGATCTCCGTTTCACAGTTAACCCTTCGAGTGCCTGCCGCCAGTGACTCAGCATTTGCAATGAATTATTAATTAATAATTATTCTACGTTGGCTGTAATTGGATTCCTTTAACTTCATCCCGTTCCCGTGTCCTTTTTTGGGTTCTATGGCAACAGCCTACCATTGATAAATGAGACATCATGTCACGTGGTTAAAAAATGATCTTTGGGAAGGGTTTTGTGTATGAATTAATATTCGTAGATGGGACAGAAGCGTTAAACGGTCAGCCATTTTTTTTTTTTTACTTTAATGCATTATTGAGGATCTTATTACCTTCCCTGTCTGAAACCAGTGTAAAAACTGGTCTTATCACCATAGTAACCAATGGAATGGTGCCATAAGCATACCTGGGAAATCTCCAGGTTTATTCCCAGGGTCGCGGGGTCTTGACACGCGCCCCTAACGTCAGCGGGACCTCCCCCGGACGGCAGGGGACCGCCCACCAACATCAGGGGACCTCTCCCTGACATCAGCGGGACCTCCCCTTGACGCCAGGGGCTCCGGGTAGCCGGAGGCCAAAAGTTCCCAGGTATAGCCATAAGACCGCATTCCGAACTTTGTGCTGGTTCCGTTGAGATCGTGGGACACACGCTATTTGTCATGGGGAAGTGGGCGGGAAGAGGGGCAGAAGTGGGCGGGAAGAGGGGCGGAAGTGGGCGGGAAGAGGGGCGGAAGTGGGCGGGGAGTGGGGTGTGCCGCAACACGTATCCAGTCGGCTGCACTGATCGCATTAGGCAGTCGCTGGCCTTAAAGTGCCAGGGCCAACACGTCATTGCCAGGGCGGCCCTGCTTGGTACCCTAGCCTGTTTAGAATAGATAGTTACCCCGCCAGTTCACATGAATAGGGGTCCACTTGGTGCCGAAACCGGGGATGTGCGCCATTTTTAAGTCAACAGGTTAAATAAAGTGTATAAATAGTCTTTTGGTGCCGGTATGAAGGCTGTTACACTCTCTCCGGGGGCTCTTCTAAACCAAAAGAGAGGGATTAAATCAATTTACCATCGGGTGGCAGATATCTCAGACCACATCGAATGACCCCAGTTTAACATTTAAGCAGCCACTGGTAAAACCATCAGTGCTACCTGTTACAACTCCCACTATAGCAAATACAGAACATGCTTTACTGAGAGGGTGGTAGATTAGTGGAACAGCCTCCCAGCAGAAGTGGTACATGGGATCGAAATACGGCTCCTGAATCTAAGACGAGACCAACGACTGATTAAGGTTTGAATCTTTACAGCAGGAGAAACGGGCAGACTAGACGGGGGCCGAATGGGGCCGATCTGCCAGCAACTTCTGTGTCTCTATAACTACAACACAGAGGACATACATGCGTCTATTATAAACAATAAAAACTCACGCTGTTTGCCAGTTTCTTTTCATAACTGCCAACTGCCCTAGAAACATGCGCGCCTCAACCCCTGCACGGGTGCGTAATATCATGCAATGTTCCAACATGATATATTTTAAATATTAAATGCCTTATTTTAAAAAAAATACCAATTTTTGGGGTGAATTTTTTTAAATCTTGCATCCATAAAAAAAGGGGCATTAAAAGGGACAGCTGACTATTCATTAAGCTCATTAAGAGCGCAATACAGCGACACAACGTATGACCTCATTATCGCTCCTGCCCAACCGACCAGGCGTCATCACAGACGGAATCGCGAGAAAAAAAGCTTTCATTTTCAGTGTATGGCAAAAAAAAAAGGCGTTGGAAACCCCGTGTATTTTCTTTACCATTTCCCACGCCGCGCTCTGTACAGAACGCAAAGCTCGGCGTCACTTCTCCTAAACACTTAAAATAGCGGAGGTACCTCTTCTCTGTGCTGTAAGGATAAAATGTCAGCTTTAATCAATCAAATATTCAGCAAATTAACGAAATATAAATCAAATTTCAAATATCAAAGAGGGAGATGCATAAAATGTCTCACAAAACACAAAAGCAGTTTTTTTTATATAAATGCTTCTGTAATAGATAATCTTTCATTTTGATTTTTGGGGCAAGAAAAACATACACTGCCCTTCAAACGTTTGGGGTCACTTAGAAATTTCTTTTTTTTTTTTTTTTTTTTTTTTAAGAAAAGCAAATTTTGTCCATGAAAATAACATGAGTCAGAAATCCAGCGCAGAAAGGGTTAATGTTGTAAATGACTATTGTAGCTGGAAACGGCTGATTTTTAATGGAATCTCTTCTTAGGCCTACAGAGACCCTTTATCACTCCCATCACTCCTGTGTTCCAGCGGCCCTTTATCACTCCCATCACTCCTGTGTTCCAATGGCCCTTTATCACTCCCATCACTCCTGTGTTCCAATGGCCCTTTATCACTCCCATCACTCCTGTGTTCCAATGGCCCTTTATCACTCCCATCACTCCTGTGTTCCAATGGCCCTTTATCACTCCCATCACTCCTGTGTTCCAACGACCCTTTATCACTCCCATCACTCCTGTGTCCCAATGGCCCTTTATCACTCCCATCACTCCTGTGTTCCAATGGCCCTTTATCACTCCCATCACTCCTAAGTTCCAATGGCCCTTTATCACTCCCATCACTCCTGTGTTCCAATGGCCCTTTATCACTCCCATCACTCCTGTGTTCCAATGGCCCTTTATCACTCCCATCACTCCTGTGTCCCAATGGCCCTTTATCACTCCCATCACTCCTGGGTTCCAATGGCACGTTGTGTTCGCTGATCCAAGTTTAAAAGGCTAATTGATGGTTAGAAACCACTTTTGCGATTATGTTACGGGCAGAAATTTTCTTGTGACCCCAAACTTCTGAACAGTAGTTGTGTATATAATACCCAGCAATTTAATTGACTTTTCAGTTAATAATGCACTTTTGGATTGTTGCTCTAGAAAAATATATAGATTCATTTTCAGTTTTCATACCAGCGACATCTTTGTGTACCCCGCAATGCGTAAAATGTTTTTTTAATAAAAAATATAATTTTGTTTAATTTGCTTTTTTTTATAGTCAGATGACAGAGCTTAATTAAATTAAAGGGGGCCAATCTTCGGCATGGTATGGGGGTGCGTAGGTTAAAAAAAATGTTCGAAAAGGCGGTAATTCTTTTTTTGGAACGGCATAAACTAAAACAAATTGGTTTTAAATAAAATGTATTACATTTGAAACTCATAAAAAAAAGTAAATGCTGATTATTGACAGATAAAAAAAATTGCAATATAAAAGTAAAAAGTAAAAAAAGACCGTTATTATCGAGTCGCTACAACAGGATCTTCACAGTGGGCGTTTAAAGGGTTAATACTTGAAGTCCCCAGGTACGTTCATACGTTACAGAAATCGATCGCCTACGTGATTCGGACTGCACCGTCATAATCCGAAGTGCTGTACAAAGGGTACACGGGGGGTTCAAAAGTAGCGCATCACATGACCATTTGGACTCATGGAATTAACCCATTGTGCGCCAGATGGCCTATAGCCTTGCCCATGGACTTGGGATGACTTACTTGCTGGTGAGGTGAATCTTCGGAGTAATCCCGAATTCTCCAAACAGGGTGACGAATACATTGGCGTCGGTACCGGCCCCCCGGACATCCCCCGTTATGGTGACCACCTCATATACTGTCAGAGAAAAAAATATTATTGTTGAAAAAAATTCCAATTTGGGTGATATTACGGGTAAAAGTGTCTCCGCTGTAAAATGAATGGGTTAGTAGCGTACCAAATGCAAAAATTAGGTTTTCAACCCCAAAAAACTGATTTCTATGGCAGACGTCATGGTTTATTGAGTTATATAGCGCCGTCATATTCCGCAGCGCTGTACAATGCGTAAACAGGACATAATAAGCTAGGGAGGGTCCTGCTCAAAGAAATATTTAGTAATTACGAAAATGCTCCATTTTTATACCGCGTTAACGGCCCTTTCACGGCTCAGTGAACTTTGTACTCTATGATCGAAGGCTCTTTTGAAGTGATTGGTGATCGCAGTGATCACGTGACCGTCACACGGGCTCCCATTGGCCCCCTGTCCCGGTAACCAGTGTGTTACTTTACAGTTAGTGGTCCTTGGCGTTTTCTGGACTGTCTCGGCATATTTGTGGCTGTTGTCAGCTATGGTCAAAAAGTTCTAGTGTACTAGTAAAAATATTTACACGTATAATAGGAGTGCGAACAAAATGCCCCCCCCCATGATTAAACTCTCTCGGTGCCCGACTACAAGCTGCCCTTCTGCAAAATCATACAGTGGGGTGAATTATAAATGTTGCTGGCGGGGTATTATAAGGGGGGCATTATAAGTGTTGCTGGCGGGGTATTATAAGGGGGGCATTATAAGTGTTGGTGGCGGGGTATTATAAGGGGGGCATTATAAGTGTTGCTGGCGGGGTATTATAAGGGGGGCATTATAAGTGTTGCTGGCGGGGTATTATAAGGGGGGCATTATAAGTGTTGGTGGCGGGGTATTATAAGGGGGGCATTATAAGTGTTGCAGGTGGGGTATTATAAGGGGGGCATTATAAGTGTTGCTGGCGGGGTATTATAAGGGGGGCATTATAAGTGTTGCTGGCGGGGTATTATAAGGGGGCATTATAAGTGTTGCTGGCGGGGTATTATAAGGGGGGCATTATAAGTGTTGCTGGCGGGATATTATAAGGGGGCATTAGAAGTGTAGCTGGCGGGGTATTATAAGGGGGGGGCATTATAAGTGTTGCTGGCGGGGTATTATAAGGGGGGCATTATAAGTGTTGCTGGCGGGGTATTATAAGGGGGGCATTATAAGTGTTGCTGGCGGGATATTATAAGGGGGCATTAGAAGTGTAGCTGGCGGGGTATTATAAGGGGGGGCATTATAAGTGTTGCTGGCGGGGTATTATAAGGGGGGCATTATAAGTGTTGCTGGCGGGGTATTATAAGGGGGCATTATAAGTGTTGCTGGCGGGGTATTATAAGGGGGCATTATAAGTGTTGCTGGCGGGGTATTATAAGGGGGCATTATAAGTGTTTCTGGGGGCATTATATGTGTTGCTGATGGGGCGTTATAAGGGGGGCATTAAAAGTGTTGCTGGTGTGAAAATAGTGACAAAATGTGCAAAACTGCAATTGCAACAATGTATATATATTTTGTAACAAATTTATCTGGAAAGCATCAGTTGTGCCAAAAAGCAGCTGAGAGTAAAAGCTGCAAAATAAAGCAAAAATCAGTAGCTTCAAATTAGAAATAGTTATTGGGCCAGTGTTTTCAGATCAGCGACCAGAAGTGGAACGGCCTCCCAGCAGAAGTGGTAGAGGGTAAGACAGTGAGGGTATTAAACATGCATGGGATAGACATACGGCTCCTTAATCTAAGACGAGACCGACGCGTGATTAAGGTTTGAGTCTTTACAGGAGAAACGGACAACTAGACAGGGGCCGAATGGGGCCGATCTGCCGGCAGGTCCTATGTTTCTATGGTTAGGCGATGAGACCCCTTTAAAACTTTACACTCAGTCCTTTCACGTGATACTATATATGTCATTCTTTGCTCTACCTGTAACTGGCCACTTGGAGAAGGTGAGGGACGGAGTGACCGGGGATACAAAATACAACAACGGGCGATAACGGGCGAGGACCAAATGTCAATCAAGTACCTCCACAGGTGAAAAAGGTGCTTGCAGTGAGCCATCAGGGCAAGGGTTGGGGGGACTGGCTTCTCAAATGATGATGATGACAGTGTCTAAAACATGGAACCCTGAGTCATTGATGGTCTACCTTTCCCCGACGATCGTCTTTCCTGTCCACCTTGTCTAAAGCCCATGTTTTTACATACAAAGGCATAAATATATACATATATATATATATATATATATATAGTACAAAGAAACGGCGTGTAGTATAGAGATGACCGCTGTCTTATGAGGTCATGCAGAAGCTCTATGTAATGAATGGGCGGATTATATATTGGTTTTGTGCGTACAATTATTCATCTTGCGTTCACACTTTAATAAAATCTTCCAATTCCGCTTTAAAATGTTAAGAAAAGCGTATTTTTGGGGGGCACAAATATAAAGCAGCTCTGATAATCCTGGCTCGATGATACGAGACATCGAGGGATATCTTCTCTAAAGATATCAAATGGTGCTTAACGCTGTACGGAGGAGATGGAGATGTTCTGTGACGAGGGTGGACGTATTCATTAAGATTATTGCGAAAGGCTCTCTCGTATGTGGAATGAGAGTGGCTGATTGATGGAAAAGCCGTTGAGTAGAGGTGGTAGGGACCATTGCAGCCACATTGATGGTAGGTTGTGACAGTAAAAAGGCTCCATAGATAATGGATAGCTATAGAACGGATGGCCCAGCTTTCTGGAAAGTTCTATATACAGAATTATTCTCTTACCTTTCTTTTTGTTGTATTCCTCGTCATCGTTGGAATTATCCGAATGGTATCGAAGCAACTCCTGTTCATACATCTCAAGGTAGCTCAACTTCTTCACTTTCTTTCCCTTCTCCTTTGTTTCCTTCTTCTTGTCTCCTTTTTCTTTTCCCGGCTCCTTGCTCGACTTCTTTGGCTTCTTCTTTTTCGAATTACTTTCTTCATCGTCCGAATTCCCTTCCTGCTCTTCTTTCTTCTTCTTTCGTCTTTTTGCATCTCCGTCGCTGCCGGAGTCCTTCGATTTGGACTTTTTCTTTTTCTTCTCTACAACCTCTTCTTCTTCCTCCAGCTCTTCTTCCTCCTCTTCCTCTTCCTCCTCTTCCTCCACCACATCTCGCTTTTTTTTGCTCTTCTCTTTCATATCATTATTGTTTTTCTCCTTAACTTTTTTGAGGTCACCTTCTACAAAGATGTCCTCTTCATCGGTAAGCTCTTCCTCTTCATATCTCCCTGCTTTCTCTTTCTTTAATTTCCCTTTGCTTGCCTTCACCTGATCTTTTTCTTTCGGCCTTCTCAAAGAATCTTCTTCCAACTCCGGTTCTTCATCACCCTTCAATATACTCTGAAGTTGCGTGAACCCTTCTTCTCGTTCGCCACGGCTTTTTGTATCAGCTGACTTCCTCTTGCCCTTCAAGTTAACTTTCCTGTCTTCGACATCTCCATCTTCATCACCATCTTCTCTTTCATCTTGGCTTCGTGTTTTCTTCTTTTTCGGAGACATCACTTATTCATTGATACGTTCCTTTTTTTTTTGACTTTTTCACCCTTCGAGTCGAATCGAGTAACGATATGGCCGGCCGATATCGAAGCTGTCCAATCCAACGCGGGTTCTTTAATTAAGTAGACCTAGCGAGGGCACATGGTTAAACTCCGATCTTGTCTTTTTTCTGGTTCGAAAGGAAAAAAAAAAAATCTACCGGTCTCTGTTACTTCCTAGTCAGTAACCTCATGAAAAATTACTTACTGTTTCGTATGACACGAGACCAGGAGAGAAAGCAAAATGAGAAAAGAGATCCGCCGGGCTACCTTATCTCGCTGGACTACATTTCCTCTCCATTATTCATGGTGTCGGGATCGCTTTACAGATAAAGAGATGACTCCGTTCCACCTCAATATATTCTGGCCACTCGGCCCAGAGCTGGGTGGCCAGAAACCACGTGACTTACTAAGATTAGGACGCATGGCAGGGACAGGTTAATGTCCCCGACAGCCCCACCAAAGAGGAACGCGTACTAAAGAGTACCGAACCCTTTGGTTGATAAGGTGAGGGCTCCTGCTTGAGACGAGGTTAAAAATGTTGGTGGAAGGTTCACGGGGTGTCGCTTAGTTGATGAGGTCGGGGGCAACGAAGGATGTTCTTAGGTGAGGCCACAGGTGACCACCCGGGCTCTTGTGTCTATCTTATGAGGCAGCGCTGCTTTTGCGTATGTTTTTGGTAATAAATATGTTTTTGTTTGTTTTATCTGCTATTCTGTCTTCCCTTACAAAAAATTACTGCAGTTTTTCTGAAGTAATACTGCAGTTTTTTGGACATGAGAAAACTGCAATACTGCACTTTTACTGCACATTTACCACACTTTTTTTTTTATATTGCAAACCTACAGTTGTACTTCAATGTACTGCAGCTTTATTGCATTTGTACTTCCTTACAAAAATAACTGCAGTAAAACTGCAGTACAGTGAAGTACAAATGCAGTAAAACTGAAGTAAACGTGCAGTAATACTGCAGTAAAAATGCAGTATTGCAGTTTTTTCATGTCCAAAAAACTGCAGTATTACTTCAGAAAAACTGCAGTCATTTTTTCATAAGAGTTTATTTCAGGGAAGGGGCGGCTTGGGTCAGGGGGTCACCTGAAGGAGAATTTCATGCCAAGATTCATGTTTTTCCACCTGTTAATAACACCTTTGCGCTCTATACCTCTAGGGCAGGGGCGTCCAACCTGCGGCCCTCCAGCTGCTGCGGGACTACATCCTCCCATCCTCCTCAGCCAACCCCTTAGCTGAAAGAGCATTATGGGAGATGTAGTCCTACAGCAGCTGGAGGGCCGCAGGTCGGACCCCCCTGCTCTAGTGAGACACATACAGTGTTAAGTTTAAAAAGTTTGACAAATGATCTTATGAGAAGGGCAATGGATGGAATGATGAGATCGGCAGGAATATTCGGACCATTTTTAAACTTTGTAACCAGAATCCGGTTTTATATACGGGTGGAGATGCCGTATAGCTGGAGTCCTCGCTGGTGGTGACCATATAGATAAGTATAAGGTCCAAAGTATAGAGCAAGAGACACTTTTTTTTATTCTAGACGGCATTTCATCCAATCACACTGCGCATGCCCAGGTTCATAAGACGCATATACTATATATATGAACTTATGCATTTTAGTTTTTAAGAATAACAATGACATTTTAATTGTATTTATATATATTAATATTATTATATTATATTATTATTATTATTTTTATTTTTTTATTATTATTTTATTTTTTCGCTCCCTGTAATAAATCACACGCATAGAGGCGGATTCTTGTAAAACTGCTTTTCCCCTCCACGAATCTTAAACTTTAGGTTAAATAAGAGGTAATGGCGTCAGATTGCGGTCGCCATGCTTGCACGTGCTTTGTTTTTTTAAAGGGCAGATGGCGAGATAACAAAAGATGGTTATTGATGCATTTAGGAACCCTGGGAAAAGTACCAAGATACCGCCGGGAACTTTTAGTTAACGTTGTCAAGTGTATTTATACCTGCGGATTATTCCGTAATTGCCTGTGACAGGTGCAGCATCCCTGCAAAGTCATTTGGATTCGATAGGCTGCACTTTCACATTCAAATGGAGAAGATGAGCTAGAAGCATAAGATGTTGTCTATAAAACGCGGTGTTATCACTATAGATGTAATGCAGGCAGATTTTACTTTACTCACAGGGTGGTAGGTAAGTGGAACAGCCTCCCAGCAGAGGTGGTAGAAGCTAATACAGAGAAGGAAATTAAATACGCATGGGATAGACATACGGCTCCTGAATCTAAGACGAGACCAACGACTGATGAAGAGTTGAGTCTTTACAGCAGGGGAAGCAGTTATATTTTCCATTGGGGTCCAAGGGATTTTTTTTTTTGGAAAAAAATATTTATTTTACCCCACTAAAATTATTTTTTATTAATTATTATTATTATCTGGGTCTAATAGCACATGTTAAAATAAACATTCTTAAAACAAGCGTGCGCCTCGGCTTCATTTACCTGTAGTCATGGTTCTCCCTCTAGTGGCAGATTTATATATTACAGCGACTTGTTGGAATAGAGAAAACAATAAAAGGCCACTTTTTTTTTTTAGAACAAATAGCAAGAAGATTTAAATTCATTGAAATTGGCACATTCTTTTATCTGCCATATTTAAAAATGTTAACGCGTTTCGCAGAGATCAGGCACGATGATCAGGCACAATATATCCTCGTAGGTGGACAGTCCGGCCCATTTGGACGATGGAGGCCTGTGCCTATCCAGCTCACCGTCCATAGCATACTCTGATGTCCTCAATGGATGGAACCCTGGGCTATGACATATGGCGGCCCTCAGCTATATGGGAAGAAGACAAATAGGGCAAATCTGCCCTGGGTCACGCCATTCGACGTCGCTGGTGGGACCCGTAATGTTAGCGACAGGGGGGGGTCCTCCATGCTAAGAACAAATCTCACCCTTTCTTTTCTTAGATTCCCTGTATTGAGCGATGGCGGAGAGGGCAGGAGATCGCGTGGTCTACCTCTCCATGGCTGAGCTGTTGGAGCTCCTTGATGCCTCCACGTCACAGTAACAGCACTTACAGCGAACCGGGGCAGATCTTTGCGGGCAGAAATGTCATGCCCCGGCTTATCAAAAAGGGGGCATCCTATGGCAGTGCCACGTTTAATGCCGCTGAGCTCTTCGACCCGTTCTACGGCCGATGTCTGTCTACAGAGACGGCTGAAACCCCTAAACCCAATAATCAGGAGAGGGGTCCACGTGCTGCATACTCTACACGTAGCGTATATATCTATATACAGCGGTCTTGCTGAGACCAGAACGCTTTCTCTTCTGGAAGGCATTTGATTGGTCAGAGGATTTGTAACGTGAGAGATTAACATGAAGCCAATCTGATAGCTGGGTGACAGCACAGGTTAAACGGAGAGGTGTAATTGCCTTACAGGACGGAAGTTGATGGACAGATTCGGCCCCCGTCTAGTCTGTCCGCTTCTCCTGCTGTAAAGACTCAAACCTCAATCGGTCGTTGGTCTCGTCTTAGATTCAGGAGCCGTATGCCTATCCCATGCATGTTTAATACCCTCACTGTATTACCCTCTACTGCTTCTGCTGGGAGGCTGTTCCACTTATCTACCACCCTCTCAGTAAAGCATGTTCTGTAATTCCCCTAGCAGGAGTTGTAACAGGTAGAACGTAAGTAAAGAAAGTATACAATTGGGACAGTAAATATGGGATATATACCAGAACTAAGATTATCAGGGCATGCAAGCATTTTTATGTGTAAAGCGAACCAATCACCCAAAACGCTTACTCAATACAGTGTAAAAAAATCAGATATTCTGTGTTTTATTAAAGGTTCAGATGTTTGTGGGGTTTTTTTTAAGGCAACTGGTCTGCAATGCAGGTCTTTCTGCTGGTATTTTGCAATAGTGATTGTTCATTACGATTTAACCCTTTCCAGAAGCTCAATAAACAAATCAGAAAAAATGAATGCTCGCTGCTCAAATGCATTTAGTGAACGTGTCCCTAATCCTAACGGGTGCTGATTCCACCTCTAAACCACCGCACAACTGATAACATCAAGGGATCACAGGAAGACCATTAATATTAATGCACGCCATTGCCACAGCAGAAGCTCATTACAGACAGTAATCCCTGCCTTAAATGAAATTGTACTCTGTGCAGTGATTTTGAGGTTTAATTACTAAAACTCTTTTTTTTATTATTATTATTTACACCCTGGGATTTAAATTGCTTCCATGTGAGTGTTAACAATGAATTAATAATTATTAATTAATTAATAATTGTGAGTTTTATCTTTATTTTAAGTCTATAGTCGCAAATTTATATTACTTTTACTACAGTAATATTTGGGATGGAAGCGTTCTGAAACAGAAAGAATTGCGGGTAAATCTTTTTTTTCACCAATTTAAAAAAACGCACCGGTCGTGTGAAGCCACGATAAAGAAAATGGTCAGATTTGGGGGCTTATATTAGCTCTTTCGGGTTGAAAAGTTAACACAAAACCAAAAAGAGAGAGAGACCGTTACTGGAGGATCATCAAAACGTTGCACTTTTTTAAAGCCACTGATATCTAAAGCAAAAAAAAAACACTAAACTTAAAAAAAAAATAAAAACAACTGAAATTCTGCAAAAAAAAAATAAAAAAAAAAATGGCGAGTTGGAGATATTAGATTTTTTTTAGAGATTATTTGTTTTTACATCGATTGGACCCCTCATAGAGACAAACCTTACTGACACCAGTGCCCCCCGCCCCTTCTACAGAGCCTTTACCTACCCGCTTCCCCAGCGTAGACCCCTAAGACGTCAACTTCCCTCCTGCAGAGCCTGGCGCTGCCTTCTTCACCCACGGGCACCCTCTTTCGCCCATGTGTTGCTCCAACAGACCCCTTGTGTCATCTCCTTCACCACCCACCCCAGGACCTTATTTTCCGTCAGTCCCCTCGGCTTCTGAACGAAGGCTTCCAAAAATGTAATAATAATAATAATAATTAAAAAAAAAGGATTCCTACCGGTATCTCGATTCTGCCAACGCCTCCTCCGCCACATTGCAGAGATGGCAACAAAGTATCCCCTTCCTTTAATCGCGTATGACCGACGGCGTCGGATCGGATTAAACCCAGTCCATTAGGGTTATTGGATGCCTCCAGGTCCTCCAGAAAGCCGAGGAGGAGAAACGTCGGCCGGAAAGGGATTTGCCCGTCGCCCGAGAACCCTCTTAGTCTTAATGAGTCGTTTAAAAAAATATGAGGCACGCGGGGGGTCTGAGGAGCGGGGAGGGGATTGTGAGGGGAACCAGGGAAGGACGACGGATTACGTTACGTTCCAGAGATTGCGAGAATTCCCTCTTCTTTATTTCCAAGACAAACCCCCTTTTTGCTTTCCCTTGGCTCGGTTTACGTCGCCTTTTGTTCCGCAGACGAGAAAGTACAAAGTCTCGACTAGGGTTCCTCATCTAAAGTTTAATTCTCCTCAACTCCGTCGGCCATCAGTTCACCGAGCAGGACCTTGCGATGGCTCGGTGGACAAGCGATCCCCCGAACTGCTTCACGGCACATGGAATAGACTCTTAAAATACACATTTTTTTTTATTCTTCTCCCAATTTTTCCTTTTTTTTCCTTTTTTTATTTTAATCCAACGCTCTGCTCATCGTTTATGAGTGGATTTTTTTCTTTTAATTAAATATTTTTAACTATATTGGTTCTTGATTCGGAAGCGAAGGAGGCCTTTGTCCACCTAAGGTCATGCACTTTATCTAAAAATCTTAAGGGCATAGTCATGGGTGTCTGTAGAGGGGGAGGGGCAAGAAGGGGGTCATTTGCCCGTTCTTGGAAATTTTATCAGTCGAAAAAGCTGCATTTTGAACAATTCAGCTGTCTATCCTAGATATCATGCTAGAACACCGTAGGGCGGTTCTGGATTCCAGCACAAGGCTAACCAGGCAGGAATAATAAATAAATGGGGGGTGTGGCTAAATAATAATACATAAAGAATAGTAAATAAATACTGTGCAGGTGAGGCTACTACGGCAGCTGCCTTGATTGACGTTCTGATGAAGCCCTATTTGAATGAGCGGGGCATATTAGCCCCACCCATGCTCCGCCTTATCCTGCCTATGCCCCGCCCCCCTTGGCCAGGGCTTGTATTTAGCCCCCCCCTCCGCTGGAAAAAAACATTACAGTCACTGGAAGAAGATTTTTGAGTTTAAAAAGTAAGAAAGTACTTTTTTTTTTTTTTACAGAGAGGGGGTTTATTAAGTGGTTATCCTTCCAATAGAAAGTTTAGGGGTGCTGTTCCACTTACTCTGCAGAATTTAACACTTTTGTAACTAATTACGGCATTAGGAACATCACTCCTAATACTTTTGAACTCTCAAACCCTTTCCCAGAAATAACTCTTTATTCATTTAAAATGCTGGTTCATTCCTATTTTTGCGGGGAACACTTAAATGGTCATGTGCCGAAAAAGCAGGCTCTGATAGGCTTGTTTCTGTGTTTGATAATAATGAGTATCAGATATTTCAATAAAAGGACAGGTGGGTTAAGGTTTATTTACATAAAAGACGGCCAAGGACCAAGTAAGGCTTTGGGGGGTCTTACAGCACGAACAGATTAGGTGGGCCGCATTCCATGACGCTTCTACCCAGCGGAGATCACTAACGAAGCTGCAATCACTGAGGATTTTTGTGTTCAGAAACCCGACCCTCGTTTTGTGTCGCCGGATTCCTGGCTTCATATTACACGCTGTGCACATACATGAAGATAATGTCATGCTACATACACAATACGGATTTAACCCTTTAAGGATATAGACGTGTCTTTTCTAACGTCTCAAATGTATTAATAAATAATAACATAATTATTATAATAACATCATTATTGATACATTCATTATAATAAATAATAATAAATAATAACATTTATTAGTTTGCACTTAAAAAATAAAAAAATATATATATTAAAAAATAATAACTTATTTTCACAATTTTGGCAAAGATATGATGTGCATAGTTCTCAAGAGGCACAAAAATACCCTTAATGTATACAAATATATAAGAAAATTCTACTTTACAGAAAGGGTGGTGGATACCAGGTACAGACGCCCAGTGGAAGTAGTGCAAACAAACGGAGTAAAGGAATAAGAGAAAGACTGGAATGTACAGAAAGTTCTCCTCATACTTCCCAACTTCTACCCCCGTCGAGCTCGACAGGACAGCGGGATAGACTGGCAAACTCGGGACTGTCCCACACAAAATCGGGACAGTTGGGAGGTATGCCCCCCTAAAGAATTCATGAGTAAAATGCGATTCAAAAAGGACAGACTATATGGACTAATTGATTCATGCCATGGCTATGTATAATTATGACATACTCTTTGTTATCGAATCATTTGCTTTTCCCTCATCTCTCCTGAACCAGTAAAAAAAAGAATTTACTGGGGAGGAATAACCATGCAGATATTGGGAGCAGGAGGTTAATACAGCTGTTCCTGTAGTATTTACATACTATAAGGTGTATATATATATATATATATATATATATATATATCTTATCCATACATATACCTGAATATTAGAATGTTTATTTCTCTGGTCTGGCATAGAGATTACAGTTGGAAACATTAAGGTGGGTTTTAATTTCTCCCATACATTTGCTTGTAATGTATAGGTATAAAGTTATCATCACGTGATGGCAGGTGCCCTTTGAACCTTTTGTCACCAATGTCACAATAAGTGTAATTTCCTCGGTGACCACACGGTGGCGCTGTCAGCGCATCATTTAACTTAGAAACACAAAAGGCCATTAGAAAGAAGGAATAAACCTGGTAACATTTATCAAAATGAATAAAAAGTGATATTATGCGGGTCTAAAATTATTTGTGATTTTGGATCCAAGAAGAGTTATTTTCCTGATATAAAGCTAAATTAAAGGAGCATTAAAGCCATCAGAAGCACTTTAATGCCCATAATAGCATATATAAAAATAATATACCGTAATATATAAAAAATTTCCCTTTTCCCTTTCCCTGGGCTAGTGTTCAGCATGCACGGAAAGCGCTTCCTTTGAATCCAATTGGAGCACTTTCTTGACACTGATTGGCTGCCTGAGCCGCCAATCAATCACACAAAATGCAATATCATGGAGGAGGCAGCTAAAGCTAAAGCAATGATCTCAGTGGAAGCGCTTTGCTGCTCCTTATTGGCTACTTCAGTGCCATGGAGGAGGCGGTGCACTGCAGCTCTGGAGCTGGAGCTTCTCCTAAAGGTAAGTCGTTTATTCAAATTTTTGTAGCTTTTAGCACATGTTCTTACAAAGTACTTTAATATCCATTCGTCGTAGGGTCATTGTACATAGAACCTTACCGGTGTGGTCCCCCTTTTTTCCATCCAGCTGGTTGTGGCCACTTTTACTGCCCGGCGTTAACGTCCGGCTGATCTGGCAGTCTGTGTGGTACAAAGAGAACCACCTCCGGCACGGGAAGTGCCACGTCTTATCCCGCTTCACGTTAGTTACATAAATCTCTTCCACGTACCACGCCTGCCGTTCCTCCAACCCATCGTGCTATAAAACCAAAAAAACACTAATATAATCAGCGAGCAGAGAAATCATTTCATTCATCTGTAAAGATGCTGTTCCACTCATACAAAAAAAAACATTAATTGTGCTCTCTGCAATGTTACGCAAATGAAGGTTTAATCACATAAAACAAAGACGGGAAACTATAAGAAGCTTTTTCGGTTTCTTTGGCAACAACCTATCAGTGCTTGTTTTTTGTGTCACATGACCATTATTTGTTCCCTGCAAAAATGATGAATAAGGGAAATTTTGACAGTAACAAGGAAAATTGAGAAAGGAGTTCTAGGATACTAAGACCAGTGTAATCAGAGCAGGTGGAACAGCGCCTTAAAAAGAACATTATTTTGTTATCTTTTTATAAAATATTAGATTTTATAAAGAAAATTATTGGGGAACATAATTTGTCATTTTTATCTTAACGGGCAGGGCTTTTTGCCTCCTTTTTCTAAATTTATTTCATTGGTTGGGACTGCTTACTGGCATGATTGTGTCTCCATATCAGCAAAACATTTAAAGGGCCACGTTTAAAGGCATATTGGAGTCCATTTTTCACGGGCTATAATGTCTTTTACTGCATGTAAATCGACACAGGAATTCTTTGGTTATTAAAGTTTTTCTGTCTCGTTTAGCCCCTCCCCCTGCTGCCTCTACGGTTGGAGACAGCATACTACGGTACGCTTCCTGCTTCAACACCAGTCAGTTAGAGTAGTAACAGCTTAATCACATGAACAGCGTGCTGTCTGGAAACTGAGCTCTTGCCAGCATACATATGATTGGCTGCTGCTTCAGTGACTTCAGTGGGAGTGGAAAAAAGTTTTCCCGGTTTTAGTAGAGACGGCCAAGGGAGGACTTAAATCAGGGACGTCTTTAACGGGGGGGGGCAAAAGGGGCCCATTCCCGGGGGCCCATAGTCACTGCCCCTAGAGCCCGCAGGAACCGTGGGGGCCGTCACTCTAGGGGGTGGAGCCCAAGCAAATGCTTGGTCAGAGTCCAATCAATATTAAAGACGGCCCTGAAATATCAGATGGAGACTAGACTGTTCCTTTAACTCAAACCGCGAATAATTCAGATTTTCCGTAAAATACCAACAAAAGTAATATTTTTGTCATATCAATGCAGTAGGAACTCAGCAGGATAGGCTCGTCTCTGGTACCATGTGATCTCATTTCCTGCTCCGGGATTGGCCAATGGCCCTTACGCGTCATTCCTGCGAGACGTGGCCGGAAGAATTAGACATTTTGAAAGCGATTTCTTACTTCTAGCGTGATGTTCCTGACGTCGCCGATCTCCGGGCCGTACACTTTGAAAGCGTGGGTGGATCCTTTACTGAACGTAAACGTGGAATTCTTGTCCAATGTGCCAGATTTGGGATCTTTATATAGATGGGTCTTATTAATTTTTCCTTTGGTTCCTTTCATCTGTATGAAGACCTAGAAGGACATAAAATCCAATAAAATCAATATTCTATCATAAAAAATTATATGTTATCCCCCATACCTCCACAGTCCCCATACCTCCCTCTTTCCCTTTTCTCCTCCCCTGATGCCCCTCTGAGTATGAGGGTATCGCAGGGCTCTACAACCCTAAAACAACCCCGATAATGTGTAAAAAAATAATAAATAATAATAAATAAAATCCATAATTCTTCTCCTAAACACCTCGCTCAGCTATCAATACGTGACAGAGTCATGTAAAATCCTTCATCAAAAGCCCCACCTCCAGCCACACCTCTAACCACACCCCCTAAAAGTGTCTTTTGTTTTTTATTGGCCACGTACGTTATTATGTAAATGAAATAATAAGACAAGTCTGCCTGCGAGTACTTGATACGCGGACGCGGAATGTTCCGGTGTGTGTAGAACGTTTGGAACTTTGTGTATTACTCTATTATTATGTTATCATTCTCTGTATTATCGGTTGCCTACGTAAAAAGCCCTCCCCAGCTCGTTGGGTCGGAATCCTTACCCGCGCATCAGTTCCCGCGCGCTTCTTCTCTCCGGTTTTCACCACTACTTTGTAAAGTACTTTCTTGGCAGCCGCAGACGCCGGGCGAAGGCCGGTCCGGTTGGTTGGGGCGCTCTGCGAACGCTTCTACGAGGAGAGAAAGAACGCTACTGACAGTAATACCAAAATTTATTGGCTGTTATTTTATGCAACCGGCATTTTCTATTGGTTAAAAAAGATTGTGCGTATAAACAGCTGGAGCAAAGTGGTGCAATCGCCATAGCATCCGCTCCAATGTTTCTGGACCACCAGTATTGCTCTAAGGCAGCCAATCAGTGGCATGAATCGTTGGACCACAGTGGAAGCGTGGAAGGTAAGTGCTCAGTTTTAAGGGTTTAAAGAATGCATTTTCAAGTATTTACAGGTATGGTAGTTCTTTTTAAAACATGTATGCGTTGGGTTTTTTGCATCTAAGATACCCTGACAGCCTCATATAAAAAAGAGCAAAGAAGACATTTTAAGTAAAAAAAAAGGAAAGAAGAAAGAAGACATTTAAAGTAAAAAAGGAAAGGCATTTTAATTAAAAAGAAAGAGGAAACAAGACATTATAAGTTAAAAAAAAAAAAAAAAGAAAGAGGAAAGAAGACATTATAAGTTAAAAAAAAAAAAAGAGGAAAGAAGACATTTTAAAGTAAAAAAAGAGGGAAGACATTTAAAGTACCGTAATCAAGAAAGAGGAAAGAAGACATTCTAAGTAAAAAAGAAAGAGGAAAGAAGACATTTAAAGTAAAAAAGGAAAAGGAAAGAAGACATTTTAATTAAAAAGAAAGAGGAAAGAAGACAATATAAGTAAAAAAAGAAAGAGGAAAGAAGACAATATAAGTAAAAAAAGAAAGAGGAAAGAAGACATTTAAAGTAAAAGAGGAAAAATAGAAATTTTAAGGGAAAAAGAGTAATAAGTTCCATCTGGACTGCAGCCTCGCCTCGTAAATAATTTGCCTTTGCGACCAAGAAGATGCAGCTCTTACCGCCGTGGGGGGCCGCGGGTTGACCTCTAATCCGAATTTCTTGGCGTAGTAGTCGTACAGGTGGGGATCATTCATCGGGTTATAAAACGAGAGGGTGTCCGTGTGTCCGTTCCTATAGCGATGGCCCCCCGAACTGGCACTGAAAGTGCGGGCTAAAAGGAGAAGCCACAACAATAAGACGGATTCCGAGCGACGATTATCATGCTCGTCACCTTTCAGGATCATTTAAATGAAAATATATATATATATTGTATCCATTATTGCTGAATTTAACACTTTTGTAACTAAATTCCCCATTAGAAACTCCATTCCTACTATCTGGAGGGCTGGAGATGATTGGCTACGTAAAGGGGCCATAATCAAAGATTTCTTTTCTGATATCTGAAGAATAAAAGTTCACTTTTATTGAAAGAACCTAAAAAACAGAGAACCCAACAAACAAAAGATACGACTATAGATACGACCATGTAATATAATTCATAATAAACCGATAACCCGTGCTAATCATTCACATCATTTTCTACGACGATGAATGAGAGGAAAGAAAGTCTGCAGAGGGATTTATTCTCTTACATGCAAACGGCGCTCTTTTGCTCAGGACAGATTCCACCGGTCTGTGGTTCAGGCTGACTTTGTATCTGCGCAGGGAATTGTTCCGAGCTTCCGACTTGCGGGAATCGTTCCAGGTTGGCTTCCCGCGTGGTGGAGATACGTCTCTGAACTGAAATCCTGTAAGCACAAGGGGCGAAGCTTTCAGGTAGAACCCCCTATCAAATGTTTCTATCGCTAGAATCAAATTAAAAATACTTTTTCAAAAACATCGAACTGTTTTCCTTTTTTACCCCAGTTTTTGCCCCATAATATAATGTTTTCAGGCAGCTGCATATCAGCCGTTATCTGACCCCAATCTACTAAACACCCCGACTCCTTATCATACTGCCTGTGGGAAACTATGGAATGGCTCAGTCTTAATCATCCAGCCGGACTCTCTGACTAATGAAAGTCTATGGAGGAAGGACTTCATTAGCATTGCCATAAAGCATTAGCTCAGTGTGGTGTTTGAACAGGGAAAGTCACCCAAAATATCACATGACAGCAACGGCGCCTCCAGGTCTGCAGATAAAGGGAGTTTATTGGAGCAAAATGAGTTAAAACCAGGTTTCCTCCCACTTCTGACAAAAGGCTCTTCCACTTATCTACCACCCACTCAGTTAACTTATATCACATCTAAGAGGCAGCTATGACTTGAACATGAAATGCTTTTAACAATCCCTCTTGTCATCCCACTCTAGTAGTCCATGCATTGCTCGTCTTACCGGTGGCAGGTCGGATCCGTGGCACTGTCGCCATTGGATAAACATCTCTTGGCCTGATCTGGCCACACGGACCCGGTGCTGTCGGAGGCTGCAGGATGCCGGTCACTGAAGGCGACGAGTTATAATACTGGATCTGTGTAGGCATTTTCTCTCAAATCGCGTCTTCCTGAAATAAATCAAACACATTTTGTAGTTAGTTTTATCGCATTTTTTAGGATTAAAAACTGAACAAAGAAGTAATTTTTTAAAACATTATTTGCTTTTATTATTTAATCATGGGTTCATTTTAACACTTTTTTTCTGAATTAAATGCAGAATTTCTTGTACCGTTGAATGCTCGAACCCTTCCCAGAAATGATTCTTTAATCAAGTAAAATCCCGTCTTTCATCATTTTGGCTTAAAACGTGTATTGAAAGATCATTAAAAGTGGAGAATAGAGAAAACAAACGGAGAAAAGATAAAAATATGGAGAAAAGCAGAGAATTCGCAATTTAGACCCGACATGCCCCATTAATACGATCTAGCAGATCTCAAGGAGGGGGCCACGGGCACCGAGAATATCTCACGATCACCCAACTGGCCCGGAACTTGAAGGTTCTTCTCAACAACAAAGTTTAACAAAGCTACGGAATCCCGGAGTTCTGATTGATTCGGGTCTCTCATATAAACAGCAGATCTCTTCCCTAATAAAATCTGCCTTCTCTCATCTGAGAAACATATCGAGGACACGACACCTAATTCCACCGGATGATCTGCCAACAGTAGTCCAAGCATTCGTGTCCTCCATCGCCCGCAGCCCATCGACCAATCATGTCGCATAACACCCGTTCTCCACATTGGCTTCCGATAAATGGCGTCCATACTTGAAAACCGGCCCGCCGACCTTCAAAGCCTCAAACAACCGAAGCCCACAGTACCTGAAAGAGCTCCTCACACCCTATGTTCTATCTCTCTTTGGTCAACCAACGGAGATCTCGCCCATCGGAGCCTAGAATGAAGTCAGGTTCCAGGACCTTCAGCCGCGTTGCCCCCGCGTTCTGGGACTCTTTACCACGCTCAATCAGAGAGGCCCCAACATTACAAACGGGCCACCAGGAGCTATAAACATAGCAAATGACTCTATGATTGCTATAGCTACACGTGTCCAGTCATGGGTGTTTGCTCAGCACACGGTCTCGACGTTTGAACGCCAACTCTGATAAAGCCGAGGCTTTGTTGCCTTCGTCAACAGCTAAGACATTCCGCTAGTGATACCTCGTAGATGTTTGACGTGCGGTTTCTAAGCGCTTCCTACTGAAATTCATTATTCGAGACAGGGATCCATCTACTAAGCGTGCGAGCCAGGCGCTCGTTACCTAAAGTATCGACTCGTCTCAGTCCGTCTGTTCTAGGTTTGTCAGACCCTTAGAATGTAGGGTTCTAAGAGGTGTGTATTTGACCCGTTCTAGTAAAGCCCTCACCCAGTGATGAGACGGTTAAAGGTAGTTTTGAGGCACTGGAAACGCGGAAAGCTCCGGAGTCGGCGCCTGGCTTCACGTCGCAGGGTGCGCTCAACCCGCAGCTCCGTCATCCCGCGCTGGTCCTTAGAGGGACTGCTCCCCCCCCCCCCCCCCCGAGAGCAAAATAAGCAAACAATAGCTTTTAATCATGACCTCCGGAGACTGTCGTGCAATGCAGAACTATGATTAACCCCTTCCTGCCAGACACAATTATATGGCCAGCTAACAAGGTCTCGTTTATTTATTTTTATGTTAATTTATGTTATTTTTATTGGGCGGTTATTTTAGGGGGGAAAAACGTATGCAAAAGTTCACTATTAATTATCGAAGTTAGGTTAAATGTGGCAGGCTGACATAAAGCGACCCAAGGCCTAAGAAAAAGCGAAGGAATTGGAGAATAAATGGGGATAATAAATCGATGGAAGGAATGAAATGAATGAATGGCGTTTGGCCAAACTGGCATTTTTACCTTGGGAGAAAGAGCCTCCGATTAAATTTGGCCCTGGCACTTTAAGGAGGTTGGCCAATGACTGTTGGATACACGTGACATACGCTTACACGCTAGCGATGTGCGCAGCCTACGCTGAACATTAAAGGACTGGATCTGTCGCACGAGAGAATGGTAGGTGACTGGCACCATTTGGAATCGGCACACCTGACATTTGCCCAGTTTCTCATCTCCAACCTCCCTCTTTGGGATGCGGATGGACTGCTCCATTGACATCAATGGGCAGATCTTTGCCGTCGGTGGGTGGGTCCGTTGCCAGAAGTGGGTGTGGCCAATGATGTTGCAGGTGGGACTAGCCCTAAACGCATAGAGAAATAAGCGGGGGGGGGGGGGGTTGCCTAAATGCCATTTCCGAGACCCGGAGATTTTCTGTAGCTACCCAGAGACCCGGAGAAGTGGCGCCTCACTCGGAGACTCCGGGGGAAACCCAGAGAGTTCCCACACACACTCACAGGCACACTGTTTTTAATGAATAGGGGTTGATCCAGGGGTAAATCTGCGTATTGGAGTCATGAAGGCAAAAGTCCACCATTAAGATCATCAACTTGTTCAATAGGTAACGTCTACCTTATACGTTATACACAAAGATAAAGAATCTTCATTCCTTCGCGTTCGTAAATACCTCCTAGCTAATCTCCCTGCCCCTCCCCCATACAAGTCACTGCCTCTAATCTACTTTAAGTCTTCGCAGTATAGCAGGGGTTAACGGGAATCCGTAAGGTCCGTAAGAGCGACTCTATTGGTCGCCGGCAAGGGGGCTCTTCTGGCATTAACCAATGAAGAGCAGCTGCTCCTTTAAAATTCTGGTGCCAAAGCCGCTGCTAACCGTTACCGCGTTAACCCCGTATTAACCGCTGCAAAACAAAAACGAAGAACGTACACGAATATTTGCCCAAAAAGAACGAGGGAATGTGGGAATATTCACAGAAGTCTAGCTAGAAATTTTCTATAAGGATACCTGTATGATGTCACTGCTTCCCTTGACATTTGATGGCATTTGATAGCATGTGATGTCATGTTCTACCAACATTATGTAAGCGGGTTGTGACTTCTGCCCACATAATACCCTGGTCCTGCAAGGCCATTTTAATGCAAAACTAGATTTTGCCCTATGTGGCATCAAGTGTGTCCTGATTTAATCAAGACTGTTGGCTAGTATCGTACACACCGATCGAGCAGAACTCCAGAAATAACTCTTTAATCGTTAAAACAGACATCATTTTTGACAGGGACACTTAATTGTCATGTGATACAAAAGCAGGCACCTGATTGGTTTGTCAACATAGAAGCTAGAAAAAAAATGGGGCCTGTAATTAAACTCTTAGAGGACGGAATAAAACGATAGATCTGCTAAGGTTTATTTTAAGGTTTTGTCTAATTAAATCCGCACCTTTAAAGGTTAATCAAAGTGTTACCATAGTGATGTTAATAAAGAGAAAGTCCTGATTTCAGTAAATATTGAGTCACTTTAACGCCGTCTCCTACATCAGGAGGGGAACCCGGGGCCTGCTATTTTTATTTAAGTCTTTTGTGCGCTGGTGATTGACAGCCGAGTTTCTGAAGAAGTTGTGCAGCAGCTCAGGTCTTTGCGTTATTACCTAAACAAATAATGCAGGTGCTGCTGCTGTCATTATACGTTATTGTATCGATTCAGGCACGGAATCCATGTAACCCCCCTGGCAGGCAAAGGGTTAAAGTGGAAACCAGTTGATATTTATGCCCCATACCTGGGGTGGTTGAATTATTGCATTACCAATGTATCATTAACCCATTAGCTGCTGCTGCATACTGAGATGCCCATACTGCAGGGGTGAGGCTCACTTAAATATTGCCTCATTAACCCATTAGCTGCTGCTGCATTCTGTGATGCATGTACTGTAGGTGTGAGGCTCATATATATATATTATAATATATATAAATATAATTATTAACCCATTAGCTGCTGCTGCATGCTGTGATGCATGTACTGTAGGTGTGAGGCTCACATATATATATATATATATATATATATATATATATATATATATTAACCCATTAGCTGCTGCATGCTGTGATGCATGTACTGTAGGTGTGAGGCTCATAAATATGTGTGTGTGTGTGTGTGTGTGTGTGTATTAACCCATTAGCTGCTGCATGCTGTGATGCATGTACTGTAGGTGTGAGGTCTGTTTCTGAGAGGTACCTGTATCCAGTGGTCTGCTGTATGGCACTTCTTCTTCTTGTAAGATCCGGGGGGGGTATACACTTGGATTATAGATGCATGCCGAGTATCTCTTTAAGACAGGATATCCCTGGAGAAATAAAGCCAGTGTGTTGTGTAGTACAGCCAGTGATCTTCCTCTCGGCAAGAAGGGGGAGGGGTTCAAATACCTCCTACAGATCCAAAACCAAATGTATGATCTCAGGTGGGTAACAGAGCAGGAGGTGTCAGTGGATCCCTGGATCTGGCAGAAGGATCGGGTGGTATCTGGAGGATCAGTGGGTGCTGGAGTCCCCTGGGTGTCACTTGCTGAGCGGGGAGGACATCTCCTGAGAGCCGGGCTGTTGCTAAGGACGCTTCAGTGGTTGCTGCAAACAGCCCCAGGCGGGGGTAGGTGTGTGAGGGGGGGGGGGGGGGTAGGTGTGTGAGGGGGGGGGCAGGAAGAGGCAGTCACTAGGAGCAACTGCATGTGGCTTAGCGTGATTGGAGTTGTCTTGCACACCAAAGTACTTAGAGAGAACCAATAATAATAATAAATAATACCAATCAATAATAATATTTTATTAGATGGAAACAAAGTAACAGAGGCAGGAACCGGTTCTGGAATGCAGGGTCTATGATTCCCATCTCCATTACCAGAGATAAGAAGAAGAATTCTACAATCACAACACATACAACACACACACAACACACACAACACACACACATACAACACACACACACAATCCTTATGATCAAGTGGGGGATCCCTATTTCCCCTGCCTAAGGGCAGCCATTCAAATTAATAATAGTAATATTAATAATCATTTGAATTAATAATATAAAGTTGTATTTATGGGATTTGTATGGATGAAGATGGTTGTTGACAATCAGGCAGCACAAGCACATATAGTTTGTGCTAAAAGCTATGAGTACATTATCATGACATCACTTATTATAACGCCTATCGAGACATTATAGATAATATTATAGATAGAAATAAGACCATTAGGCAGAAGAAGCAGAACGCCCCAAAACATTTTTCATACAATTATAGAAGGTGGATACATAAATGTGACATCGATTTCTATCATACGCCAAGTATTTAAATAGGAAGTCCCATGATAAAAATATTGCTGTCCTTGAGCATAACCCCCAGTGCTGTATACAGTAATATAACCCCCAGCGCTGTATACAGTAATATAACCCCCAGCGCTGTATACAGTAATATAACCCCCAACGCTGTATACAGTAATATAACCCCCCAGCGCTGTATACAGTAATATAACCCCCAGCGCTGTATACAGTAATATAACCCCCAGCGCTGTATACAGTATTATAACCCCCCAGCGCTGTATACAGTAATATAACCCCCCAGCGCTGTATACAGTAATATAACCCCCCCAGTGCTGTATACAGTAATATAACCCCCCAGCGCTGTATACAGTAATATAACCCCCCCAGCGCTGTATACAGTAATATAACCCAGCGCTGTATACAGTAATATAACCCCCAGCGCTGTATACAGTAATATAACCTCCAGCGCTGTATACAGTAATATAACCCCAGCGCTGTATACAGTAATATAACCCAGCGCTGTATACAGTAATATAACCCCCAGCGCTGTATACAGTAATATAACCTCCAGCGCTGTATACAGTAATATAACCCCAGCGCTGTATACAGTAATATAACCTCCAGCGCTGTATACAGTAATATAACCCCCAGCGCTGTATACAGTAATATAACCCCCCCGCGCTGTATACAGTAATATAACCCCACAGCGCTGTATACAGTAATATAACCCCCAGCGCTGTATACAGTAATATACCTCCCAGTGCTGTATACAGAAATAGCCCCCTGCGCTGTATACAGAAATAGCCCCCTGCGCTGTATACAGTAATATAACCTCCAGCGCTGTATACAGTAATATAACCCCAGCGCTGTATACAGTAATATAACCTCCAGCGCTGTATACAGTAATATAACCCCCAGCGCTGTATACAGTAATATAACCCCCCCGCGCTGTATACAGTAATATAACCCCACAGCGCTGTATACAGTAATATAACCCCCAGCGCTGTATACAGTAATATACCTCCCAGTGCTGTATACAGAAATAGCCCCCTGCGCTGTATACAGAAATAGCCCCCTGCGCTGTATACAGTAATATAACCCCCCAGCGCTGTATACAGTAATATAACCCCCAGCGCTGTATACAGTAATATAACCCCCCAGCGCTAATAGAGTAATGTCAGCTGACATTGGCAAAAGCTTGGTTTTATCTCATTTTGTCCCAATAAACTCCGTTTATCTGCAGACCTGGAGCCGCCGTTGCTGTCAGTCATGTGATATTTTGGGTGACTTTCCCGGCTCAAACACCACACTGAGCTGATGCTTTATGGCAACGCTCCGTAGACACTCATTGGTCATAGTGTCTGACTGGATGACTAAGACTGAGCCATTCTATTGTTCCCCACTGGCAGTATGGTAAGGAGTCGGCGGGGGGGTTGTCGCAGTAAACTGTTTTCTTCAATGATTCCTATAATTTCAGCCATCTGAGTAGCATCCACATCACCATTACTCGCTGGTTCCAGGGTTTATACCGTCATCATCCATGTTTCCCAGGTCACACATACATTTCACACATTGCTGACCGGCACATGCAAAGTGCTGCCCCCTGCAGGATGTGAGAGGTATAAACTCACAGAATGAGTTGGTGATACCGCTGAGACACTGCAGGGGGCAGCACTTTACATGCGAAATGCATTTGTGTCCCTGACAAAAATCGCCAGCGTGCCGATCACAGAGGGTAACAGCTAGACAGTCCTGCCTGCCGAGAACACAGAGCATAGTATTTGCCCCATTTGCCCCGTCTGGTCTACCTATTTATCCTGATGTACCCTCTGTACATTGCTACAGAATATGATGGCGCTATAAGGCTCGCTATGTAAGGCTCAGATCTTAATCAGCTATTGATCTTGTCTTAGATTCAGGAGCCGTATGTCTATCCCATGCATGTTTAAATCCTCTCACTGTATTACCTTCTACCACCTGTGATGGGAGGCTGTTCCATTTATCTACCACCCTCTCAGTAAAGTAAAACCTCCTTACATGTCATCCATACCACATCATTACATTAAATTTCACAGAAAGTACAAGAAAAGTCTCTATTAACTTTGGGAACATATCACACATTTAGCGGCTCTGAAAGTTGACGAGCCACCTATTAACCATTTCAGTCGAAGTCATTAAGAAGACATCCCGGGGAGGCAGAATAAATGATTACTATTTTATTTTGAAAGCCCCAACAAATTATACAACGGCAGACAGACACAACATGTAACGACAGGTGACATTACAAAATTTGGACAAACAGGAACAACATGATGGCTCCTGCCCACAAGAGCTTACAATCTAGCAGCAGATTTATCCTATTTCAGCCTAAATGGTAAAAAATAAAAATACAAAAATAAACATTAAAATATACACCGAGCTCAGCCTTTTGCTGTATGGAGCTATATGTGTTTCTGACAGATGGATGCGATATATATATACAGTATATAGTCACATGATTGCATGATATAATAAGGTCTGATATTCATTTATAGACAGCATGGCTTATAAAACGTTAAAATGGATAAATAAATTGCAATATTATCCATTTATTTTTATTCTGGGTAAGGGGCATTTATCCCTGCCCTGCTCTGCTCATTGTACACCCGCGACACACGCTTACCCTACGCCCTGCCAGCTCCTCACCAGTACAACCCAACCGCAAGAAAACGTGGAAAGTAATGTTTCTGCGTGTCCAGAAATATCCAAAATTACACTCAACGTGGTTGTCACGAGTCCTACTACGGGTATCCCAATTTTGATTCCGCATGGCGATTTTATTTACGCTCGTTCATTATTGTAGCGGACGCTATAATTAAATGACTCTACTCCATGCAGGACTACGGGGGCCAAACCATAGCCTATGGCTTTGCGTTCATCTACGAATATAATGCCCAGCAGATCTGCCGACAGAAATATTTAAAAAAAAAGACTCGTAAATGTGCTGATTGTGCCGTTTCATTGAAAAAAATAGAGGCAACTATATTATATTAAATACATTAACCCCTTAAGGACAGTGGGCGGTCCCTAAACCCATTGAAAACAATGCATTTGTCATTATGGGGTTAAAAGTCACAATAAACCATAATAATGACCAACTTTCTGGATATTGACCCCGGAACTTGCCACCCAACGTCCTCATTTCTCCTATAGAGTTTTGGCATTGACTATATATATATATTCTAGATACTAGCAGGGATAGCCTGTCGTTGGGACTGTCTCTCGAAATCGAGGCTTGTTGTTAGTTATCTGTTCAACTTGGATACCCTTTGGACCCCAACGTATCAAAGAACAAAGAAGCCTTTTCCATTTGCAAATACAATGCAAGAAACCAAAGTCTCTCTTCTGTCGGTGAATAACTGCTAAATAACAAAATAATATTAAACCTAATATATTTCTAATTAAACCATGTGCTTAAAGCTACTAAATCCTCTGCATTTTTTTTTCTGTTTTCTTCAAAAATAAATATTTTCAATATAAATATATACAAACACGACTAAGGAAATTAAATCAACGTCCGTGAAACATAATGCACAAATCCTATGACCTAGTTGTACATCTGGTCAGAATTTTTGTTAAAAAAAAGGGAAAATGTATATTTCTGAGCCAAAACTTTTAAATGTCATTGCAAACCTACTGTACATAAAATAGATAATACTCTGAAAGAGTTAAAATGATTTTTTTGTATTGTTTAGAATTATTTTCTTATTAATGCAAGGTGAGTTTCTTATTATCCATCGACAATCAATGGAATATTCCAATCAGCGGGATCATTCCACTGGTTATTATGGTCATAAGACCACTTTTCAATGACTTTTTACCAAAATCACATTTTTCTATGGAAGACCCCCTATGGTTTATCCACCTGGACAGCGCCAGAAAGGTCTCCATTAAATAACACATATAAGTTCCAGCCGATATAGGGAATTGTCTGGATGATGTCTTGAAGATGAGACCTTCGCTATCTTGAAATGTTGAAAATTTTAGTGGTATCCAACTATGTCTCGGTCGGAAGGTCTAGAAGGCAGGCATTCTTTCCATGGAGCTCTCCAGAGGGCCTCAACCTAACAATACTTTTGGAGGGTAGTCTGATTAATTATAGGCCAATTGGGTCTACAGAGCACCATTAAATCCTATTGCTTTTTCCAAAAAATGTGGGTAATTAGGTCTGGGAGGATAGGGGGCGCTGCTCTTGGTCAGACTTGGGCAGCACCCTTTCTATATGACTAGACCAAATACAGTCTGTCATTCCATCCAAAGACCTCAGAGGTCTCATAAGTGTATGGGGGCATGAATGTCTATGTATAAGTGTATGGGGGCATGAATGTCTATGTATAAGTGTATGGGGGCATGAATGTCTATGTATAAGTGTGTGTGAGCATGTATGTGTATGTATAGGTGTGTGTGAGCATGAATATATATGTGTAAGTGTGTGTGTGTTGGCATGAGTGTCTTTATCTATAAGTGTATGGGAGGATGAATGTCTATGTATAGGGGTGTGAGAATGAATGAGTATGTATAAGTGTGTTTAAGCATGAATGTAAACGTATAATTGTGTGTGAGCATGGATGCATAAGTGTTTACGTGTGAGCATGTATGTGTAAGTGGTGTGAGATTGAGTGTGGGTTAGCAAGAGTGGTGTGAGAGGGAGTGTGTGTTAGAATGAGTGTGTATGTTATATATGCGTGCTAGAGTGTATGTTGGGGGGTGGGTAATGATGGCACAGATAAGATGTTTGGGGACAAAAATGGCACATATAAGCTGTTTGGACGTTAGGATGGCACTGATAAGCTGCTTGGTGGCAAAGGTTGCACTCACAGGCTTTTTGGGCGGGCAAAGGTGGCACATGTTGCTTGGTGAAGTTGGGTGGCCCCAGGGGTAGTTTTTGCACCAGGGCTCTGTGGCTTCTAGTTACCCCCCTGCAGGTTTCTAATCTGTAAATCAACTGTAACCAGTAATCAGAAAACCAACGTTAATTAACTGTAAGTCAAAGACCACTTCAAGTCCCCCTCAAGTCACTCGCGCAGAAAAGCATTCAACAGTAGAGTTTCCAGCTGAGTGATTCTGTGCGCCCAGTTCTTGGTCATCTCACCTTCCTTCGAGGTGTCTGATGGAACCGTTTATCAACTCGACTTCCTGTAAATACTAGAACATTCTATGCTTTCCAACAGTAAATGAGGGTTGACAGTTCAGTTAAGTCAACCTGAAACCTGGACCTCTTCACCATTGAGTGTATTCTTGTGAGCGGGCGAGTTGATCCTTTTAATGAGTTGCACTCATCAGTTTGATCAGGGCTGTCCACACAATGGGTGTCACGGTGGATTCAGACGCCCCAGACAGCTGGGACACTCGGTTTCTAAAACTGTCCGTGGTATTGCTGCCGAAAAACCACATCTTTATCACAATTCTGACGTTTTTACCATTGGCCAAGGTCCTTTAACAGCCGGCGAGGTCCATCCTAGAGTGATAGGCTGGTGAAGAAACAACCAGTACACGTCGACAAAAATACTACTTCTAACTTTTATAAAACAACACATATATCCTATAAATATGCCCCAAAACACCCATATATATACGGTATATGTATATATATATATATATATATATATACGTCTATGGCTGTATTTATGATATTAAAACCCTTTTGGATGAATGCTTCGATATCCTGGTCCTTACATCACAGACGGGCAGATTGGGCAGAGTTCGCATTATAATTCATGTTTTAAGAATCATGAGAAAAAAAATATCCATCTTATGACTTTACCTGGGACCTGTCAGGAGCGGAAACCTGAGTTTCAGGGTTTTTACCCCGAATTCAGGGTCTCGGAGTAAAGGAGCATATATATATATTTTTAAATTATTATTCACCTTATAGCAGAATAAATTATTCTCTATTTAACTATGTAACCTTGAAGTAATGTTCTTTCGAAAACATTTAAAACTCATATTGCATTTCCTGGGCCTTAAACACAACATTATGACAGTTAATGCAATATTAGTGCCTCCTAAAACATTAAAGCAGAAACACAAGAGAAAAGGCACTTTTATAAATGAAATATCATGTCAGACGCGTCAGAGAGAAGGTTGGCCAAACTCTCATCCTTCTTAGGCCACATGCTTGTCTCTGAATAAACATATGAATATATATGCTCACAAGGTCTAATGTGCCCAACGCGTTTGTTGGACTACGATTAGATATTTATAGATATAGATATATTTATACACACAATACTGTTCAAAAGTTTGGGGTCACTTGGAAATGTCCTTTTCCACATATTGTCCATTACAAAAACATGCGATGGATCAGAAATCCAGCACAGACGGGGTTAATGTTGTAAATGACTATCGCAGCTGGAAACGGCTGATTTTTAATGGAATCTCTTCATAGGCGTACAGAGGCCCTTTATCACTCCCATCACTCCTGTGCTCCAATGGCCCTTTATCACTCCCATCACTCCTGTGTTCCAATGGCCCTTTATCACTCCCATCACTCCTGTGTTCCAATGGCCCTTTATCACTCCCATCACTCCTGTGTTCCAATGGCCCTTTATCACTCCCATCACTCCTGTGTCCCAATGGCCCTTTATCACTCCCATCACTCCTGTGTTCCAATGGCCCTTTATCACTCCCATCACTCCTGTGTTCCAATGGCCCTTTATCACTCCCATCACTCCTGTGTTCCAATGGCCCTTTATCACTCCCATCACTCCTGTGTTCAATGGCCCTTTATCACTCCCATCACTCCTGTGTCCCAATGGCCCTTTATCACTCCCATCACTCCTGTGTTCCTGAAATATGCTTGCTTTCCATGAAAATAGCTGAGTGACCCCAAACCAATGGTATTATATAATTGTGTGTATATATATATATAATTGCAATACATTTTGTATATTGCTGCACAACAGTCAAGGCACATCACAAACTGCATCCCATCTGCCACGCTGCTCTCCCTCGGCAAAAGTTATCTATAATACACAATTCACATTTTTCCATATATATTATATCAGTAGCCCTTTAAATCAAATTAATCTAATATTGGCTTTGAAAACAGAAAAAAAAGCCTTAAACTCCACCTTGGCTCCTTAATAAAACTTAGAAGCAAAATAAACTATTACCAACATGTCTAAGACACGCACACGCTATGCCACTTTTCTATCCCCTACCCATGATTTTAGGATTGGAAATGCGTGAGTTTGGGTGTCCCTTTCTTTCGATCTTTTTGGATCTTTTGGATATTTTTAGAGGAATTTCTACTGTTATTCTGGAAATTTTCTTTATACAGAAACCCCCCGATTTTATTTTGCTTCTTCTGGTCTACAATAAAAAGACCGTAAAAAAATTTAAAAAAAACTAACTTATAGGTGCCCCGGCAATGTCAGTTCTGTGCATCAAGGGGTTAACGTGTTAGCATTTTGGAGGGATCTCCAATGAGAGGCACTGAACAGATTATTGACGGGTTCTGTTATCCGTTGAGATCATGTATCTAATCCCCTTTATGTGTTTTTTTTTTTTTTGAAAGGGTTCCTTCTCCTGTCTTCAAATCAGGTGGTTTATTCACTAAATAATTAAAACGAACGCCTGGGCAGCGAGCCGGCAAATCATCGGTTACTTTTATATCCCTAACATATCCGGGAAATAAAAAAATGCAAAAAAAATCTCCGGCCGCGACTGTTAAACTTCAGTATTTATTAATCCACAGAATTAAAATTAAAAAAAAAAAAAAAATGTACCAGCGCGTTTCGCCTACACGGCTTACTCATAGATACTGAGACCGAAACAGCGGTGTTTTGTTTCAGCATCTATGGTTGAGCCGTATAGGGAAATGCTTGAGAAACGCGTCTGTTACATTTATTTATTTTTTAAAATTTTAAGGTTATTTTTTAATAATTTTAAAAAAATTTCTACTTAAAAAAAAAAATCTTATTTTTTAAGATTATCAGTTTTACAAGATTTATTTAATTTTTATTTTTTTAAGATTATCAGTTGGACAAGATTTATGTCTAAAAATTTGCTTTCAACAGCTCGGAATATGTTGGGTAGAGCGGATCAATGTTTGCTTCCCCGACGCATTTTACCCTCAGGATGTTGGAGGCTCTCAAAGGTCCCATGAGAGAGGCTACCAGGAAACCAGCCGTTTATAGACTGCTGGGGGGGGCTTTGGATCTGGGTAACTGTTCTCACCTTTAACATCCCAATGAGTGAAGTCTTGTTTGTCATTTTAAGCGAGGAATACCCTTTGGAGTCAGGGTTGGTTGTGCTCTATGTAACCTACTATCTGTGAAGCGATTAGGGCAATAGCGTCCCCTATCTGCCATTTAGAGTCGTTGCAAAAATGAAAGCTCAGGAGTGGCAGATCCATCGCTGCTGGTGCATTTTAAAGGGTTTCATTGTTACGAATCAAACCACATGCCTAGAAACGCGTCGGCTGCTTTACTTGCAATCACACTTTAGTGCAAGCAGTCCACAAGTTTCAGCTTTACCAAGGAAAACAAATGGCTGTCCAGGTAAATCACTGATGTAACTTTCAAAAAAATTGCCTACAGTGTACCGTATAGATAAATACACATACGCGCATTGTCCATAAGGGCCGTTCTGAAGACAAATAAATTGATTCCAAGCTTTCCAACTCAAAGACATGTACAAATCCCTATATTCTCTTGGGAATACTTCAATAGTTCTACCCTGATACTGCAATGCGACCTTAAGGTAAGTGGTGAAGAAGCAGAAACTAAGGAAAGTTAACACACGGGAGACGCGTTTCACAAATTCGATAATCCGGCCACTATTTTACTAACCCCTACCAACCCTTTACCAAAAGAACGACGCTTAACCCGTTCATTCC
This sequence comes from Spea bombifrons, assembly GCF_027358695.1. Lineage (NCBI taxonomy): Eukaryota > Metazoa > Chordata > Amphibia > Anura > Pelobatidae > Spea > Spea bombifrons. The sequence goes on along the minus strand of NC_071087.1, from coordinate 159,990,978 downwards.
CACTGTGGAAAGGATAGCAAAGTAAAAAAAAAAGAGGGTTGTAAAGCATCGCATGAGAAAAAAAGCACAAAGGTGATTCCGGAGGCCAAAACGCACCCTTACCTCGTCAGCGTTATCAATAATCAGTCCTAACGGGGTGAGTGCCAGAGGGAGCGCCCGATGCAACGAGACGTCCACCCCTCTTTGCACCCAAATAAATATTTAAATGTTGATCAATGCAGAGTGTGCCTTAGGGTTTTATAGTATGGAATTTCCCGTTCACTTGACCAACGCGTTTTATGTTGGCTTTTTTAAAGTCATTTTGGACGATGCTGGCAAATCGCCAGCTGAAATGGAGGCCTTGTCCTACGTAGTTTGTATCATGGCATTATTGCATAATCGTTGTTTGGTGGATGCGGGAGCATCTAGGGCTTCCTCAGCAGCAGGTGCCTGTGTGCACGCGCAGGATGCCTCGGCTGTGCATGTGTATGAAGGTAAAAATCTCCGAAGGCATGGCGTGGAAGCCAGGGCGAGGTTTCACATTGTCGTAGTAATGGTGAGTAATGAAGATCCCTGAGGGGTCCATGGGGAAGCCCCAGAAGCCGTAGAGGTGGACCTCCTCGCACAGCTCCAGGGCGGCGGTCACCAGGATCAGGCCGCTGCTGACGCGTTTCGCTCTTATGCCTTGGGTGAGCCAGAAGCGAGACACGTTGATTAGATACAGGGGGTGGAAATAATACACAGCTTGCTGGGACTCAAAATCGTCCAGGACATACTTGACCCGGATGGACACGTCCGTGTTGCGGGTGTTGTAAAAAGCAGGCAGGAGCAGCGACGCGTTTTCGTATTCTTGCAACACCTCGAAAAAAGGTCTTCTCCATTTCTCCAGTTTGTGAAACCTATGAAGGACCAAAAGGGACAGCAATTGTACTATTATTATTATTATTGTTATTATTAATACTATTACTATTATTATTATCAATACTATTATTATTATTAATACTACTACTATTATTATTCCTATTATTATCAATACTACTATTATTATTATTATCAATACTATTATTATTAGTACTATTATTTTTATTATTATTAATACTATTATTATTAATAATACTACGATTATTAATACTACTATTATTATTATTAATACTATTATTATTATTAATACTATCATTATTATTAATACTACTAGTATTATTATTATTAATATTATTATTTTATTAATATAAACAATAATAATATATTATTATTATCTATTTTATTTTAAAAGTAGACAAATATAATAGACTGAAATCTGGGCGATTTAATAGAAGAAGTTGATGATTTCCAGCAAGAGAAGCACAAAACTAACCTCTCCGTGATAATGCTTGGGTTGATTGTCACCACGTCTGTTTTCTTCCCAACGTCGTCCGCATATTTCTCGGATACAGGAGGCAGATTACATCTGAAAGAAACGAGGCACGCTGAGCAATACGAGCGCAAAACTCAATAAATATCTAGGAAAACCTAAAAATAAAGCTATTTCATATTATATAGGGTTTTACGCTTAATTTCTACTTCTTACTATTTGCTAAAAGTAACATTTTAAGAAAAACACCGGACACGCACCGCTATTAAAATGTTTGGGGTCACTTGGCTGTTTTCATGGAAAACAAGGACATTTATGGATGTAACATAATTTGCAAAAGGGTTTCTAACGACCAATTAGCCGTTTAAACTTAAACTTGGATCAGCGAACACAACGTGCCATTGGAACACAGGAGTGATGGGAGTGATAAAGGGCAATTGGAACACAGGAGCGATGGGAGTGATAAAGGGGCCATTGGAACACAGGAGTGATGGGAGTGATAAAGGGCCATTGGAACACAGGAGTGATGGGAGTGATAAAGGGCCATTGGAACACAGGAGTGATGGGAGTGATAAAGGGCCATTGGGACACAGGAGTGATGGGAGTGATAAAGGGCAACTGGAACACAGGAGTGATGGGAGTGATAAAGGGCCATTGGAACACGGGAGTGATGGGAGTGATAAAGTGATAATATATATTGCAACGTATGGAAAAAACATTCCATATTTAAAAAAAAACATTAAGTCCAAACAGCACCCGACATACCGAAATACGAAATCGGCGCTGTCAATCTCTTTCCCGCATTTGCTGTTCTTTAGGATTCCGCCGTTCCCTACCACGGCGCATTTCTTAAACTGGGAACGGGAATAAGGCATCTCCTAAAACAAAGGAGAACATGACTGGGATTGGTAATTAGCATTTTTAAATGTCTCCCTAATTTTTTTAAGCAAGGCCAACACCTTGAGTGAAGCATCGAGAGAGGAAACATAAAAATAGAAAAGTAAAACCTGTAAAAATTAGACCTACTTTGTTAAACTGTACTGGATACATTATCTGAGCGACAATATCCCGTCCGGACCTTTTCTCAGAATTAGCGGCACTGATTGAGAAGGCCTTCAGCAGCATGGTAGCCTTACAGTCAGGACTGCCCGAATCGACTCAGGACAGCTGGCATATATTGTATATGCAGTAGACCACCAAGGACCTTCTCTTCTATCAGCCACCAAGGACCTTCTCTTCTATCAGCCACCAAGGACCTTCTCTACTATCAGCCACCGTGGACCTTCTCTTATATAAGCCACCGTGGACCTTCTCTTATATAAGCCACCGTGGACCTTCTCTTATATAAGCCACCATGGACCTTCTCTTATATAAGCCACCGTGGACCTTCTCTTATATAAGCCACCATGGACCTTCTCTTATATAAGCCACCATGGACCTTCTCTTATATAAGCCACCGTGGACCTTCTCTTATATAAGCCACCGTGGACCTTCTCTTATATAAGCCACCGTGGACCTTCTCTTATATAAGCCACCGTGGACCTTCTCTTATATAAGCCACCAAGGACCTTCTCTTATATAAGCCACCAAGGACCTGCTCTTATTTAATCCACCAAGGACCTTCGCTTCTGCTGTAGTGCCGAGGTCACTATATGGAAAAGATACTATGGGAGCCGTGATCACCCAGCCATGCCGAGAACATGAGAACTCAGTCAGCAATGGGTGAAACATGGACATCAGATGATTGGGGGGAGCCTAGAGCTGTGGAGCTGTAGCTTCTCCCTAAAGAACATTTTTTTAAGGTGGGAAGAATGTATATCGAAGTACTTTCTATAAGCTGATTACATGTTGATTCCTCGGATACAAACATCCCATACTTTACCAGAATTGACTCATTTCTAAGCAAATAAGGTACCTTGGGAAAGATCTTGAATACTTCAGAAGTGATCTGAAATATGCCACTGGTGTCTACTTCGTATCGGAGTTTTGTCCCAAGTGGGGTGTTCTTCTGGGTGGTGAAGAGAAAGGATGGGGCGTTGCAGCACCTTGACAGCGCCGTCCTGAAAAACAAAGGGAGCGTCGCTATAGAGAACACTGCTGAGTACTGGTAGTCTTAAGGGGGTGGTCTAAGGGTGCTCCCCCCAGCTGCCCCCACAGGTAGAGAGAGGCTGTGGCCCCCCAGGAGCCATCAGCCTAGGCCAGAATATATGACTTCTACCTGAGCTAAACAAGGGACGAGACCAAGTTTACGGTATTAACGCTGCTAATATTTCTTTGTGGTTCTGCATTCGTGAATCTTTACACTTTTGTTCCAAATTCATAACCTTTCAATTATTGATGTTGAACCTTACGACTTTATCACTTACTCATTCTCCCAAAGAATTCGGTATCTCACATATTTATCACCAGAAAACAAAATCAAACGTTTCCGTGTCCTCCGTAAAATTAACTTTATCCTTAGCCTTCTACTTTTTAGGTTTCAGTAGAAGTAGTATAAAAGAAAAAAAAATCCATTGCCCTATCTACAGTTCTTCCAATGTTCTTTTGGGGGGTGAAAGTGATTTTTTTTTACTGTATACACTTTTGCAACCCAAAAATTGCATTGGGTTTGGGTACCTTTTGTCTTCCTCCACCCCTGGGGGATTCAGTAGGGGGTACGTAGGCAAGTCAAATGTATTTTTACCTCTGTTAACCCTTCCATAGCACCATACGGGGAATTTAGCAGAGGGGAAAGAGACAAAGATTTCTTCCATTCCATGCCACTCAAAAGGGTTAATATGACTTTAACACCCCCCCCAGGAACCCCCATCCCACTGGGTAGGGCACGAGAGGCCCTGGGATGAGGGTACAATGTAAGCTAAATCCTAACACTAAAAATATATATATTCAAATGTATTAAAAACATACAAATATATATTAAAATGTATTGAAAACGTTGTAATATGTGTACTTTTTGTTTTTTTTCCCCTCTTTTTTCTTACTTGAATATATTTGCTTCAGACGCGTTCATCTCCCATTTGCAAATCTGGAGACTTTTCCATCTGTCAAATAATTCCGATTCTTTAACCCTGAAATGCAGAAAAAACAGGAAAAACGCAATTGTTTACGAATTTTGCCTCATTTCTTCTTTTTTCGCAGGAACACTTAATTTGTCATGTGACACAAAAGCAGTCGCCAATACATTGTTACCATAGCAATTCTTTCTTAAATGTCTGAAGCCCCAAAGAAAATAATAAAATGACAGCGCAACACTTAATACAAGAATTATACAGTCAGAAGAAAAAAAAACATGTATTGGTAAAACGTTGAATTGTAATTCTAGGGTTTCCATAGCAACCGGCTTCCAAAAAAAAGATGAAATTTGTACACAAATAGGCACTTATTTTCCTGCACGACAACCACCCGACCCTTGAAAGCAAATCATTCCCCGTCAAACCGCAGAACATCATCCAGGCGATAATACACGGAAGGGTATGTATATTTATTATGGAGAAATATAGTATATGTATATACATGATATTATATATATATATATATTTTATATATACACTATAATATATACATTATATATATTATATCTTATTATATTATTATATATATATATTTACATTATATTATTATATATATCATTATTATTATATTTATTATATATATATATATATATAAATTTACATTATATTATTATATATATTATTATTATTATATTTATTATATATATATATTATATATATATATTTACATTATATTATATTATTGTTATATATTTACATTAAATTATCATTATTATTATATTTATTATATATATATATATACATTATATGATTATATATATTTACATTATATTATTATTATATATTTACATTATATTATTATTAACATTGTATTATATATATTATTATTCTATTATATTATATATTACAAATATACATTATATATTATTACAAATAATATTTTCATATCTTCATTTTTCCTTTTCTACTCACATAGAAAGAACTTTCACGTCCTTGATGTCCTGTCTCAGCTCCAAACATTTCGTGGAGTTGAAATCCAAGGGACCCTCGTAAAATTCGAAGTACCTGCAACCAAGAGAGACAAAGAAGACGTGAAGCAGGCGGCTCTTTAGGTTGTGAAGGTTTGTAACGTTCACCCTGCAGCTTCCTACAAAGAGAATGCAGAGAAACGGGTCCTGGGATTAAACTCTAGAGAGAAAAAACCCAAGTTATCTAATTTATCAAAGTGCATTGAGCTCATAAAGTACTTTTTTGTGTCTGACATTATTATTTATTTTTTTACTTTTATAAAAATCCTGAAGATGTTTCTGTTTCTATTTTAATATATTTAGATAACTATATATATATATATATATATATATATATATATATATATATATCTGAAACAATATTTAATGGAATACACAAACATATAGTAACTGTTTTTTTCACATTATTAAGTTTATTAGATTTTTTGTCTTTTGGTATGGATTTTTACACGCTAAATCTTTCTTTAAAGGTCTAATATTAGTGTATATATTAGTGCTCTCACTTTGTATTTTTGTAATAAGTGAATTGCACTGATTATAAAAAAAAGGCAGCTGCAGTAAAGAAGTATCCAAAATTGGGGAAAAACACCCAAAACACCCCTAAGTATGGAGCAAGCACGGCTCAGCTCCTGTTGGATAGCACTGATCTGTACACTAGATTGGCCAAATTGTGATATAAGGTATAGAGAAGTGTTTGCCCCGACCCAAAAGTGGGTCACGACCCTGTCTTCAGTGGGTCGCCGAGGGTCAGGGCCGGACTGGAGGCATACTAGGAAAATTCTACACATTCTAGCAGCAATCCGCGAGCCGCATGCTGTCAGGGCCGCGGTCGCAACAATCAGGGCCATCAGGCAGCCTCCGGTCCGGCATGTACTTTAGTATTACTCCCCGACCTCAAAGCAAGCTGCTTGATTGCTTTGCGGTCGCTGTCTGCTCCTAGTGGGAGCTGAATAAAGTTTTTCTCTGATTGCTCCTCCCCTCTTCCTGCTGCAGCCCGCGGACAGCCTTTCCACTCCCTCATCTTTTCTGAGGTAAGTTTATATTTGTTTAGTGTACTAATTATGTATATGTATATGTATATATTATATATGTATATATACCGGCATATATATATAATCTGCTCTGCTGTCCCTATTGCCTCTGTCCCCCACTAGGACACAGTCCCAGTTACCACCATCACAGTCCCTGCCCCCCACCACAGCCCCTATGCACCATCTCGGCCCCAGTTACCCAGACACCACAACCCCTGTCCCCCCACCACAGCCCCTATGCACCATCTCAGCCCCAGTTACCCAGACACCACAACCCCTGCCCCTCCACCACAGCCCCTATGCACCATCTCAGCCCCAGTTACCCAGACACCACAACCCCTGTCCCCCCACCACAGCCCCTATGCACCATCTCAGCCCCAGTTACCCAGACACCACAACCCCTGTCCCCCCACCACAGCCCCTATGCACCATCTCAGCCCCAGTTACCCAGACACCACAACCCCTGTCCCCCCACCACAGCCCCTATGCACCATCTCAGCCCCAGTTACCCAGACACCACAACCCCTGTCCCTCCACCACAGCCCCTATGCACCATCTCAGCCCCAGGTACCCAACCACCACAACCCCTGTCCCCCCACCCCCATAAATTTTCTTTAGCACTGCATTATTCATTGTGCAAAGCATTTGTTTGTTTGTTTACTGTTTAAAAAGTGCATATATATATATATATATTTGTGTGGAATACTGCACAAGTTTTATGGAATAAAATATAATGTTTCGGAAATGAAATTATTATTGGGTCGCGACTTAATGACCAAAGACAAATGTGGGTCCTGAGGATACACGGGTTGAGAACCACTGCTCCAGAGGACCTCTCGGTGCCGAAGATGATCTCGATAAGTTTGTTCTGCGTAAGGAGGACGTTCTCGGTGAATTATCTCACTCCAGATCGGATGTCGGGTGCTTCCCCCGGCAGACAAAATAAACCTTTTTTTAGACGGAGCTCTTTGGCAGCTCTTTGGAGTAGATCCGGTTTGACGGGGGGGGGTGTTAATTATTTCCTGTTACCCCGTCCATAAAACGACGCACTCCAAGCCAAATGACTTTACCAGCTGGCGAGTGCCTTCTCCTGGCTCCTCGCGATACCCGTCCGTGCCAACGGCTCTATTTCCAGGCATATTCATAGGTTTTGGCCAACTTTCACGACGTCTGGATGTTTGAGGGCTTCTTATGTTTTTTTTGTCTCATGAAATTTCCCTTTCTGCTACCTTTCATCCCCAAAAACCGCAATAAACAGCAAGTCCTCATGGGGTTTGAGATAGAAATGAGTAGTTAGAGGCTATGGAAGGAGCGAGGGCACGTTGGTCTCTTCTCGCTGTGACCTAATGACAAAAGCCGCATCTCTAAGCGGAATACGCCATAATGTAAATATCCGGAAAGAAATACAGGTTTTTGCTCAAAAATTTCCATGGGGAGGAAAATGGCTATTTCTGTGTTTAAAATATACATGAAGGTTTTGTGGGAGGAGCCTATCTTTATGGCCCAACGCATTTCTCGCCGAACCAGCTGCCCCCTCCTATCATTGTTCTGATGTCAGGGTGAGGTCATCAAACGTCAGCAAACAAATACGTCCTACACTGGGTGAGATTTATGGGGGGAAAGTAATAATATTAACCCCAAGGAGCATTTCTACACCACGCCAAAAAAAAAAATGCTTTTTTCCCCCCATTTCTATACTGGGTTACCAATCACACGTTAACCCCTTCATGACAAAGGCTGTACATGTCCGGGCTCACAATGCATTGTTTTTTAATGGGTTTAAAGGACAACCCATTGTCCTTAGGGGATTAATAGCAAAAGCTGGGTGAGTGTGGAGTGGGGAGGTATCTACTAAGCTTAGTTCAGGTCAATTAGCCAAACAAAGGCCAGGTTGGATAAAATTAAAGGCAAGGAAGCCACAGGTCTCGGGGGCAGCCGTGGTTATTTCACCCCGACGCATTTCACAGATAAAGGCTGCTATGGGTTGTCACTCAAGCTCAGCTCAGCCACCCCCACTAACCCCATAGACACAATGGGGGGCCGACTCACACAAGCACACAATTAAAGCCTTTTTGGTCTTAAATAGATAGATGTAGCTAAAAATAGGAAAAAAAAAGTGGAGATACGAGACGTTTTAACCCTCAACCACCAACAATATTGTAAGCTCCCAGGACCAGCACCCTCTTCTCCTTTTGTACCAGTGAGTCGGGGGTTAATGCCCCAGCCGGCCATCTGCCCCGGTGATCGACGCCTGTAGGATTTTTCCACCCGCCCATGAAAATGTATATATCATAACCTTTCACCGCACAACCAACACAACATCACAACATACAAACTGCGCCTAGTAACTGCAGATATATAATTTTATCGAAATGTAAAAAATTGTTACATTTACAGAATTCCTGAAGAAACGCGGCTTTCCGAACTAAAAGATACAGAACAGAAATGATCCGTTTTACGCTGAAACGAAGAATAAAGGACTCTCTGCGTGACGAATGCCCTATTTCTGCCGGCCAGGCTCGGGGGGTAGGAGACGAGGGGTTAACGCGATTCAGCTCAGACAAGCAGAAGGCAGCCGGGGCTGATATTCGGGGCAGATTTATATAACGGGGATATTCCGCTCTCAGCTGTGAATGTTCTTCCTTCGGAGCGGAAAGTCACATCGGGAATTCTACGGCGGATGATGAGCGTACGGGCGGCCGACTCGCCTAACGCCCCCTGAAAAGTCACGATATCTGCCCTGGATCCAAATAGATGCCGCAAAGCCAGGTTAGAACAAAAATACAACCTGCCGGCCCCATTCGGCCCCCATCTAGTCTCAACTCAAACCTTAATCCGTCGTTGGTCTCGTCTTAGATTCAGGAGCCGTACGTCCGTCCCATGCATGTTTAATACCCTCACTGTATTACCCTCTACCACTTCTGCTGGGAGGCTGTTCCGCTTATCTACCACCCTCTCAAGTGGAGGTACAGAAACCCAAAATTTGGAAATTAAAGGATAGAACCGCCAATAATGACATAATAAAAATAATATTGACCTTGAATGACTTTGAAAAACATAGGTGAAACACGGGATCAGAGAATAATATATATATATATAAGATTCTTCAATTACATTTGTGTAGGAGGATTGGACCTGTGGGAGATTAACTCCGTATTTCCTTTCATTGATTGTCTTGGAATAATAAATGTCTGGAGAATTGATAAAAGTTATGAGAATTAGGAGGTTTTTAGGAAATTAATAAAATGGCCCAAAAAAAAAGACTTTTCATTTTCTCCTAAATTTCTCCAGCGGGTAGGCGACCTCTAGCACCGTGGCTGCTGTGGACTACAATTCCCATCATGGTGGTTGACTTTCTTTTTGTAAATTATAAGGTCATTGGTGGCTTTGGGGGTACGATACATGCTGTCAATCACCAGCTGGGCAACAATCAGAGACAAAGATGTCCTTTTATTTTTTTCATCATTTCAAAGAAGGAGAAATGTTAGAACATCTCATCCAAAACTAGAGGTTCAGGGAGTTAGATGTAACCTCGACTTCACCGAGATGGTGGTAGATACATGGAACAGCATCCCAGCAGAAGTGGTCAAGGCTAATTCAGCGAGGGGATTTAAACATGCTTGATAGGCATACGGCTCCCGAGTCTAAGACGAAGGACTGAGTAAGGTCTAAATCTTTATAGAAGTGGGACTAGACGGGGCCGAACGGGTCTGATGTGCCGGCAGATTCTATACTCGTATGTTTAACAGCTTACTGGGAGTTGTAGTCCACACTTTTTTTTTTTTTTCATTTCTCCCGCAGTCCCCGTGAATTAATATTCCAGACTGCGAAGTGCAGCTGTTCTGTGATCGAGCACCAGCCATTCACCATTGTTCTCTCTGAGCCATTGTCATTCCGAGTGAGTCTGTACCTGCCGCCCGCGCCACCGCCAGTCTTCACCGCTCCGTCATCCGTGAAATTAAAGATCCTGGTCCAATTTCCCAATTCCTCTCCATTCTGCCAGCTAAACTGCAGTCCTCTAATAAGAAAAGGAGGCAGTTTATATTGTGTTTCTCTGTTCTTCCATCACGACATAATACAACGAAAAGATCACATTTATTCTCGGTATATGTTTAACCGGAGCCGGCATTCGACGTCTCACCGAAACGCTGAATGAAGTTCACTTTGTTTTTTTTTTTTTGTTTTTTTTTTTTTGTTTTTTTTTTCTCCGGACTTCTAATTTTTCTGCAGATTTAGATCTTTACTGGGACGCCTGACATTTCACAAGATATCTAAAAAATGTAAAGGATTTTACAAAACTAATCTCTGACTTGCCTGGTTGTCCTCCCCTTCCAAATGGTACGGTCCTGGTAAATGCATTCTACAAGGGTAAATCCAATGTTTGACAAATCCCAGGGATCATGGTGCATCCAAACCGAGATGTTAGCGCGTTCCTGCTTTTTACACAGATGGGGCAGTACATGAATCAATCAGGGGGTCCTCCATTTCTTGACAGGTTTAAAGACCCAGAGGCCTGTTTGCCAACCTGTGGTGGACCCTTGTACAATGCAATCATCCGGAATGTACCATTTTAAAGGGGAGAACTGGTCACTTCATTCTTGGATCAATTTTTTTTTTGGAATTCTCTACATTGTTTTATTCATTGTATTTCTACTTATATATATTTTTTTCTTTCACGTCAAAGTGCAAGGTCAAGAATTTGAAGTTATACCTATTAACGCACCAGCGGGGCAATTGTATTACTGATATATTGCCCCAATTTGGGAACTTTCTAGATGTGCTGGCCCTGAGGCTAATGAAATATTAACCCCTTACTAGCTCATAGTGAAGATTATATGTAGCGAGTCAGTTGCCAAATGGCTCTAAAACTGGTCCTCATGGAAACAGTGACTTGCCATTATTTAAAGATACCCTTCTTTGAGTAACCTACATTCAAGCAGGAAAATCAACCATAAAATACCGGTAGCAAAAGCCAGGTATGGGAACTCGTTGATCTCTTTATCCAAGGAATTCTATAAAAATGCTTTGGCATAAATAACTTGAATGTAGTGCATTTTTTCCATATGTGTCTACATTTTATAAGTAACAATGGCAGGCTTTACACGCGTAATGTGCTTCCCGCCAGTCCGTGGGGTTTATAGACCCAGGAAAGGGAATCAGCTGATTATGGAAGACAAGAATCTTACAGGAACCATCGTATTAATTGATTTCCTTTCGGGAACATACACATATATGTTACACGCTGCAGGGAAGCACTTTACCAGCGCTGGTCAGCAGCCCCTGCATCAGAGTGAAAAATAACTATTAATACTAATTATTGATCTGGTATTTTTGGAATATTATGTTATATATTTAGGAAATTGTTGTGAAATTGTTTGAATGGTTTGTCACTGTAACTGCAGCATTAATGCGCTACGAAAAAAAGTAAAAATCACAAATAATTAAATATAATCTACAAAAAAATGTAAAAATCAAAAATAATAAAATATAATCTACAAAAAAAAAGTAAAAATCAAAAAAAATTTAATTTTATGTAAAAAAAAGTAAAAATCACAAAAAAATTCAATCTAATCTACAGAAAAAAAGTAAAAATTGCAATTTGCATCTTTGCCCATTTACTATTTAGTAGCGTACACGTTACTGATTAAAAATAGTTTTGGTGAAAAACAGGTAAAATAAAATTTATACATATATATATGTTTTTTTTAAAAAAATCTGTGTATGGAAAGACAGCTTTACATGCAAAATGTATATTAAAAATGCATATGTTTGTTATGCTGGGAGGCATATCGGGCAAAAAGAGGGAAAAACAGCACTTTCCATGAATGTAACTTGTCAATGTGTGAATAAAATACATTATTATTCTACTAAACATTCTCAGTTACAGGCCTATTAGTTGTGGTATTAAGTTAATATTTATCTGTTCTTTTTGGCAAATTGCATTCAATACACACCTAACCACCGAAGAGTTAAAAATGGCATTACTTATAGGCAGTAGGCTGGAAAGTTCTTGATTCCAAACAGAAAAGATGAGTGATTGGCATAAAACATGATTACTTAAATTGTTTCCTCGCTATCATCCCCAGTGCTTGGAGCATAGAATATATATATATAGATAGAGGGGGGGTAGGGAGAGGGAGAGACGGGGGAGGGGGAAGGAGAGAGGGGGGGAGGTAGAGAGGGAGAGAGGGGAGGGAGAGGGGGAGAGAGGAGGGGGGAGAGAGGAGGGGGAGAGGAGGGGGGAGAGAGGGGGAGAGGAGGGGGGAGAGAGGGGGAGAGGAGGGGGAGAGGGGGAGAGAGGAGGGGGGGAGAGAGGAGGGGAGGAGAGAGGAGGGGGGAGAGAGGAGGGGGGAGAGAGGAGGGGGGAGAGAGGAGGGGGAGAGGGGGAGAGAGGAGGGGGAGAGGGGGAGAGGGGGAGAGAGGAGGGGGGAGAGGGGGGGAGAGAAGAGGGGGGAGAGGAGGGGGAGAGAAGAGGGGGGAGAGGAGGGGGGAGAGGGGGAGAGAGGAGGGGGGAGAGGAGGGGGGAGGGGAGAGAGGGGGGGCATAAACTGCATCTTTGAATTTCTGTATGATAATCTCATTGCACATCACAAAGCCACAAACATTCTAAACAGTAATTAGTTGCTTTAACGCGTTGTCTACTTCCTTGGATGACAAAATCTTGAGTAACTAGACTAGTAATTTATAGACGTATTTCACGTAGAAGAAGAATCTGCCGGCCCCTTTCCGCCCCAACTCGTCGAGTATGAAATATTCCAAACCCCAGAGCAGTGTTAGGGGATTCAAATCCCTTTTACAGGTGAGATATAAACTCATTATCTTAATTTTGCCCCTTTTTGCCCTAAATTGATATAATCAACAGAAACGCTAACGAGAATGATTGGCGCCATTATATAGAAAGTGTCGTTAAAATATTTGATTTTTTATTGGCCGGGTTTACCATAAATTGTAAATGTTTAAGAAAAATGGTGATAAGACACTAAAAATGTGTCATGCAGAACAGCAGGGATTTCAGTGCAACCAATCGGTGTATGGAGTTTAAGAAAGTCCCTATTTTAAGGAGAGCTCTGGACTATTTTAGGGTCATAACCTACTTAAAAGGAGCTGCTCCAGATAAATGATTTTATATACCGGTATTTCTTATAATATTATGTATTAATATGGAATTCATCTTAAATAAGCTTATTCCGTTAAAAAATCTCCCATTTTGCTGTATTTTCTTGTTCAATGAGGCCTATGACCTGTCACACTCACTCACACTCACTAGCCATCACTAAAGCGTTGCTGTTTCACACGCAGGAGCAGGACATGGAAAGTGGGCGTGGCTGTAGGCAGTCAGACTGACGTGACGCAATGCACAGGGGAGGGCTTTGGAGGAATGACAGGACTCTGTTGCTAGGCAGCTGTTGTATTTCAATGAACAAGAAACAGGGACCATTAAGGAGAAAAACCAAATGTCAGATAGTTTTCTTTTACTTTTCTCTACCTGATGCCTGGGCCCGGGGAGGACTTACATTTTTAACTAAAAGTCATGTTTCGTAAAAAAATACACAATCGTTCGTCGCCCACCACGAAGTTGCGCAACTAACCCTTCTGCACCCAAACAGTTAAATGAATTCAAATGCTGGTAACAGATAAAATAATGTGCGCGTTAATAACGTTTTACATTCCGCACAGCTGGAGGGGGTTAACGTTCCAATTTCTTCCCTGTCGCTATTATTGCGACATCAAAGAATGCAAATCACATTATTGCGGGCGCAGATAAAATAACTGGACGCTGCCAACTGCTCGAGAATGATAAGAATGAAGGTTATGCGGAGCGTTAAAGGCTGGAGGACTGGGAGAAGCGGAAAGGCTTATGGCTGGGGTATTATCACATGTCAGTTTAACCCCTTGATAGCTGTGGGATGTAGTTTAAATGGGAAGATTTATTTTTTCCATGATCGAAAAAAGCCCCAGCGCTGTATACAGTAATAACCCCAGCGCTGTATACAGTAATATAACCCCCCAGTGCTGTATACAGTAATATAACCCCAGCGCTGTATACAGTAATATAACCCCCAGCGCTGTATACAGTAATATAACCCCCAGCGCTGTATACAGTAATATAACCCCCAGCGCTGTATACAGTAATAACCCCAGCGCTGTATACAATAATATAACCCCCAGCGCTGTATACAGCAATATAACCCCCAGTGCTGTGTACAGTAATATAACCCCCAGTGCTGTATACAGTAATGTAACCCCCAGCACTGTATACAGTAATATAACCTCCCCAGCGCTGTATACAGTAATATAACCCCCAGCACTGTATACAGTAATATAACCCCCCAGCGCTGTATACAGTAATATAACCCCCAGCGCTGTATACAGTAATATAACCCCCCAGTGCTGTATACAGTAATAACCCCCAGCACTGTATACAGTAATATAACCCCCAGCGCTGTATACAATAATATAACCCCCCAGCGCTGTATACAGTAATATAACCCCCCAGTGCTGTATACAGTAATAACCCCCAGCGCTGTATACAGTAATATAACCCCCAGCGCTGTATACAGTAATATAACCCCCAGCGCTGTATACGGTAATATAATCCCCCAGCGCTGTATACAGTAATATAACCCCCAGCGCTGTATACAGTAATATAACCCCCAGTGCTGTATACAGTAATATAACCCCCCAGCGCTGTATACAGTAATATAAACCCCCAGCGCTGTATACAGTAATATAACCCCCAGCGCTGTATACAGTAATATAACCCCCCAGCGCTGTATACAGTAATATAACCCCCCAGCGCTGTATACAGTAATATAACCCCCCAGCGCTTTATACAGGTATATAACCCCCAGCGCTGTATACAGTAATATAACCCCCCAGCGCTGTATACAGTAATATAACCCCCCAGCGCTGTATACAGTAATATAACCCCCAGCGCTGTATACAGTAATATAACTGCCCCAGCGCTGTATACAGTAATATAACCCCCCAGCGCTGTATACAGTAATATAACCCCCAGCGCTGTATGCAGTAATATAACCCCCAGCGCTGTATACAGTAATATAACTCCCCGCGCTGTATACAGTAATATAACCCCCAGCGCTGTATACGGTAATATAACCCCCCGCGCTGTATACAGTAATATAACCCCCAGCACTGTATACAGTAATATAACCCCCAGCGCTGTATACAGTAATATAACCCCCAGCGCTGTATACAGTAATATAACCCCCAGCACTGTATACAGTAATACAACCCCCCCAGCGCTGTATTCAGTAATAAACCCCCAGCGCTGTATACAGTAATATAACGCCCCCAGCGCTGTATACAGTAATATAACCCCCCAGCACTGTATACAGTAATATAACCCCCAGCGCTGTATACAGTAATATAACCCCCAGCGCTGTATACAGTAATATAACCCCCCAGCGCTGTATACAGTAATATAATCCCCCAGCGCTGTATACAGTAATATAACCCCCCAGTGCTGTATACAGTAATAACCCCCAGCACTGTATACAGTAATATAACCCCCAGCGCTGTATACAATAATATAACCCCCCAGCGCTGTATACAGTAATATAACCCCCCAGTGCTGTATACAGTAATAACCCCCAGCGCTGTATACAGTAATATAACCCCCAGCGCTGTATACAGTAATATAACCCCCAGCGCTGTATACGGTAATATAATCCCCCAGCGCTGTATACAGTAATATAACCCCCAGCGCTGTATACAGTAATATAACCCCCAGTGCTGTATACAGTAATATAACCCCCCAGCGCTGTATACAGTAATATAAACCCCCAGCGCTGTATACAGTAATATAACCCCCAGCGCTGTATACAGTAATATAACCCCCCAGCGCTGTATACAGTAATATAACCCCCCAGCGCTGTATACAGTAATATAACCCCCCAGCGCTTTATACAGTAATATAACCCCCAGCGCTGTATACAGTAATATAACCCCCCAGCGCTGTATACAGTAATATAACCCCCCAGCGCTGTATACAGTAATATAACCCCCAGCGCTGTATACAGTAATATAACTGCCCCAGCGCTGTATACAGTAATATAACCCCCCAGCGCTGTATACAGTAATATAACCCCCAGCGCTGTATGCAGTAATATAACCCCCAGCGCTGTATACAGTAATATAACTCCCCGCGCTGTATACAGTAATATAACCCCCAGCGCTGTATACGGTAATATAACCCCCCGCGCTGTATACAGTAATATAACCCCCAGCACTGTATACAGTAATATAACCCCCAGCGCTGTATACGGTAATAACCCCAGGGCTGTATCTTGGCCTAGGCTTTACATGGGTCTCTGTTTCTCCACAAATCTATCTGCATTACTGGCCACTCGCTGCACTTCCGCAAAAGGAGCCACAGGGACCGCCTCTCTCCAGTTCCTCCAATCAGGCGAGGGGGGCTGTGGCTGGAAGCTTTAGCGGAAGTGCATCGGGAGCAGTGAAGTCCTTGGGAGAGCGCTCTGTATACAAGATAGCGTATTGTGAGGCACTTACAGTATAGATTAATTAATTTCTGATTCTATTTGATGAATAATGATAGATTTATTCCTCCCACATATTCTAATGAGTGTGAATTCTAGTGGAGTGAGGTCAGCGACAGCCATTTTTGTATTTCTTTTGGATGCTTTTGGATGGGTTTAGGGATTACGGTCCTGATACATCCTGTTTCCCTGTGACATAACACGGTTGCCATATCAGCCATATTTTTTTTCCTGGGCATATTAATGAATTCAATTAGAATGTTCAGAACGTTTTAACGCGTTGTGAAAATGTATCCCTAACGACTCATAAACGCCATGGTTAAAAATGACTCGTTTCCATAATCAGCCCAGAGTGAGGATTATAAATTATAAAGAAAATACGTTTTAAAAACCATTTAATTTGGCTAAAGCTGCTTTAGACGGAAATGAAAAGCCGGCTTCCTTAAAAATTGCTGAACTTTAGAGTTTTCTGCTCTCAGGGGAAACGAAGATATATTGTTACAATTTTTACTAATATAAATAATATTTATTATAATATAATAATAAAAAATATTAACTCACATAAATAATATTTATTATAATATAATAATGAAAAATAGTGACAAATAAAATATATTATAATATAATAATAAAAATACTTACGTATATAAATAATATTTATTATAAGATTTTTTTTACTAATAGAAATGTTATTTATTATAATATAATAATGAAAATATTAAGTCATATAAATAATATTGATTATAATATAATAATATAATAATATAAATATTGACTTATTTAAATAATTATATTTATAGTCGCCTGTTTTTCCTGCTGTAACCTTAATCAGTCGTTGGTCTCATCTTAGATTCAGGAGCCGTATGTCTATCCCATGTTTAATATCCCTCTACCCTCTACCACTTCTGCTGGGATGCTGATCCACTTATCCACCATTATATCTTTCTCAAGCAAAGCTATTTTTATGGGTGCTATAACCCTATTGAGACCTCGGACACAAGGAATTAAAGGAATCTCCTTTGGAAGGGGAGGCAAATGTAAATGGCGGAAATTGGGCAGAATCCCCTCATTCATTAGGAAAAGGGGCTTATGAAAATTTAAAGGGTCCCTTTAAAAAAAGGAGAGGGGAGCGGATATTTTCGAGGAGGGGTATAAATGCTTTATAAATGTTTTATTTTATGACCTATGTCTTAAGCGTATAATATGTGTTTGTATCGGGTTTAATGTCAATGTGTCATGTGATCCCCTCCGGCCAATAAAAAGCCCAGTATGTAGCTGTATGACTAGACGCAGGCATGCGCGGCGGCCAAGATCAGGGTCTCTGTTTGTCCTTGTGAAGGGTATATGGCCGAGGGACTCAGCTCGACGTGGGGGAAATTAATGACGATATTAACCATTACAGCGCTAGACGGGTGTGCAAAAAGCATCAAATCCATCATAGGATTCTTAGAAGATGTAGTATTTCAATGAACAAGAGACAGGGAGCATTAAGGAGAAAACCCAAATGCCAGATTTCTCTCTACTTGATACAGAACTTACCTGGGGACACTAAACAGGTAGTAGGGTGTTAGACAAGTGGAACAGCCTTCCAGCAGAAGTGGTAGAGGATAATACAGTGAGGGAATGTAAACATGCATGGGATAGAGGCTCCTGAATCTAAGACGAGACCAATGACTGAGTAAGGTTTGAGTCTTTACAGCAGGAGAAACGGGCGACTAGACAGGGGCCGAATGGGGCCGATCTGCCGGCAGATTCTGCGTTTAAACATTAGGTGAGCCAAAGGTTCTTTGGATCAGAGGAACTGCTGATACCCTAAAGTCAGGGGATAATGCTTACATGTGGATTTGAGGACCAAAGAGGGACTGACCGAACTAAACTAAGACATTTGGCAGCTATGCTATAAAAAAAAACAGGTGAGCCTTTAGATCAGAAGGAGCCGTCGCTTCTCCGGAGGTTAATGCCTCCGACCTTATAATAGCTGATTTTCCGCTGCCACTTACAGCCGGTTATCTTAAAATAGAAGGTGACTTCGCACGCGTTCCCTTCTGCCGATCACGAGACGGCGGCCAAGTTCTACTCTGCCTCTTCGCTCATCGTTACCGGTACGGACTATCACAGGGAAAGGCTCATCAATAATCAATAAATAATGAAAAATGTTATGTGGAGAAACTAATATGTGTCTTCCTGCAAGCAAGGTGTATATTAATAACATAATTCTGTTAACATATAATATATAATAATATAATTCTTAATAATATATAATATAATCCTGTTAAAATATAATATGTAATAATATAATTCTATTATAATATATAATACTATATAATAATGTAATTCTATAATGGTCTAATTCTAAAGTAATATAATATATGTCATACCCCTTGAATATATGTATTGTAGTAAGCCCTGCGTAAATTGTTGGCGCTATATAAATAAAAGATAATAATAATAATAATATTTTATTATAGGATTTATGATAATTTTATGGTATTTTAATGGGCAAAATCGGCTTTTGTAAGTGACCCCAAACTTTAGAACTTTGAATGTTTGTATATATATACTGTATATTGAATATATATATATATATATATATATATATATATACGGTATATATATATATATAACTCAAAGGCAGCTTGGATTTAAAAAAGATCCACATACGATAATTTATAAAAACAGTAACCAAAGCAATTCATTTATTGTAATAAAGGACTGTTAGTGTGCGATAACTTTTAGTGGGAGAAACAAATTCACAGAACAAGATTCAGAGTCGCATCGATTCGGAAGACCGCAGAGGTATTTTGGTTAAAGCTGCTGTTCCACTAAAAAAAACAAAAATATTTATTGCGCTGACTGGTATGCGAAGCATATAAACCATCACATATGTAATATTTTATTTCCTCTGAAAGGTTTAATTGGATATAAAAAGACAGACAATTTTAAGAAGCTTATTTGATGCTATGGCAACAGCCAATCGGTGCCTGTTTTTCATGTCACATGACAATTAAGTGTTCTCAGTAAAAATTAGGAATGAGGCAAAATTTTACATGAATAAAGACTTACTTATGGAAAGGGTTTGGGAATGAAACTGGACTAAGACTGATGAATTTAATGAAGGACTTGGGTGTCCTGATAAGAAAATGCATACTGCATTTATATTTGGGCCATCAGCTTATAGAATACTGTTAATGCTGATGTATGTCCCTGGTCTGGGTATACAAATCTTGCAGACCTGTATATGGTTTAAAAATAAATGCAATTATAAGTAATCCTATATGTCATGATATGTAATATGTAATACATATGTGAGATTAGAGGTGGCCTAATTACGGACCAATCTGCGACTCCCAAACCCGTCAGATTGATGTTGTAACAAAGTTGCAGATCTATTGGACCAATTGAGAGAATGTGCCTCGTGATGTGTGGACACCATGGACAATTAGATGTACGAGGTCTGGAGGATTGGAATCACAAAGCAAAGGTTTGCTTGGGGGCCTCGCTCATAAATATGTTCTGATAATATTTTACAGAAATTATGGACCCCAAGGGCCAGTAATGGCCCAGGTTGGGTCTGTGTTCTCTATGGAAACTTTACCAAATCCAGCTTCATCGATGGTCCATGAAGACTAGTTTGAGAAGAACCACTTATTTGGTTCATTAAAGTCTTCTTCAGAGTTACCATCAGCCTTTTGGAGTCCAGCCTCTGGAGAGGTTCTGGTGCCCAACTCTCCCAAACTGGTTATCTTCCTCGCATCCCAACCTTGAAACCACATTCAAGGTAGACACTTGGGGCTGAACTTCTTTATCACGGGGCCTGCTGCAAGTTGGAGTTTCTTAAACATGAGAACCATGGGAGAAAATGGATTTTTGGGGAGAGGGGGTGGACTTCTTTTAACAAGGACAACATCTAGGGGGCTTAACATGATGGACCATGATGGACTGGAGGCCACGGCTCTAAATTGGTACTTGGCCCAAAAAATTTTGAGTGGCCATTCATGACATCACAACATTTGTTATGTTTCAGGAAAAATCTTGTTGTGATGTCGCTGGATCTTCAACCGGCTCTATACTACATGTATACACGATCCAAGCTCATAGCAGGCTTCATCAAGACTTATGACATCACACATTCTGTCTACATACAACGTACACACATACATGGCACACGCTAAACGTTTACAAGTAGGATCCTCTCCACCTTATGTTCCTGCCTGACGATATTATAATACCGAAAAGACACAAAGTACCGGTATAAACACATTATAGAATCCATACTGTCCCAGGGGCGGGGGAGAAGACTGGAATTTAAAGTGTGGCCCTAAAAAATGGTTAATTTAGTGACGCATATAACACAAATTATACTCGAGAAAGGAAAAAAAAAGCACAAACCTGTGAAAATACAATTCCCGAAAAACTCTGATCTCTTACAGGGACCCTATAACGATAGGTTATGGGGCAAGTACATATATTCTATAAATAGACTATTAAAGAGAATAGGACCTGCCGATAATGTAATAAAGCGCATGATTTTAACACTTTTATATTTTCATTACACATTAACCCAAAATACAAGCAGAAAGCTCATAATAATTATATAAAATAAACCTGTTTATTTTTATCTTTTTTCATCCACAATCCCAAAAATATTTTTTTATTACCGTTAAATAACAGTTGGATTGTAAGCTCTCCTGCTGGTTGCCCAAAATGCGTTTATTTGCAGATATATTTATTCCAATTATATTTAGTGCTTTACATGCATCATATGTTGATGATAACTTGAATAACTATACTTGGGTCAAATGAAACATTTTTTTTAAAAAAAACAGCTAATTTATAGTGTGAATATATCACATAACGGAGCCTGGCATAATATAGGCAATAATAACAGATAACCTGTATATAATACTGCAGGATATAGGTTTCTAAATATGGCCTATGATATATATTATATATATATATATATATATTCAATAAAAAATAATGAACAGAAAATGAGCTTTTAACCCTCTAAGGTAAATGATATGATAACGTCCACCTCAGAGGACAGGCGTGTTAATAAGTATACTGTGAGTTCAAGGAGAGATTCCACTCATCACCCTCAGCCAAGCCTTGGCAAACTTGTTATGGATCAGGTAGCTGCCTCAATAATGGTTTTAGGGCAATGGGGTAACAACAGCCATAAGACAACAACCAACCATGCCTTGTAACCGACATACAATTATACTCATTTACACAAAGGGTGCGTGGAATTAATACAAATTAATTCACCGTTTGATCCTTTCATCACAGGGTTAAATGGCCAGATACAGCACTTAACAAATGATGCACTTTAATTCTGGGATTTCAGAAAGATACAAGCCTGTTTTATATGTTTATTAAATCCTCAAACCCCAAAAAAACAAACTTTATTATAGTTGGATTGTAAGCTCTTCTGACCAGAATCCAAGGTATTTATATTGCATCAGCATTCTACACATGACAACAGCATAATAAACCTTTATACTACGAGTCAGGGCAGAGATTTTACCCCTGAAATATCAATGTATTATTATTACTATTACCATTATTTCTATTATTACTATTATTTGTAATAGCGCTACGGAATTTGATGGCGCTATATAAAACAATAAATAAATAATAATAATCACCATCAGAAGGTCCCTAACATCTGCCAAACTGACCTTAAAATACATTCTTAAATAACATGACAGTAATACTGATTCAAAGTAACATTCACTTGTCTCTTTTAATGTATATATATATATATAAAACTATATATATATATATATATAAAACTATATATATATAAAACTATATATATAAAACTATATATATATAAAACTATATATATAAAACTATATATATATAAAACTATATATATAAAACTATATATATATAAAACTATATATATATAAAACTATATATATAAAACTATATATATATAAAACTATATATATAAAACTATATATATATAAAACTATATATATAAAACTATATATATATAAAACTATATATATATAAAACTATATATATATATAAAACTATATATATAAAACTATATATATATATAAAACTATATATATATATATCTACATACATTTTAATGTTTATCCTGGACCCCCCCTGTCATTCCTCATTTCAAGTGCTGAGTATAACATACAGAGATGATGTACTTGACAATGTGATGTCATGTTAACCCTTAAGTGCCAGGTGAAGGCAGAATTATTTCTTTGGGCAGTGGGATTTAGAAGATAAAAGTCTATCCCGTGCTGAGGGGAGAATCTAAAAATCACAGCCATTGATTGATTAGCTCTAGTATCCTCGGGGGTGAAAGGGTTAATAAATGTCACCTTGGCAGGTAGCCCGTGCACTGCATGCTCCGGATACGAATGGATCAGCTGTTTGGGGGGGTGGTGGGGGGTCCCCTGGCAGGCTTAAGGGGGTCTCCTTACCTCTTTATGTAGTTTCTCCCGTACAGGATCTGTTGCAGTAAGGTCACCAGAGCAAAGGCACAGATGAATATGAAGAATAAAGTTCTGCTGCCCAGCAGGTCTCTGCTGGATGAGGGGTCTGCATACCCCATGCTTGGGTGAGAGAGGGTCCTGGTGGGTGTTATTGCAGGACTGCAGGGACCGTGTCCTTGTTATTCACAGTGGAAACATGACAACCCCCCCTGTCCAGCCCCCCCATAGCTCCACGATCCAGAGGACAAAGTGCCCCATTGTGTCTCCTCAGTGGCTATTTCTCTGCCCTGTGCCCCAGTGGGCAATATCCAGGACCCCACGACGTGGGTAACATGTAAAATAACCCTGATGCCCTCCCCAACTTCTAAAAAAAAAGCAAGATTGGAGGAATAAATGGAGATGAGTGGTTTGCAGCTTTTTTCCTCCTCTCCCCCTTCTCTTCTCCCTGTCTCTCCCAGACTCTCTCCTCCCCCTTTCAGGAGCCTCTGCTTGCAGCTCTCCACTCCAGTTCCAGGCTGATGCTCCACATCATCTGAGAAGGATAAATGCACATGTTAAAGCAGGCATAAGCACCCATGCATGCGCTTTTCTCCTTTTCATCTCATTCATTCACACGCACACACCCCCACAACCTTTTTTTTATACTTTTGTTTGCATTTTTTTGTTGTTGTTGTTATTTTTGAACAAGGATAGAAAGAATTCCCTGCAATGATCTACAGCGGTCGCTGCCTGCCCGGGTTTATTCTATTCTACATGGAATAGAACGTATGAATGAAGGCGACATGCGGTCACAGAATTCTTTTCTCCCTTTCATTGTCTCTCGCTCTCCCTCTTCCCGATCAAAGCAGAGTGAAGGTCACAGCAGCGCTGTTCAAGGACACGGCTCCTGCAATGCTTCATTACTGCAACGTCTAAAGTCACAGGACCGGGAGATTGATGCCGAGACGCAAGAGAAAAAGATCAAGCGTCCTTAGCACTTAACCCTTTCAGCGCCAGAGGGGTACACGGCACAAAAGATGCATTACGTTACGTCTCATTTATAGGGCGCCAACAGCATCCGCGGCGCTGTCACAACAGAAGCGGGCGGAAAACCGACAATAACCGTAAAAGTGACAATATACAAAATTGACAATAAGATTGGATATCGAGATGAAATTAAACATAAACATATTGGATTTTTTATTATCCTTTACGCACAGATTATATATTGTGGGTATATGCGTTGGTGACATCAGTATTTTTGTGATCCTAGAAGCTTACAGTCTAATGATGTGATAGTTTAGCTTAAAATGAGCTTTTAGATTGTAAGCTCCCACAAATAAATCTTAAATGTATGTTTCTTGCCCGTTGTAGCATGTTTACATTCTCTGACTGTATTAGCCTCTACCACTTCTGCTGGGAGCCTGTTCCACTTATCTACCACCATTTCAGTATAGCAAAACTTCCTTACGTTACATCTAAGCCTCTGACTCCCTGCTTTTTGTTTCTGTATATGAAACCTCTTGCGCTGGTGTGTGTTAATATGGAATCTATAGGAGTGATGATAATAATCGGGCGAGTAATTGCCAGTAAATGAATAAACAAATATTTATGACGGCGGATTTAATTCATTGAATGAATTCGATGTCTGTGAATAAGGTGCACGATCACACACATTCAGTGACAGGGTCTGGCCGCAGATAATTATATTCATGGTCTGAGCTGCAGATCTTTGCTGGCTGCACTTCTGGGAAGGACAACATGACTTTGGCTTTAAATATCTTATTTATCTCCCCCAATGAATAATTCATTTACTAATATTTTAAATAAATGTGGCCTATTGCCGGCTCACTTTAAGGGTTCTTAAAAACTATAAATGGATCTGAATCTTCCTATAATGCATAAAAATGTAAAAATGATTGTAGGAACAACTGTAATAATTATAATAATAATTCTACATCTAGTGGGCAAAGGGAGGGCCGACAATGGGCCAATTCCTCCTTAGGCTGCCCGTATTTGAGCTCTGATTTGGGCCACATACTATAGCCAATTTCTTTGGCATTAATTGCTGTTCCACATGTCGCCACCGGGGCGTCTAGCGTTACAAGGATTAATAGTGGTATTAAACCATGACTGGGTCCTTTATGTGATCCCTGTATGTTCTTCCTGAGCAGGGGCCACTAAGCATATTGTCCACCAAATGTATGGGACACTATAATAAGGGGGCCACTCAGCTAGACTTGACCCCCCCCCCCCCGGCCAGGCTGAACAGTGCCAGCCCTCCCCTCCCTAATGTGCGTCAAAATTTATAAAAAAAAAAAATGGGTGAATTTACCACAAATCCAGAAATATAAACAATGCCTGTAAAAAAAATAACAGCATTTAAATTTCCCCAAATGTTATTTTATTTTATTAAAAAATCTCTCTTAGACTGTATATTCTGCCCTCTCCCTGAGGAGCTCTTCTATGTGAAATGCTCTGCAGAGAGCCTATGCCCCGCTCCATTAGTCCGCTTAGTCAGTTTATCCTATACACAGCCTCTGGGGGGTGTATTATGAGCATGTGACTGTTCCATCTGAAGAAGAGACTTCTGAGGCCTTTAAAGATTATGCAACTTTACATCTTGTTCTATGTTGGTCCAATAAAAGGTATCCTCAACTAAAGAGCGTCCACGCCTAATGCCTGTCTGTGTACACGCAGCATCACGCAGACATGAACACTATACAAGTGGGTGGGGGGAGGGGGGATAGAAAAAGTGGAGGTAATAGAAATAGAGAAAAAAATGAATTTGAGTGGCGTTGACAATGGGGGGGGCGTGCAAAAAATGGCATTTTATGCAGTAGGAATAACAGAAAATACAACACGTTGCGAAGAATGAGGACCCGCAAAGTAAAAGAGGATATTCGTGCCCACAAATAATCTTTATGGTTTATGTCACGGGGCTTTAAGGTCCCTTTAAATACAAAACGTGTTCCTTGCGTACACTGACCGCAGTGTCGTATTTAACACACGTGCCGAGTTCATGGTTTCGTTTAAACCCGATAACCTTGTTTTTCGTTCACTGTGGTCGTAAAAAGTTTTTTTTTCCAGACAATACTGGAAAGTGAATTTCCAATGAAAGCATCTATTATGCTTCTGGGGAAAAGCCATTGAAAATACAACATCCAGTATGTAGACTAATTCAACACATATGCCCCCCAACCAAAACCCACAACTCGTGGGTATAAAAAAAAAAAATAGGATTAAAAAAGAAATTTTGGCATCAGACCAATTGTGTGTAAATGGAGTGAGCACCGGTACACCGTTATATAACGAATGCCCGATCGCCCGAGAAAAGGGAGAAACAAACCTTCTACCTCTTCCAAAAAAAGAATTGGGTCATTGTCCAGCTGTGGCCCCTACTGTGCAGGTGAATGTTTTTGGAGAAAATGCCCCTCAAAAAATCTATTTTAATATAGGGGTGTTTTTGTTTGTTTTGTTTTTTTACATACTATCACTAATAATTATTATGTTTTATTTATTGCGATGATTTTAAAAGAAGGCCTGACTTCTAAACAAACTGACCTATAACTTGCAAGGGTTCCTCTAATAAGGAAATGTGGAAACAGGGTTTAACAAACACATGGTAAAAAAAACTCTGGGTTTTTGTGTATTAAAACCCCTGGGCCTGAAGGGGTTAACTGTATAGGGATCCCACCAGTATACTTACAGCAGATAAACCGTAATCCTCGATTCTCTTATATGGATGTTTCACTAAGGTTCTACTAACATCCAGCATTGAGGCATATGAGATGTCTATCATATAATACAGCATTATTATAGAGGGTGGATAAATGGAACAGCCACTCAGCAGAAGTGGTAGAGGGTAATACAGTAAGGGTATTAAACATGTGCGGGATAGACATACGGATCCTGAATCTAAGACGAGACCAACGACTGATTAAGGTTTGAGTCTTTACAGCAGGAGAAACAGGCGACTAGACGGGGGGCCGAATGGGGCCGATCTGCCGGCAGGTTCTGTGTTTCTATAACATGAACCAGTCTGCTGAAAGTGTTTTAATAAATGAAAAAAAACGCAAAAAATTGAATTTCCTGTCCTGGACTTATCCTCCTCGCTCCACTACACTACTAAAGGCTACCTGAACCAATCAACAACAGAAGCAGAGAGATAGTTTAACGGGGAGGAATAATCATGCAGATCCATATTTCATTGTGAGGAGCATCGTCGGAAAATGACGTATTAGACATGGCCAGCTCAGCGCTTTTTCAGCTCTCTGGAGGTCGGCCTTTATTATGAAGAGCAAAGAGGGTGAAATGGAGTGTTCAGCTCTCCCGCAAACAGGGCAAGGAGTACACCTCAATCTTAATGTACTCTTACTGCTCTGTATGTGATATATATATAATATATGTATGTATGTAATATATAATATACAATATATGTATATACGGTATATATATATATATATAGCGCCAATAAATTAGCTACAGTGTTACCTATTTTCACAAATAACTCCTGCTTCTGTCATATGGCGCCACCCAGTGGACACAAAAGTGCATTCATTTTCTGATAGAGAAAGTGCTTTTTACCTTTTGCTCCCTCCGCTGTTCCCATCATATTGAAATAATCCGTAATTCTGCAAAAAATATATAAATATAACATTTAATTCCAATGAATCCATAATATAAGCAAAGACATATACGGTGTGTATATATATATATACCATATTGGCTCGAATATAGGCCACACTTTTTTCCCCCACTTTAAGTCTTTAAAGTGGGGGTGCGGCCTATATTCGGGGTCTAGCGCGGTGCAGGGGACCCGTATCCTACTCTCTGATACGCTCAGACAGCCTCCCCTGCCAGCACTTTCCACGGGGGGGGGTGCCGGAGGGAGGTTGTCTAAGCGCATCGTGCGGACGGTCACCGGATGCGGCGATGCGGGTAAACAGCCTCCGCTGCCGGCACGTCTGCACGATGTGCTTTAACAATCTCCCTTGCCGGGAATTCCCACGGGGGGAGTCTGCCCCCCCCCGACTTACCAGAGCAGACTCCCGGGTGTCTTGCGGGGCCAGCGGGGGACATCTACGCAATACGCGTATACAACTTCCGTGCCGGCACTACTGCTGAGTGCCGGCACCGGAAGTTGTATACGCGTATTACGTAGATGTCCCCCGCTGGCCCCGCAAGACACCCGGGAGTCTGCTCTGGTAAGTCGGGGGGGGCAGAGTCGCAGCATATCTCGGGGGGAGGGCAGAGTAGCAGCATATCTATTACAAAACTTTTTCTTTAAAAAAGCACCAAACTTTTAGGGTGCGGCCTATATTCGAGCCAATATATTATTTTGTTTGGGGATTCCTTTTTTTTATTTCACAATAATTCTGTTGTTCTAACTGCTGGGACCAGCGTTAAGGTCCAGTTTGGTGGGCGATAAAGATGAGATCCAAGGCAGCCGTCACCAACCCACAACTGTGTCTCCGAGAAAAGTACTGGACCAGGTGTGTACCGGACCAGTGTATTAAACCAACAGCCCAGTACAGTCTTTACTGGTCCCCAACCCCGTAATATGAATAACCAATTCCCTTTGTTCTCTCCGTAAGAACTCTGCACCGGCCCAGATTAATGGAGACAGAATGGAGACTTCAATGGAGCCAACTTTAGACCAGGTCAACGTCTGGCATCAAAGTATATCTGAAAGTTCTGATCCATGCTCATTATATACCAGAGATGTATATAGAAGTATTAGCCTTCTTTTTTCTGAGCGACACAGCATTACTCATATAAATCTGTGTGTTTCTTGCATTAATACTTCCTCGGCTCGATATTTCAGCAAGGTTCCTTTGAAACTCGCAGCGGAAGGCTGTATTTCCGTGGGAGGAACGCCGCTTTCGGTTAAGCTGTTATAAAGACATGTACGGGGGCACCGTAACATTCCCACCGAGATGATCGACAATCCCATTCTTCGAGGCTGACGACAGAGAGCCATCTGGCACAAACCTCCGATTAAGCTTTGTTACTGATTATAGATATTAGTTGCGCACATCTGTGCCTGTCAATGCTTTCCGAGTGTGCTTGTCAATTTCGGCTAAAAATATAGAAAACATTGTGTTCTTGTTTACGAGTTGACACATTTGATCCGCAGCCATATTTTTCATCATCTGAAATATAACAGCTTCTGAGATTGTGCACCCGAGATCCTTCGCTGGAGTTCTATTCTTGCTTTCTTTCAATTGTTGATGGCTGGAGACTCCTCGTGGGCGGGGCTTACTTGCTCTTTGGGGGTGGAGTCTGCTTAACTATAGCCGGGTATAAATAAACATTAACTTTATGGGTGGTTATAACATCTTCTGACAGCAGATGGGAAATGTTTGCAGCTTTCAGAACATGTTAGGAAGTGGTTGTTTTCATGTTATCAGAGTTTTTGATAGGGGTGTTTTTGGCCCTCTTAAATTACTAATTGTCAGGCCAAAGGAATGATAGACAAAAGAAGTTTGGATTGAATTATTACATCACACCGTCTGGAACAGAGGTCGCAGCATCTCGTCTCATGTCTAGCATTGGTCTAGAACTCTGGGTCTGGATGGAGGTTCATCAACGTGCTTATGTACAGTCGTTTAAAGAAGAAAGTACACCCTCTTTGAATTCTATGGTTTTACATATCAGGACAACAACACGAGCAATCATCTGTCCCTGAGCAGGTCTCAAAATTATGTATATACAACCTCAGATGAACTACAACACATACCAATTTACACAGTGTCATGATTTATTCAACAAAAGTAAAGCCAAAATGGAGAAGCCATGTGTGAAAAACTAAGTACACCATTACTACCTGTGGAAATGAAGATGCTAAGTAGCAGACAGGTGCGGCTAATCAAATGCCCTTGATTAATCATCAGCAAGTGTGGCCACCTCTATAAAAGCCGGAGTTTTAGCAGTTTGCTGGTCTGGAGCATTCAGGTGTGTGATCAGCAATGTTCTTAGCGAGGCTATTGCTGCTGGGTCTTGCAACAGGACAATGATCGCAAGCGCAGCAGCAAACCTACAACAGAACGGCTGAAAAAGTAAAGAATCAAGGAATTGTAAGTCCAGACCTCGACCCGATTGAAATGTGGTGGGACCTAAAGAGAGCTGTACAACCTAAAGAGTGGGCCAAAATTCCTCCACGACTATGTGAAAGAAAAATACTTCAAGTAACGGCTGCTACAAGCTATTGAATTATATTTTTGTTGAAGAAATGACACGGTGTAATACGTCATGGGTCGTTGTCGAATTTACCTAATTTTTAGATCCGCTAAGGAACGGATGATCGTTTTGTGCTTATATGTATAAACAGAATTCAGAGAGGGTGTACTTCTTTCTCACACGACTGCATGTTAAATAGATGGGATCGCCGTAATAATAAAGCAGCGCTATAGGTTTGGCGCTTCTAAATATAATTTTACTGGATGCATAGAGTTAAACTGAGCAAGCTAGTAAACGCTCCCTAAAGGCCATTCGATTCTGTTTTGGTGGATGTAACACCAGTAAGGGCATTAAAAGGTTAAACACCTCTATCAATTACACTGCCATGGAAGCCAACACAGCTACAGACCATTTTGTTTTTATGCAACTATGTTCTTCACACAGGATAGATGAGCTACACTGGACTATTCGGACATCCATTCATTAGGACGTACAGCTACGTCAGCAGGCACACGGTACACTATCATTGAAGGAATGGTAAATCATGTGATCAGCCTTCCAGCAGGAGTCACCACAGACACCCAACAGGAGTTCACTTGAGGAGAGTGTGCCGAGTTCTCCCATGGCACCCTCTGGTGGCCGATTGCAATCAAAGCAATCAAGACATGGCTATGGAGCACTGGTTGCTGATAACATTGTGAGCAACCGATATGGTTTCTCCCCCTTCCCCGCCAAAAATCGCACTTTTTATATAAACGTATAATTTATAAGCACCTTAGTGCTGCAGGAAGACTCGTCCCACGTCTTGTGTAGAATTAAGACGTCAAAAACCAGACTAACCCGAGGCGTTGTGCACATAAGCGATAAAAGCAGGTACCTCCCAGAGATTATGGAAAGCCTCAGTTTTCGTACTTGCGGGGGGGGAATAAAGTGTTCTATCTGTACATGAACATTTAGAACAGGAGAACCGTTGCCTCGAAACAATCTACTCCCCCCTCCTATTTCTTTTACATTAATGAGCATCTTGAGCCCACCGGCCTAAGTGTTTAACCCATTAAAAACAATGCATTGTTAGCCCGTATACGTACAGGCTTTGCCATGAAGTGTTAACTGCAGCCCAGTACATCAGCTGTAAGAGTAACAGAGATTCATTCTTAAAAGCCTCCGAAGGCTGAAGGTGATCAGAGTTGTAGCACACAAGTGTTTTAAAGTTAAATATTTTTTGTGGTTATGGCACTGGCAACAATTACCGAGTCCGCCATGGTAGCGAAGATCAGGCCGTTTTACCAGCCAGTTGCCCTCAGATCAGCTGGTCGGCATTCTGGCACTTTAATGACCATGGTCGAAGGCAGCCATATTGGATTAGTTTGTGTTTAAGTGAAGCTGAAACACGAGAATTAAACGTGCAGCTTTCCTTTAACAGCCTTGTGCAGGACTTCCACAGGACCTACAAACATGGCTGCTGGTGGGCTCAAGAGCTGACCATCAGTCATGCCTACACAGCATGATCAAAGCAACCCCCGCAGCCACAGCACGACGCATTAATTAGCTCCTGTGGAATCCTTCTAAAGCGTGTTGGCACTGATAGGGTTAAGCCTACCCTTTCCATACACTCGCATGCATTAAGTCATATCATACCAAGTTTCAGCTCGAAAGGGAACAAACAAAACCACGTTCAATGTTTACATATTTTATTCGTTTTAGGAAGGCTTTTGTCATTTTTATTAATTTTCTGGAGCGTGGACAGTCTATCCTTTGTGTTGTCGTCAGCAGTTTAGTGCCGGCCTTAGCTGGGTGATGAGACTAGACGTAAATGAGAAATTTCAGGTCGCGGTGACGATGAGTTCGTGAAACGAGATGCCAGCGTTCGAGACGACATTACAATTTATCCAGGTAGTTATCCAGGGCCGGGATGCCTTCTTTCAATCCTTTGCGCTTGCGGGTTTCGGCAACAACTTGGCAGGGGCGAGAAGTGGTGTCGAAGGGATCCCCGGGCAGAATCTGCCAGTGGTCGAACACGCACTGCGGGAAAGCCTGGCCACCAGTGTTGGACCTCAAATCTGCAGTGAAACCTGGGAAGAAAATAGGGAGGAAAAAGGGGTCACCACCAGTAGCTACAATTATAGTATAGATCGTTAGAATATCCGAGATATCACAGTGTATGGACTTGAGATATATAATTAATGAATTGCGCATGTTTAGAGGCATTCTAGCCCTGAACAGTGAAGTTTTTAACATGAATCCCACGAGGAGCACTTTATAGGAACAGTTAATATCAGGATATCTGGGGTGGAACCGAGGCACTGACCGACCAGCAAACAATGTATATTTCAGCCGATATTAGAACTAAGAACCGGGTACCTTTCATAGAAATTAAGTTACCTGGCGTGATTGTTTTATAAAGCACCAAATTCTGTTGCGCTGTACAATGGGATAGCACCTTAACACCTGATACAGTATATTACACTGAACTTTGATCAGTTTCAGCATTTATCTGATGACACGTGCTGGATATTCCTTTCAAAATTCATGATGGGGGGGGGGGGGGATTTAAGGTACCGACAAGCAATAAAGCACAAAGAGGGGAAAATACATACCGAAGGATTCATTGACGGGAAGATAAGCCTTTACGACAAACATGGGTGTTCCGGCGACCTGGGATTCTTCAAACACATGGCCGCGCTTCCTGTTCAACACACCATAGATTCCACCGACCACCTGCTCGGGACACTGGGAGCGAGAAAAGAAACGGGGGTTATTCGAAAATACAAACTGGTTATAGACAAGGAATCCTTAAGTTGGTAGAAGGCAAAAAAAATAGAGTTCCGAGGGCCAGCGCCCAACAATTTTCTGCAATATACCAGCATTTGGAATTTAGGAGAGTAAAAGGAGAATCGTCACCCGCAGATATAGCGCCCTTCTCGTTCTATGTGAGTGAAGTCCGTTCTGAAGCCAGTTGAAAGACCCCCATCCCCAGGGAGCAAAAATAAGACATTCCAGCGAGCGCTCTTACCTGGATCTCCACGAGATAGATGGGTTCCATCAGCCTGGGCTGGGCGGTGAGAGCAGCCGCATAAAACACTCTCCTGGCGGTGGGGATGATCTGGCCGCCACCACGATGGATGGCGTCAGCGTGCAAGGTAACATCGTGGACGTCGAAGCGAGCGCCTCTCATGTTCTCCTCGCACAGAACACCCTGCATGACAGATTGAAAGAGTCAGACAAATTTCCACTTATTTAACATGCATAACATTGCCAATAGTACAGCCCAAAGTATACTGCCAGCATCTGTCCTGGCAGAAGACGCTCACCTCTTTGGTGGCCCACTGGAATCCGGCCACAACGCTGTCCTTAATCTCATTGAGATACTGGACTCCTTTGGTGACGTCGACCAAGATGTTGGGTCCTGTTCCGTCGGGGCCAAAGCACCAGATCTTACGGGCTTCTGTCACGTCCCACTCATACTTCTCGGCCAGGTAACGGGCGCGCAGCTTCAGCTCCTGGCGGGCGCTCACGTCGCCCTTGTCGATGTCCTCGGCCAAGCCGTCTGGGAATGGTCTGGCTTTCACGTACAGACGATTGTGCTTGTTGGGAGACTTGGACAAGCAGAGCTGGTAGGATTCCTCACTCACTGTCTCACGATATGAGACAACGGGGTCCGATTTCTGGAGAGCAAACAGGTTTAATTTTAATATAGCTTTAATTCTATCACTTCTATAGGTGAACATTGCACACGCTGTAGGGGCAATGCTGTTAAACACGAGCACAAACGACAGAGCTCAAAACAAACGTACGATGTCAGCCTTGTAAAGGTCCTACCACGGTGGCACAGAATATTTAACCCCTTAAGGACGAGGGGCGGTCCCTAAACCCACTGAAAACAATGCATTTTGAGCCCGTACATGTACAGGCTTTGTCATTAAGGGGTTAAGCACTCTTGCCGACATGGTTAAAGTTTAGGGAAGTGGCATTTTGTTGCTTTATTGTACTAGAGATTTTCCCCACTACTGTGAAGGTTCTTACCTTGATTGGGATGCAGGCATGGTCTTCTTCAAGATCCTTAAGGCAAATTTCCAAGTGCAGTTCTCCGGCACCTGCGATGATGTGTTCCCCGGACTCTTCAATTATACACTAGGAAGAGACCATGAAAACAAGTTTTATATATTTGCAGCATTGACAGAATGTAAGCAATTAAGTGAGGCTGCTGCAGCACTAAAGTTAGCGGGACCTCTTCATTCATAAGCACCAGCTTCTAGAAAGGCAGCGATGTCCCTTTGGTGCTCTTCAGGGTAAAGGTTGCTTTTGTACCACGCAGGGGTTTCTGAAAGGTTATCAGAATCCAGCGGGGGGTTGGGGAAGGTTACCTGCAGGCAGTATAACAAAGGAAACTAAAAGCCTTACAACTGTAACCCATCCCAGAGCCTAAACTAAACAAATGGGCTGAAAATGAGCGCCAATTCCATGGACAGAACAGGAAGCAATCCAACAGAGAAGTAGGCATATGGACTATAGCTTGTGATTAGGGATATAGGAGAAAACAAGCTAAAGATTCACAAAAGAGCCAATATACCCCCTGCCCATTCATACAGATCACCTACCTGAACCATAGGATCAGACTTGGCCAAACGCTTCAAGCCTTCTACTAGCTTGGGGAGGTCGGCAGGGTTTTTTGCTTCTACGGCCACACGCACGACAGGGCTGACACTGAACTTCATCACCCTCATGTTGTGAGCGTGCTCGAAGGTTGTGATGGTTCCAGTCTTCACCAAGAACTGGTCAACACCAACAAGTCCGACGATGTTACCGCAAGGGACATCCTCAATGGGCTCAACGTAACGTCCCATCATCAGAATGGTTCTAGCAAAGCAAAATAATTTGATTAGGACACATGACCATTGAAGATCTGATTCAAGCCCCCACCAACGAGGTAAGAGCAAAGAACAGCCTCAGAATTAAGTTACAGCTCAGAGAGGGTCTTACCTCTGGATAGGTTTAAGGTACAAGTCCTCCTTCTTTCCAGGGGTGTAGTTGGGTCCCATAATACGCACTTTCAGGCCAGTTGACACGACTCCGGAGAACACACGGCCGAAAGCATAGAAACGTCCTTTGTCGGTGGTGGGGACCATCTTTGAGATGTACATCATGAGTGGTCCTTTGGGGTCACAGTTCTTGACAGCTAAAAGGGAAGAAAAAAGTTAGCACAAAGGATAACAGACAAAGAAAAAATAAAAACGTATTCAGCATTGTCGGCCATCATGAAAACAAAAGCCACAACAACGCTACATCACGGCCACCGTGTTTTCAAATGAGTATATTTGCAAGTTATATTGGTGTAAATTTGTAGCCATTTTCTAAGGGCTTACCCATAGCAGCTTCATCGTCAGGAGGTCCCTCGTACAGCAATTCACAACGGTATCTCTGAGCCGTCACGGGGGAAGGCAGGTGAATTGTGATCATCTGAAGCAAAGCTTCACCAGCTGGCAGCCAGCGGCGCATCACAGCCTGGGGAGGAGAACGCACGAGCGATAAGCCATTTAAATACCCAAATACCCAAGCAAGGAAGTCTAAAGCCCCCCCCCACTACCTTTACTATTACTTTGTGCTGAACGCAGTGAGAAACAGTTATGGCGTCTGTTCCCACAGGGTACTGGACATGTGGCATTATTAGTGCAAAAACAAGGACTCACTTGCACTTAAACCGCTGAAGTTGCCTACGAGGTCTGGCTCAGGCAGATTAGTTTCTTCTTTTAATCAAGCCCCCTGGATTACCCGCTAGCCGGTTACAGTCTATAGAGCTCGGCTCCTCACCTTAAGAAGTTGTTTGCCCTCCTTTTCTTTGTCCTCCGAATCAAGCTTAATGTCCAGTTTCTCCACCAGTTTGGCAGTTTCATCCTTCTTAAAGTTCATGATGGCATCAAATATCTAGAGACAAAAAGAACGGCATAAATACCCAACGTCAGACTGCTACCCAAGCTGCACGGGACTGCTCGGGAACTACATAAGCTGGGAAAGGACACTACCTACGGCTTTAGTGTCACATTAATAAACTTAGTTACCTTAAAGATTGGGTCCAAGATGAGCTGACTGAATGTGCGAGGAAGTTTCTTCCCATCGGCAGAGGAGGCTGATTTGCTGAATTTACCGGCAGCTGGATCGAAGTACCTAAAAAATATTTAATGAGTATGTCGCACAAGCAAAGGCATGAGGAGGAGGAAATAGCAATCTCCTGCGACATTCTCTATTTAAATGCAATGTTGATTTTCTGCGAACAGTTTATTGTTGAACGTTATTTTGGGGAGTGCGATAAGGTTTCCATGCCCCCGTGATGGAGAGGACACCTGTGAGGCACACTGATGCAGTAACAGCGGCACCCTGGTCTAACTGCCCCGAGCGTAATTGCAGAAGCCCCGCGTTGCACTGCTTTGTTCTACCCGGCGTCATGTTTTAGATGATTATGTGAAGGTGGTCTGCTTTTTGACAACTTACTTGTCTCCCCACAGTTTCTTCATCATGTCTTCTACTTTCTTTGCGCGTTCGGCAGGAGGGAGCTGAGACTTTTCACCTTTGGCAGCAAATTTGGCAACGTACATTTCGGCAAACTGCTTCAGGGTGAAAGCCCAGCCGTGCAGACCGGATCCGAAGCCAACAGTACCAATAACTGGGTCAATCTACAAACCAGGAAGAAAAGCAGTCTTAAAAAGGGTAATATTCCATTAACAAAAAAAAATGCCTGGTGTGTTCTTAGGAACGGACTTCATTAGCCTTGCCATAAAGCATCAGCTCAGTGTGGTGTTTGAGCCGGGAAAGTCACCCAAAATATCACATGACTGACACCAACGGCAGCTCCAGGTCTGCAGATAATGGAAGCTTCATCGTTGCTCAACTATTCTTCTATGGGACTTCTTTAAAACCCACCCTGACTATATTACAGTAAAAACCTATTGAAAACTAAATTATGATACTTTCCCTTTAATCCGATAAAGAATGTAATTTTATATAAGTCCATGCGTCTCGCTTTCTGTAGCCATTTTATGGACCCTCTACCGGGAGAAATGTGTTAAGGCCTTCAGACGGAGCCGCTCACCATGATGTTTCCCATGGGACCAGTTTCTCCCTCTCCGTACGTGGAGATGATAACGTTGACGTTTTCCACAATGCGCTGGAAGGTCAGGTACAGTTCTTCTGGGTCCAACTGCAGCTCCAGGAGAGCGCGGTCCATCTTGTTCATCATCAGCACGGGCTTAATCCTCTCGGCAATAGCCTGACGCAAGACAGTCTCTGTCTGCACACAGACACCTTAAACACAAGAACAAAGACGGTGCTCAGTGCTATGAAATATTTGTACGGCTCCCCATTAAAAAGGAGGTAGTCACAGCCACGCTCCCCCCCCCCCCCCAAGACTAAAGACACTAATATACTAGATACAGGCACCGGGCCGTCATTCAACCACCCAGAAGGTCTTCTTACCGGATACGCAGTCAACCACCACGAGAGCTCCGTCTGTTACTCTCAATGCAGCGGTCACTTCGGAGGAGAAGTCCACGTGCCCTGGGGAATCGATCAAGTTGATAAGGAAGCCGGAGCCATCCTTGCACTGCTTGATGAAGGCCATGTCATTTTCTGTCAGCTCGTAGTACATGGAAATAGCCCTGGAAGACAAGCAACACCTCGTTAGACCATCTCACCTGTTAAGCGTGTT
Source organism: Spea bombifrons (assembly GCF_027358695.1). NCBI lineage: Eukaryota > Metazoa > Chordata > Amphibia > Anura > Pelobatidae > Spea > Spea bombifrons. The sequence continues at coordinate 159,952,734 of NC_071087.1, read as the reverse complement.
ACCATACAATACATGAACAGAACGAGGAGCCATTCCCTACACCATGTGATAACGGCAACGGACCTGCCTAGCCAAAGCTTTATTAGTCCAGTAAAAACAGACAACGCTAACAAGAGACCAGAGATTGCATTCAACCCCTACATATGGTCCAGGTATTGAGAACCACCTTGGAAGTTGGAATATTCAGTGCCGCTCGAGTTCAGAGATTTTAAAAGGTATTCAACCCAGCTTACTTAACGGGTATCTGCCTACGGAAGCTCACTGGGAACAGCCCTAAATTTAGAGACTCATAGTGGCTTTATTTATTAACCTTGGAATTAGCCATCCCACCAATTCCCATCACCCGCTAGATGCGATTTAGGGTACGGTGTGGACAAGCCACCAGTGGAAGATAGATTAGGACCCCCTAATTATCACACAAAGTCCTCAAGACCCTCTATCCAGGGAGGTTACAGGCAGAAGAGGCTACAAGATTTACAGCCTCAGCTTCCACTATTATACAGACTGAAGTCCAGCTTCCCAGCCTTGTTTCTGTTCTAGAAGCCTCTTTATTGTTTTATATAACGTCGGGACATAATATTATATAACAATTTGACAGACTGAGGGCCGTGCTCAAATGAGCTTACAATCTAAACCTGAATAAAGCACAAGCCAAGAACAGTCGGCCAGGAGCTCAAACCTATCCCCCTTTGTGACGAAGACGTTCAATAACAACGCAGTGGCGTGGGCTTCCGTGACGTCCCGGACCCCCCGCTTAGTCGGGTACTTACGTAGACTTGATGGTGATGCAGCGTTCCTGCTCATCTTTGCGCGTGTCGGTAAACCTCGTCTCTCCCGCTCTGGCGTTGGCGATGATACCGGCTTTACACACCAAGGAGTCGGTGAGGGTGGATTTGCCGTGGTCCACGTGGGCAATCACAGACATGTTTCTGATGTTGGACTTCTTGTCCATGATCGCACGGATCTGGTCTACGGTGAAGTTCACCTGCGCAGCGGAAAGACAGTGAATGAGACGCAGCCATACACAGAAACTAAGAACACCGTCATACATTCGTATTCTACCCGTCTGCGGTAACGGAGGCGGCGCCGGCCCCCAGAATACACCCCGCGGACCTTCACGAGGGCTACAATAAACAGACCCTTAAAAGATGAAGGGATAAAATACCATTGTGGCGGCTTCAAGCGCACCACCGGAGCAGGCCCGGCTGCACCGAGCGGTTCAGAGGTCCAACGGTCAGTCACATTAACTCACGCTCTGCCAGCTAGGTGCCGACGTGCATTGAGTCAGTGCAGGAGAGGTCAACCTGCTGCTGCTCACTCACATGACATCATAGCGGGATATCTTATGTCATCTGGGAATCTTCGTACCCGGCTGCAGCGTTTTTACTTGTGATAAAGAGTTCGCTTCTGTAGTTGGGAGATCACTTATTACAGAGAACGCGTCCGCCCCGAAAGTAACATTGATGAGAAACTTGGGATAGAGATTATTTTGGCTGCAGCTTCTCACAAAGCTTGCCAAAACACAGGTCGGCCACCTTGTGTTAATTAGACTGCGATGGGTGGGGGATTGTTTGTTGGGTTAGACTTTACAACAGGTGTATATTATTTCATCATGGGAGGAGAGGAGAGGATTCCAGACACAGTAATCTGGGAGGACGAACACTGCGAGGGAATGACCGGGTTGCCAGAAGCTGCGCCTTCTCGGGTGCAGCATGTAGGTTTGTTTCACCTGAACGCATGCAGGTAATTAGTACACACGTGTTTTAAAGAGATCCACCTGCCTTCGTGTGCAAGTCAATCCCGGGACAAAGCACTAAACCAGGTGAAATCAGCAAGGGAATTTAAATGTTCTTTAGTGCTACAGCGGAACACCCCCTCCCCCGCTACAACCTGCTTTATATTTTATACATAGCAGGACTTAGCTGGATGTTTCTCAGTACATAGGTGGGGCCTATTCACCAATTACAGACTTAAAGGATTTTAACGCCCCAACTTCACTATAAATCAATGGTCCAACCTCAGTGAGCTTGGCTGGCCCTGTATTATGTATAGCTGAACCCATAAGACTACTGCAGTTTCCTTACATATTGAATTATGCATATTGCAGGGCCAGCCCCCCACATACACAACTTCTCCTTTAGTTAATAAAGCCCCTCCAGTGTCTCGGCATCAGCTTCAATCAGGAGTGGAAATTCACTAGGGATCCCTGGTGATTGCTGCCCCCACCTAGAGTCCACACACTGTATGTACTACACTCTCCGGGAGACAGTGAATCCTGATTTGAACAGCCCTGAGCCAATTTTTTTTTTTTTTTTAAATACTAGAATGAGCTGCGTTTGGGCCTCAGCGCCGACGGTCTGCAGGGAGTCAGATTTATATAGCGCCATCATACTCTGCAGCGTTGTACAATGGGTAAGCAGGGTAAAGTAACACAAGGCCCAGCTGTTACCGAGGAGCGCTCTAATTGGAAGATTAGACTGTTAGCTTCACTGCACTCTGATCACACCAAGGATTATTTGAATTACCCGGCAGTGCATTAGAGACACCGGACCCCCGCAGCACATGACAGGGGTATCTAAAGAGACACCTTCCACTATAAGTACCCCTCTGATATACCCCAGCCTGCCTCTATAGAGATATGGCAGACAGTATAATTACTACTGAGATGAGTATCTAGCCCTGCTGGTTATCCAGGCTGTAGTTCCGGCCCTTTAAATGCCAGCTGAGACTCTGCACCGCATTCACAGTCCGCACTAAAGGATGGGATTGGCTGACTACGCCTGGCCTCGCTGGGACGCGGCGCACTGTAAAGCTACTTCAGCAGCAATGAGTCAGCTCAACGTGACAATAATCCACGTTTGTTAAACCCGGCCCGCCCGGCGTGCCCGAGAACTGGGGCAGCCCCGGAGGCCTGCAGCATTGCGCAATCACTTAAAGGGACAGCGCGCTGCCCTGGGGCACAAAGCAGCCTGTTAACTATAATTTACCCTCATTAACCATTTAGTGGGCAGAGGCTGACTAGAGGAAGTTATACCATGGCCTTCCTATACCCTACCGTCAGGTGTGAGCATGGGGCAACAACCCTAGTAACCAGCAGGGCAGGAAGAGACATCTTATGAGATATCCCGCTGACTATGTGCAGGTATACATGCGACCATGCGCAGCCGGTGCCTACACTTTACATATGGCGCCAACTACTGATAGGGCCAATAAAACAATTTTATCAACCCCTCAGATGCAGGGGGAACCTTATTAGCCATTTAGTGGATCCCTAAGCCATAGAATACAGAGTGGGTGTCGAGCCCATAGAACAGAGTGGATCACTAGGCCATAGAACAGAGTGGATCCCTAACCCTTTGTGGGTTACTTAACCCTTTAAAGGGCAAAGGGGAGCCCTAGGCTTTCGTAGATCAAGTTACCCTTCACACGGCATAGGGAACAACGAAAGCTTTACACAATTAACCCTTTAGCAGCCAACTAGCCCGCCACATGATAATTTAACCCTTTAGATGATAAAGTAGCAGCCTATGCGTTAGATATCAATAAGCTTTATTAACCATTTAGCGGGCAGAGAGGCTGACTGGAGTGGAGTATGCCCAGCAGCTCCTATACCCTCCGGCCGGTACCAAATGGGCTTCTCAGCCTCCTAGGAGTGACGCAGCACAGTAAAACAATGCCGCAACGTGGCACCCTGATGACGCAAGCGGACACTGCGGCAGCCCTCTCCTACCATCCTAAGGGCACAAGGAGCTCGAATTTGAAACCCTTTGCCCCAGCCGGCTATATTTGCTCCCCTCTAGGCGACCATTAGGCAAGATGGCCGTATGGTAGCATCAATGGACCGAGGCGGCCTCGTCCTCTCCCCATTCCCCTGCCTATCTCCTCTTTGTCGAACAAATATCTCGCTGCACCGGTAGCTGGAAAGCTCAGGCTCCCCATACAGGGCTGTAAAGTCCCCGGTACTCACCATGGTTGCGGATGTTCCCGGATTGCACAAGCAGGCCGGAGATGGGAGATGCCTCGCTGATGGAGGACTGGAAGAGAAGGAAGAAGGGGCGGGCGCGCTGACGTCACTGCGCGCTCAGGGCCGGCATGCGGATTGCGCATGCGCATCTGATGACGTATGACCGGGGGAGGGGTGTCAGTAACCATAGCGACCCGAAGCGGGTAGTGCTGCAGTCATTGATTAGGCCTTGTGTGATGGCGCCTGAATCCATTAATTATTGTTACTAGCAGATTAAGTAAAACTTTAACAATAACACACAAGACACATACAGCTACGGGTGAAGGGGAGGGCTCTGGTCTTGTGAGCTTACAATCTATGAAGGGCCGGACTGGGGATAACTGGGTAGCCTGATCAAGCCAGGGGCTACACACCCGATCTGCTGCTGCTGCTGTGGCAATTTCTACCGGGTGCCTAATGTGCTAGAAGCCGAGCCTGGGCCCTTATAAAAGTCCCTGCCCCTCTTTCCTCCCCTGATGCCCCTCTTTTCTAGGAGCTCGGAATGTTTGCTGGGTATGAGGGTATCGCAGGGTTCTACGGCCCTAAAACCCCCGATAATGTGTATAGAAACATATAAATATATAAAAATAAAATCCATTATGCTGATTAGGAAGGCGCTGTTTTGGGTAAACGTGCCTTTGATTTCATTGCTTTTTGGAATTTTTATTTCTATTTCTTTGTCCATCTTTCTGCTGAGTGGGGGGGGGGAGGGCAGACTTCCCGCCTCCACCTTGCCTCGAAGACTTTAGCGATTCCCCTGTCTGTAATGGGACAAAGAAGCCCCCCCCTCAGCGAGAGAAGGGCTAATAGATTGTAGGCTCACAAGAACAGGGCCCTCTGTCCCCACTGTAATAACGCTACGGAATCTGCCGGTACTTTGCTACCGACTCGTGATCTTCACACCGCTCCTCAGGCTTATATTAAGCGAGGTCACATTGGTCTCCGGCCATTCAAACCGCAAGAGTCATCCCGACCATTCAACATATTGAGAGATCGCACCCTCCCCCACGCCCCCCCCAGGGAGTTTTTGTCCTGATTATAATAAAATTACTGAGGAATGATAGATTTAGGGGACTGACTCTGTTTGTCTGTCTATAAGTGGGTTAAAACACCTCTGATCCCCACCTTGTGAATATAGGGGGGTAGCTGTGATCAGACCCCTATGGTTCTAGGTAGCCCTAAAATTAAGACATTAATGATTACCATGACCCCCCCCCACGTTCTAAGATATAATTTTATTTCTGCTCATTTAGGGATTTAGACTTGATTTAATTCTATATTATTTGCAAAAGAACGAGCCCTAAATACAAATGTAACATTCAGAAAAGGATGTGCTTTTAAGAATAGGGAGGAGAGCTTGAGATAAGACCCCCCCATGAGATAAACCCCCCCAGGCAGTATCTAATATCATGTTATATGTTGATTTTTATGATGGAGGGAGGGGAGAGGATCTTACGTTTTAATAAATATACAGACTCATAGAGTCTACCGGCAGATCGGACCCATTCGGCCCACTACTAGTCTGCCCCTTTAATCAGTCATCGGTCTTGTCTTAGATTCAGGAGCCGTATGTCTACACCATGCATGTTTAATACCCTCACTGTATTACCCTCTACCACTTCTGCTGGGAGGCTGCTCCACTTATCTACCACCCTCCCAGTATAGTAAAATTTACTTATATTCCATTGATGCCTCTAGTGTTAGATTCTGGTCTCTTGTTGTAACATTCCACCTTCTTTGAATAAACTTCCCTCCGGTACTTTAAGTATTTAAATATCCCCCCTCCTCTTCTCTCTCCCCCCAAGCCGGACATATTCAGATCCTTTAGTAGTTTCTGATCATTTTTATCCTGGAAACCATTCCCCATTGGAATCGTCCTCCTCTGAACTCCCTACTATGTGTCAGTAGCCCCCTGGAGATGGAGGCCTCCAGAACGGCCCCCCGATACTCTAGATGGCAGAACCTCCTCCCTCTTCCTGCCACTAACGCCCCTCGCTATACAGCCCGGCGCCCTGCTCGTGTTCTCCAGCACTTTGTTAAAGCTGGAAAAACAATTTTAGACAAAAATCAGGAAAGCCCCGATGGTGTAAATATTCGCGCGGTTGGCACTTCTTGTTGCATTGAGAACTCACCCGGTTAGCATAAATACTGACACAATCATGCCCCCTGCTGCCCACCGTGAGCCCCTCCACTGGGTAAGAAGGTCTTTACTTGAGCAACAAAAAAAGGACGTTAAGTTTAAAGAAACCAGAGAAATCTGGTCGCTTCATAAAGCCAGAGATTCGAGAACACTGGCAGCTATGGCAGCAGCACCAGGACGCTGCAAAGGGGCTTTTCATCTGCCGGACCGCAAAGCCAGCCAGAGCCGAGGGCCAGAGAGAGAATAAATGTAAGCGTGCAGAGACTTACACACCAGCTCCGCCATCAGGGGAGGGCTGGCAGCCTAAGGCCTGGGGGGCAAGTCAAGTGAAGTGGCTCCGCCCCCTCGCACTCACCTTTCACCCCTCACGCTGCTCTCATCACTATGCGGCCATCAGACTGCTGGAAAACTTATCTAAACGGCCGCTGGGTGCTGATGCCACCGGCCGGAGCTACTTTAATCCTTTTTTTTATTTATTTAATATGCCGGATCGGCTTGCCATATTAAAAATAAATAAATAAAGTATTAAAGTAGCGCCGGCCGGCAGCATCAGCACCCAGCGGCCGTTTAGATTCGATTTCCAACAATCTGATGGCCGCATAGTGATGGGAGCAGCGTGAGGGGTGAAAGGTGAGTGCGAGGGGGCGGAGCTTTCACCCCTCACGCTGCTCCCATCACTTGGCGGCCATCGCATACGGCTGCTGGGTGCTGATGCCGCCGGCTGGCGCTGCTTTAATACTATTTTTTTTTTCATTTAATAGCCGATCCGGCTTCCCATATTAAATTTTAAAAATAAAGTATTAAAGTAGCGCCGGCCGGCGGCATCAGCACCCAGCGGCCGTTTAGATTAGATTTCGGGCGGCCTGGGGGGCAATTGCCCCTGTCCGCCATATACATTCAGAATCTCCTCAAGTATTTTGGAGGAACGCATCATAGATCTCTGTGCATTGTACGTAAAAATAATGATAGATTTTGCCCCATAATATAATGTTTTCAGGCAGTTGCATATCAGCCATTTGTATGATTCTCTTTCTGTTATCTGATCCCCAATCTACTAAACACCCCGACTCCTTATGATACTGCCTATGGGGAATGATGGAATGGCTCAGTCTTAATCACCCAGCCAGACTCTCTGACTAATGAAAGTCTACGGAGGAACGGACTTCATTAGCATCGCCATAAAGCATCAGCTCAGTGTGGTGTTTGAGCCGGGAAAGTCACCCAAAATATCACATGACTGACAGCAACAGCGGCTCCAGGTCTGCAGATAAAGGTTTTTTTTTTGGACAAAATGTTTACTGTATACAGCCTTCACATGAGGTCCCAAAAACTCGTGTAACTTTAAATCCCCCCCACTATGTTTGCCCCAGAAGTGTCACTGCACATGCTCTGTCAATGTTTAGCTAGCCTACATGTGAATGGGTGCTGCTACTCCCCTTGTTTGTAAAGGAAGTGCTGCAGAGCATTTCCTGTAAACAGAATGGACTGTAGAATGCAGGAGTTCACTTCCTGTTCTTTGTCGGGGCAGCCGGGGGAGGAGTTACACGACAGTCAAGCCTCATTTTCCCCCTCCATCAACTAAAGAATGCTTGCTCTGATTTGCATGCAGTAAAATGCATTAGAGCCCATGCAGAATATTCTACATTATGGATTTATATGTAAAATGCTAACGTTCCCATTTTATTTTTTTTACCATTTCTTAGGAAAATGATTACAATCTTGTCTGCAGTGTAGATGATGGATGCGCGGGGGATTTGCAAGAAAAAAAAAGCAATTGTGGGCAATGGTTGGCCTTAACACCATAGCAACCAATGGAATGCTCCGACGGATTTGGCGATTCCTTTGGTTGTTATGGTGATCATTTTGATACATAACCCCCAATATATAAACGCACAATTTACACACACACACACACACACACACACCAGGAATTATCAACACAATGCGTTTTTAAGAGGTTTTAATTTATAAAAATACTTATTTACATTTTGTGCAGCGCAACATATTTACACAAGCCGAACGTGTGCAACCTGCGGATCAAACCACTAAACCAGGGGGTCCAACCTGCGGCCCTCCAGCTGCTGCAGGACTACATCTCCCATAATGCTCTTTCAGCCAAGGGGCTGGCTGAGGAGTATGGGAGATGTAGTCCTGCAGCAGCTGGAGGGCCGCAGGTTGGACACCCCTGCACGAAACCAACGTCCGCCCGGATCCAATGCCAGAGACATTCCCCGCGTTCGAACACCCGCAGCGCGCCCGGGCGACCCAACATTCTCTCCTTTCCGTGTCGCACGTCTGGGAAATAGTTCAATAAATAATAACATTCACAATTGGGGATTTTACTCAAGAACTCGGCGGCATCGGAGTGCGGGGGGCTTCTCGGGGGGCCGTCTGAATCCAGGGGTGAGTCCTGTCGCCCGGAGATGGAACGTCGCGAGTCCAGGATTCAAGGGGGCTGTTCGAGATTCCGGCTTTGCCATGCGTGAGGTTGGCTGGAAGGGCCGAGTTGAGACTATCCAAAAACATAGGGGGATAGTACTGCTTGAAATAAACGGTACTTATAAGAGATGGAACAAAGATATATCAAGAGAAGTCTAACAGTCCCTGGGGTCTCGCTGCACGGATGGCCCCTGGATTTCTAGCCCCCCTCATATAATCCTGCATTATACCTAAATATTTGGTATATGATTTAATTTATTTAGCAGTCTGGGGGGAGGGGTCAGGGCAGATAACACATTATTCTTTTAAAGCCTTAAACCCCTGCCCCTCTGGTTTTAGATAAAGACAGCTGATCTACAGAAACCGCGCAGGCATCTTTTGAGACAACCCCCCCCCCCAGGCCATCAATGACTTGTTAATGGTAAATCAGAAAATATGAGCACGCCGGGGACTTCCACGTCTCAGATAACGAAGCTTAAGGTGAAATACTCTTTTCTTGATTTACCTGCGAATCGACAGGAACGAGGGAGAGGAAATCCAGTCCTGCAAAAGATGAACGGTTTACGTTAACATTCTCTTTGTAGAACGTCAGCAAGGAACGGTTAACTCAATGGGGAGGAATAACTATGCAGATCACAAGAACAGGACTCTATGGTATACACATATGGTGGTTTTAATACATATATGTAGCTTATTTTAATACATAGAATCACATAGGTTTTTTTTATATTAAAGTTCCTATTGTACTTCAATGCCGGGACGTACCTTGCAGATCCGCAGAGATTCCAGCGATGGGCGGATGGTGGAAGCGTTCCGGGTATTCGGAGACCGAAGGATGAATGGAGTCTGGATCGAGCGCCATTCCTTTGGATGATCTGATGGTTGACGGCTGGTACGTCACCACCCTTTAGGGAAGACAAAACATATTACGGGTGCTCTTCTCTCTTTTCTCGGTAATAACTTTTTATTGAGTTTTCCTTCTACAGAAAAAGAAAATGTATCAAAATAACCGAAAATCCTAAACTTTTTGATGGTGTCCGGGATATTCCCTGCATATAGCGGGCTGGTATATAGCAGTTTATCGGCAAGCCCACCGCCAGCTGCCATGTTTGAGGGTTTCGGTTCCAGGCTTGGCTGAAATGGACGGGGAACTCAACAAAAGCTTGATTGGCTAACCCTTTGATGGCGTTTCCCTGCGATTCTGGGATGAATATGCATTTCCTTTTGGCGGGCGGCTCTTCCTCTTCATCTGATGAACTTTCAATGGTGAGGTCTATAACCTCGGCCTTCTTCTTGTCGGCGGTCTCGTCGGCCTCCACTACAGAGTATATTTTACTGACAGGCCCTAGATAGACGAGACCACATAATAAAAACGTAATGCATTATAAAATCCCTGAAACACAGAAAGCAAATATATTTTATATTTATAAAATACATAAAAAAAATATATAAAATATATCGTCTACTTCTGGGAGGATCCTTGTGCTAGAAAAGTTAACGAAAAAAGCAGAGCTGTAAAAAAGTATTTGCCCCCTTCCTGATTTCTAAATCGTTACAAATCAGTTTGAAAATGATGATTTCTAAACAAAGTCATTGGTTTCTATGAGTCTGGAAAGGGTTACAAAGCCATTTCTAAGGCTCTGGGACTCAAGCGATCCCCGGTGAGAGGCATTATCTACAAATGGAGAAGACTTTGGAGTAATGGACCTTCCAAGGAGTGGCCGGCCGTCCACAATTCCTTCAAGAACGTATCGACGACTGATCCAGGAGGTCACTGAAGTACCCAAGACTGACACGTAAAGAACTGCAGGCCTCGCTTGTCTCAGTTATGGTCAGCGTTCACGATTCCACAATAAGAAAGTGACTGGGAATAAACAGCAACCATTGGAGAGCCGTTGGGCAAAAACCAACGCTGACCAAAGAAACAGAACACAAATACTCGTCTCACACTGGCCAGAAATCATCTTGATGACCCCCAAGACTTTTGGGATGATATTATCTGGACTGATGAGTTTTTGGAAGACATGAGAGCCGTTACGTCTGGCGTGAAGCTAAGAACATCATCCCAGCGGTCACACACGGTGGTGGTAGTCGTGCGATGGTCTGGGGGCTGCTTTGCCATAACTGATGGAGCCGTGAATTCTGCTCTTTATCAGAAAATCCCGAAGGAGAACGTCGGCCATAGGTTCATGACCTAAAGCTCAAGAGCAGTTGGGTTACGTAGAAGGACGATGATCCGAAGCACACAGGCAAGTCCTCTGAATGGCTCGAAGGAAACAGAATGAAGGTTTTGGAGGCCGAGTCAAAGTCCTGACTTTGGTCTGATTGAGATGCTGCGGCATGAAAAGTAAAAAGGCAGTTTTTGCACGAAAAGTGGCTGAATTAGAACAATTCTGCCAAGATGAGCGAAAAATCACAATTCCTCCCCATCGAGACGCGCTGCCGGTTACCACAAATGCTTCATTGCAGGTATAGCTGCCAAGGGTGGACGACTAGTCATTAGGTTTAGGGGGGCATTTACTTTTTCACATGGGTGGTTTTTATTAACTCTTTGCCTTCAACAAATGAAATAATCATTTAAAAAGCTGCATCTCTTTTAGATTAAAATTAGTTGGATGATCTGAAACATTTAAATGTGAAGAAGCTAGGAAGGGGCAAATACTTTTTTTTTCACAGCACTATCACCTTAGTGACTTAATAAGTGTTTTTACTCACTGCTGAATTTTAAATTTCTATATTTACAATCCTAATCCTTCTACGCCTTTAAATTAACCGTTCAAAGTGTTTAAAGCTTCCAAATTCGCTAACTTTTTTATTTATTTTTCTCGCCGGGGCAGTCACGGACGCCTCGTTTTACTTTTCCCATCACGCAAGTAACGAGACCTCTGGGCAGACATTGCTTTTCCGCCATTTTTAGAACATGGGCAAAGGTTTGGGACGTGGCTCTCACACACCTTCAATGTGAGGATACTGTGAGCCGGAGGGGGTAAGGAGTTCCTTTTTGGGCCTCATGGGGCACCATGATCCATCCTCTTGGAACTGAATCTCATCTGCATCTGAACTCTGGTTAAGGATTTCCATGAATAGTCTGTGAAGATATAAACGTTTTCTTAATGGGAAGGAGTCCTTTGTGTTACAGAATGCTTACAGAAAAACACATTGCGCAAACAGCTTATGCTGTAAACCCTGCTACTTGGCATTCAGGGCAAAGCCGGATATATATTTGTTTGCATTAGTTTACAATTAAGGTGGCGCAGGCAGGCCGTTTGGGGGTCGCAACAGCACAGGCAGGCTGTTTGGGGGTCGCAATGGCACAGGCAGGTCATTTTATGGGACTGACATTCATTGAAAAAAATAAATGACAGGTTGTAGTTGCTTACTGTAGTAGGGAGTGCAATTAAGGCTTTAAGCAGAACAGCACCTTGAACTATAGGGGGCACTAGGTCTGAGACCAACGAGGGATGAAGGCAGCAAATTCTATGAGGTCCAGCCGTGGAATACCGGACGATAATGGCAATCCTGGAAAGGCGTTTCAGATTCATGCCAATAATGTGTGATGTCACAGGTCATCGCGGCAGTGTATGGGCTCGAGTGTCCAACTCCTGAAGCCGTACTCACCCATCTAATATGAGACTTTCGTATTCAGCCTTTTTGTCGCACACCGGGCAGATCCACGTGGGTTTCTTCTCGTTCATTTGTAGGTAGAGAGCGGCGTCGAAGCACTGCAAGTGAGTGCAGGTCACGGCTCGGCAAGGGATCGTCAGTCTCATTTTCCCCAGCTGCGGAGTGGAATATTTCCAGAAACCCGTATCAATTTAAGGTAAAGACTGCGCAAGGTTTCTAGAATCTGCAATAATGTGATAGAGGACCCTCCTATCCCAACATACACTGCTGTTTCAGAAGTCTGGGGGTCACTCAAAAAACAAGAACATTTCTGGCTGTAACATAATTTGCGAAAGGGATTCCGACGATCAATTAGCCTTTTAAACTTAAACTTGGATCAGCGAGCACAACGTGCCATTGGAACACAGGAGTAATGGGAGTGATAAAGGGCCATTGGAACACAGGAGTGATGGGAGTGACAAAGGGCCATTGGAACACATGAGTGATAGGAGTGATAAAGGGCCAATGAAACACAGGAGTGATGGGAGTGATAAAGGGCCATTGGAACACAGAGTGATGGGAGTGATAAAGGGCCATTAGAAGACAGGAGTGATGGGAGTGATAAAGGGCCATTGGAACACATGAGTGATGGGAGTGATAAAGGGCCAATGGAACACAGGAGTGATAGGAGTGATGGGAGTGATAAAGGGCCATTGGAACACAGGAGTGATGGGAGTGATAAAGGGCCATTGGAACACAGGAGTGATGGGAGTGATAAAGGGCCATTGGAACACAGGAGTGATGGGGGTGATAAAGGGCCATTGGAACACAGGAGTGATGGGAGTGATAAAGGGCCATTGGGACACAGGAGTGATGGGAGTGATAAAGGGCCATTGGGACACAGGAGTGATGGGAGTGATAAAGGGCCTCTGTACACCTATGAAGAGATTCCATTAAAAAATAGTTGTTTACAACATTAACCCCGTCTGCGCTAGATTTCTGATCCATTATGTTATTTTAATGGAGAAAATGTGGTTTTCTTTCAACGAGGACATTTTTAAGTGACCCCAAACTTTTGAACACTAGGGTATGCTTACAGGAAACCCGTTGTAGGACACATACTTTTTGTCCCTGTCACAGGGGCCGGAGGAAGGTTGTTAATTTTAATTTTTCCCATTTTTGTTGTATTTTATTATTGGCGATAAACTGCCTATCTTCGGTCTATAAACTTGGTATCACATTGATCATGGAATATATACATCTAGTCACGGGTTTGTATTTTGAATGCTATAATGACTGCTTTGGAATGAAATTTTATTCCATGAGGCTATAAAGAAAAGTTTTTTTTTGTTTTTATTTTTGCATTCTGCATACATGGGTGATTGCCTAAAGTAGCCTTCTTAGACGGGTCTCATACCTGCCTGCAGTAGATGTCATATCTGTCAAGCATGACATCAGACTGGTATACTATGATACTTTTTGGACTCTAGTGTTGCGGCCCAATTATAGGCCGCAACACTAGAGTTTGGGGCAATTTTAAAGAAAATGTAATAAAAACAGAAATACAGTAAAGGGTAAAACAGTCTCACTCTCTCCTTCTCTCTCGATGTCTCCCTACCGTCTCCACTGACGGCCGCCACGTCCCTGTCACCTTTTCCACAGCTCTGTTTCTCCGCTTCTTGGGAGTACTTCTGCAAAAGGGCGGAGCCACAGAGGGAGAGGCCCCGCCTTCTTGCGGAAGCGCTCCAGGAGGCCTGGTTCACGGAGACGATACCGGGGAGAAGCGGACGAAGAAACAAGGACAAGAAGAGGAAAGAGAAGAAGCAGAGCTGTGGGAAATGAGACGGGGACACGGAAGCAGTCGGCGGAGAAGGGAGGGAGATGTTGAGACTATCTAAACCCGGATTTACAGATTAAAATTCATGGGGGGGGGCGCGGCCTATAATTGAGACAAAGCGGTATACCTTCATGTGCTTTATTTCCACACGGCATGGCGTGTCACTTTATGTACAATGACATTCAGGTATCCGTTTGGTTCAATCATACCGGTACATTGTTAATTGTAACTTTGTAACTCCACAGTGATGCGTTTCCATGAGCAGAAGAACAGGTTTATTAGACTAAATGTGGCTTCAGTTCTCTACAGGATGTGATGTCATTTCCTCTTAACATTTTGTTGAATTGTACACGATTGTATATTTTTTAAATAAAAGGTTTTAGTGAGCAGGGCTGGACATTTAATATAGGGCCCCCGAAGCGTTTGTGTGTTGTAACATAGTGCACTGCTAATGGCGTTTATATGCTGCACCCGGATAAAGATTATATCTGGCGTGCCGTCACTGTTTTTACTTTGTCGTACACAGAAAAGTGACACGTTAAGGGCTGGAAAAATATAAAATTTACTTACTACATAGCGCTACTTACAGGGCACATCAATGAGACCCGCAGGCTGGTGGTGGCAATCTCGCTGTCAGGATCCGCTGTCAGCTTCTCTTTGACTGAGAAAACAATGATATATTTAGAGTCATTCCCAGAAAGATAGAAAAGCACGCTGTATAATACAGAACATATTTTAGCACTGGCAAGGCTGGAGTGTTATATGAGGGGGGCATAAGGCTTTTCTGGAGGCAGAGTGGCCCACGATATGCCTTTTAACCCCCTGTATGCCACTCTGCCTTCAGACATGCCTTATACCCCCTATATGCCACTCTGCCCCATGATATGCCTTTTAACCCATTATATGCCAGAGTGGCATATAGGGGTATAAGGTATTTCTGGAGGCAAAGTGGCATATAGGAGGTTAAAAGGCATATCATGGGGCACAGTGACATATAAGAGGGTTAAAAGGCATATCATGGGGCACAGTGACATATAGGAGGGTTAAAAGGCATATCATGGGGCAGAGTGGCATATAGGAGGGTATAAGGCATTTGTGGAGGCACTCTGAGCTTCCGTGATGCCCGGGCCACCCGCAAGGCACCGCGCAAGTTCTGGCACCGCTCAATCATAAGTGATAAGCGATGTGCCACTGCAGTGCCCGAGCCCAAGCAAGATCCTCTGCACCGCCAGAGCGAATCCCATGGCCTGGCGTAAGCTCTGAGAGCCTCGGCAGCTCCCGGGTGAATCGCACTGCATGGTAAACGCTCTGAGCCTCTGCAGCGTCCGAGCCGATCACACACCGCGGAGTAAGCGCCGCTTTATATACTTACTCAGCGCTCTGGAATGGTCTGGATTCCGAATGCCTTTCATCTTCAGCTTCTGTAACAAAACCGCGGATGTCAGCTGTCTGACGAGGTGCACGGCCATGGAGTAGCTCTACGGACAGAACGAGTGGAGTGTAAAGATATCGCCGTGCTGACAAAACACACAGGCCGATAGAACGGAAAGATAGTCGTCTTGCTGAGAACACAGGCCGGCTGCTAATTATTAACCCCATGGCTCAAGAGGACCGAAACGCGTAGATAATCCAGCACCGGAGCGACACGTGTCCACCTCCAGTTACTGCTGTACTACAATTCCCATGATCCTTAGCAAGATTCTTCATACTGCAACCGAAACGTTGCGGGAGGACCACAGCTTCGTCACGGTTGACAAATTATTGCTACACTAAAATTGCCATGAATAGCGGTAACAGCAGAAAGTAACTGTATGAACTCACCCACCTTTCCGATTTCCGAAGCCCATGATATGGAGACCTGGTTCGGTACGGCCGACGACAGCCGGACTAATGAAGTTATGTTAAGTGGGCGACCGGGCCGTTTCTGTTCCACTCCGTTTTTCGGTGGTGGGGCACATCCCTGCAAGACAACATTACAAACAGTAATTTAACCCCCGAGCGCTGCATACAGTAATTTAACCCCCGAGCGCTGCATACAGTAATCTGCAGACCTGGAGGCTGCCATTGTTGTCAGTCATGTGATATTTTGGGTGATTTCCCTGCACAAACACCACACTGAGCCGATGCTTTATGGCAATGCTAATGAAGTCCGTTCCTCCATAGACTTTCATTTGTCAGAGAGTCTGGCTGGTGATTAGGACTGAGCCATTCTATTGTTTACGACAGGCAGTGTCATAAGAAGTCAGGGTGTTTTGTCTAGTGGAGGGGTCTCCAAACTGCAACCCTCCTGTTTTTGCAGGATTACTTCTCCCATAGTTCTCTGCCAGCCTCTTAGTTGAGCATTATGGGAGATGTAGTCCTGCGATAGCTTGATAATTGGGCTCAGATAAAAGAGAGAGAACTCATACAAAGGGTTAATATGCATTATTGAATCTGATACTAGTAATAAAATAATAATAATAATAATCAATAATAACTCCATTAGTTTGGTTAAGCTCACCGGCAGAGGGAACAGCTTTCCGTTAACCTTCACGCACAGACTGCTGGGGAAGTTATCCTCCTGCGGACAGCTCGTCTCCGCTAAACACAGCCTGTTTTGGGGCAAAAAAATAATTAAATAGGCACTGACAATCCATACAAATGCAACGCACCGATATCAATCATCACAATGGCGTGAACTAGAAATTACCTTAGCTGAACCTGGACTGAATAATCTCTCCTTCCGCCGGGCATATAATCTCTACGGAGGGAAACGCAGAACACGGCTCAACGGATGTAAATCCCAACATAGTAAAATAATACAAAAATAATACAAAATACAACAACCAAGTCTGCCTCGCATGCCTTTCAGATGATAAATGATGCCGGACTGCATACACCATATAGAATATAAAGGAAAGTCAAGCTGGCTTCTTACTTTACCTGGAGATGCAGATTTCACGGACCTGCTGGGGGGTTAAAGCGAAGATGAAGAATTTCTCTTGAAATCTTTGGATATTATTCTGCACTGCAAAGGAGAACAAATTATATGTTTTTTTGATCATATGGGTAACAGATCCAACAGAGCTACGTCACACACAATACATATACCGTCCATACAATACACGCACCGTCCATACGATACACGCACCGTCTACGGTCAGAGGAACGGAAACGCTCCGCTTACTAAAATATTTATAGAAGTATTTTGTTACTTTTGTCATTAATTTTGCTCAAAGGCCACAAGTTTACAGAAAAATGACATCAATAACAAAGGGGAACGCGTTGATTTTGTAGCAGATGCAGCTTCAGGCAAAATGTTGCTGGCTGCAGCTCTCGTTCTAACGTCTCAGACAATCCCCTGTACCCGGCAGATCAGCCCCATTCGGCCCCCGTCCAGTCGCCTGTTTCTCCTGCTGTAAAGACTCAAACCTTAATCAGTCATTGGTCTCGTCTTAGATTCAGGAGCCGTATGTCTATCCCATGCATATTTAATACCCTCACTGTATTATCCTGTCTCCAAGAACATGAACATACTTTGGGCAAACACCGGCGGTTATACACGACACCGAGCCGCTGCGTCTAATATCCATCCTGGAGCTGCGCTGGGTCAGACAGCAAGACGACAATCTCTGATTCGGCAAATCATGCCCGACCCCATCATTCAAACATTTCATTTACCATCCGCTATTAAATTAGGGGCAATCAAAAGATTAAAACGGACCTCCAGGTAACCACTTTGTGTTAATAATTGGAATGTGAAATTCATGCTGTGATTTTATATATGCTTCCGAATTCTAAAAGGAGAAGCCGGTGAGTTCACTAAGCATTATGAACAGCCTCCCAGCAGAAGTGGTAGAGGGTAACACAGTGAGGGTATTAAACATGCATGGGATGGGCATACGGCTCCTGAATCTAAGACAAGACCAACGACTGATTAAGGTTCGGGATTATGGGACAGTGCAGAGCATGTTCTCTTTTGAGGCTGAACTTGCACCCTTTTTGGACCTAAACTACATCTAAGCTGTATTTCCACCCCATTTCTCCTTCGGACCGCGTGCAGCTTACCTAAACTAGTTGGTTTGATGAGGACATCAAGCACCTCATAAAAAGGAAGACTTTTGAGATGGACGTCTGGATGTACCGGTGGGATCGGTGGAGAAAGCTGCTGGATCTCAAACTGAGGTTTGGTGTCCTGAAGCAGTACCGTACCCAGGGGGGACGCGGGAGAGTGAGGGGCTACAGACGTGGAAGGTAAGGAATGGATGCCGGCCACCGCGAGGTCGGAGTCCACAGAAGAGTTGCTGTCCAAACTGAACGCATTCGATCTAATGGACGATAATCCGGAGACGCCGTCCAGCGTCCTGGGGAACCGGCGTCTGTACAGCTCTTTGATCTTAATCTGAACGGCAGGACTGCACCCGTTCTTTAGCAAGTGAAGCGCTCTCATGAGCAGGTCGTGCTTGCGGCCACTTTTATTACGGCCGGCGAAGCCCAACAAGACTTGGAGTTCTGAAACTCGGAAGCTCGACACCATATTCTGCAAAAGAAAAAGAACGCATGGCAGCAAGTCAATGGTCCGCGTCCCCTAATAAACGTCATCCTTTATAAACGCGCCTTCATGAACACGACATAAAATTGCATGGAAAACTCTAATGAGGAGACCCCTCCACCCCTTCACTAAAATAACTGTTTATCCATACACATAGAGCCTACGTATGGCCTGAACATGGCCATCATATATAAATATAAATATAATATAAATATGATAAATATTAATCTAAATATATATTATCTATATATATTATATACATATAATCTAATTATATATAAATCTAAATATATATAATATATATCAAATATAAATATTTAAAATCTAAATATATATATATAATATAAATAATATTTATATTATATATATTTATTCCACCTAGGTTACAGCTCTTAAAATATCATCAAGTGTTGCATCATGTAGACAAAACTAAAAGAAATCCATCGGCCTATTTTTTTCCCTTGATCCTCACATTAATAGGTAGAAACTACAGAAAAACGGTAAGTTGTTTTAAATCAGGAATATCTTTATTGATGTATACAAGTGTAGGGCGTAATAATAATAGTTCTTAGGAAAGTTGGGGAAAAACATCTAGGTGGAACCCTTTAATGCCGATAATGTCGATACCCGGTACTGCTGAATCAGAGAACGGCTGGATGCATGTAACCCAACAGGTTTGGGATACGAGGGATTCTGCATAATAACAGCCGGAGGCAAGGATTAGGTGTTCTAACAAACTCACAATGCGAGAAAACAGACCTCTCGATGCGATAACCTCATAATAATAATAATAAATAATTTACATAAAGGCGTAGAATACCATGGCGCGTATATATGTCAGGCCAAGAGGTGGGACAAAATAAAAGATCTGTGAAACAGCATTGCTAAAATGCTCTCATTTGATTGCTCGATAAGCCTAGCAACAGGCATTGATTGGTCGATAAGCCTAGCAGCAGGCTAACTATAAAAAAGAAAACAAAAAAAAAACACAGAAACAAAAAACAGTCTATGAAACGAGAATAAACACATCCAAAGCATTTAGAATAACTAAACTCTGCGCTTCAGCTCACCCAATCAGCAGCAGTCAGCAGCTTTACACCAGGGGAGAGCACGCGAAGTGTTAGGGTAAAAAAGCCAGCGTTCTGCTCAATACTCCGAAAACATTACCCCCCTAAAGATCCTTAGTAATCTCCTTCAAGAACGTTGAATGAGAAGGGAAAAGAAGTTCTGCAGAGTTAATGCTCCCCTCCAGCCCGTTTTTCCATGCTATGCGCAGCTTCGGAGTCCATCTCCCACGGTCCACAATACATTTTATTGCATGGAAATCCATCCAGACATTATGCAGGTCCTGGAGTTATAAAAGTTAGGCTTAGACTTCACCCCGTCCTCCGCGGCCTCGATGGAAAGCAATGGGGCATTCGTCACATACTGCACATGCTCAGTAGATCTCCTTTTTGAGTCAAGAAAAGACAAGAATCCAGAGCAAACAGACCTCGACGTGCATTAAAAAGAAAAAAGAAAAACAGAACTTTACTTCCTGTAACAAAGAAACCCGCTGCAGGGCACAGCATATATATATATTTAATGTCCGAATCCTATTTGGGCCGGCCCTGTCCGATACAAGTATAAACTGGCCCTTGCGGTCAGATTCCAGTTGTCAGAGCATAAGGTTTCCAATCCAAGTCCATTACGCCCCGTCCAAAAGTCATTCCTGGACCACTACAAAAACTAGCTTTGGACAGGAAAGGGTTACACGCGCTCAACGACTCCACCAAGAAACGGAAACATCGGCGAGCCTTTACAGAAGCGGCCGTGCCACCAAAATCTCTCAAAGAGCGGGCGTTGGATAACCCAAGAAGCCACGAAGGTCGCTGGGTCATCATCCAGGCTTCTGCAGACCTCTCTCGCTCCAGCGGAGGCTCGCGATGCCCTCACCACCGGGTAAAGATGGTACCCAGGGCAGAATATGAACGTATTGTGGGCAAATAAGGCAAAAGTGGACATTTTTAGACAACACGAGCCTGCTGTGTCCGCATTCCACATGAAGAACCAGTGGTCATCACCGAATTGTATCAGAGAATTCTACCAGGAGAATGTCATGATATCTATCCTCAGCTGGGTCACCTAGTAAGAGATCCCAAACACACAAGCAGCCGGACAGCGCAACGGCTGAAAATAAAGGAATTCACATTTCTGGGACGACCCCATCAAAATCCGGACCAAAACAGGCCGTTCATACTCAAAAAACCCACAAACATCACGGAGATAAAAGAGCTCTGCATCGAAGAGCGGCCCAAGATTACTTCATGATATATATGGCCGAGAGGTTGGAAACTCCCATTGAGAAAATAAAAGCTCTTATTTGATTGGCTGATAAACCTAGCGGGAGATAGACGTTTTTGGGTGCAAATTTTTTTTTTAAAATGCATATAGACACAAAATTATCCACGTTATGTCATTTCGTGGCGTGTCTTTAGGTTCGCAGCCTTTTTTTGACGCCGATAAGGTTTATTCGCTGACACAGGCATAGTTTTAAGCTTTTTTTTTTTGACAAATCCCACAAAAAAAAATTCAACTCTACAGTATAAGCCAATGGCCACTGGATATAAAAGCTCGTAAACGTCCAATAACCAAGGTCATTACTAGGAATTAAAAATGAACTCCGGCGACCGGATCGGCAACACATCAACCATAACATTTATATACACGTTCGACGCGTCACGGGCGCCAGGCTTCAATATATTCACTGCTGACGTCTTTTTTTTTTTTTAGCGTTTATTTAATGTTTTATGTATACATTTTTGAAATCTAAAACTTTATTCCAGGTGCTGTCGTGTTTTGTAGAAGGCAGGTACATTATTTTAAAATTGCCACAAGGAGAAATACTATGGGGGGAGGGGAATCTGTATAAAAAAGTGTTTCGGAGGCAAAGTTCGTAAAGCGGTCTGAATACCAACGCAATAGATGGACCGAACCTTGGGAATGGGTTGTTGCGTCTGTTGCTATGGCGAGTAAACGGATTTTCAAACTTTGCACCGGAATCACTTTTTATACATAACTCCCAATATTACCGTAAGTCCGGGCGAAGGCGTCGGCGAGATCCGTGTCACAGACTGACTCCTGCGGAATGAGGACTCGCCTCATCCAATAAAAGCACAGTAACGTGTGATATATCTATATATTATATACACGTCCCGTACGGAGACAGACACACGACTTGAAGATCTGTCAGAACCCAGACTCTGCATTAATTAATACAAAAACGCGTTTAACGCGACCCGGCCCGCAGGGTTCCTACTACGCACGGCCCCGACGCATTTCTGTCCCATCATGCACTGGGACGTATTACGGCCTGTAGACGGTATCCGGCTGATTTATTTATTTTTTCAGACCTCCTGTACCTGTCAATCATGGCATTTCACTTTCTGTTGCTGTACCTTAACCCTTTGTGCACCTGAAGGTCCTGCAAAACATTACTTTGAAATAATGCATTATGCAACAGAACAAATGGAAGCGAAACCCCGTTGAACCGAACTGACAGCCCAATAAAGGCACTCAAAGTGTGTGAAGAAACATGTATGTCACGCACTGTAAAGAACGCAAATCTCTGAAAGGGTGCCATTTTGCCCCTGCCCGGCCCCCGTAGTCAGTATAGGTACCCCCACTACCAACACTCCTGCTGCACGCAGTGACTGTCATGCCTGCCCTCCTACACCCCACCCGGCTCTCACCCTCAGCTCCTCGGCATCCGCCATCTTGTCCAGCCACCATCCTGCGGCCGGCCGGAGCAGAGTCACGTGACCGGGCGCGTAGCTGGTAGGCGTGGCAGAGCTGGGAGGGGCGAGCGCGCGCACCAGCCCCGGTCTTCCGGGTTTACAGGGAGCGGCGGCGTGTTGGGTGCCGGAGTACGGACCTCATCACCCTCAGCCAGCCGTCGGGAATAGCAGTGCATTTAGTTGGGGTTTTCGAAACATACAAAGCCCAGTGTGTGCGGGGAGCGACAGTGAGCAGTTTCTATGGAAGTCTGTGAAGGCGCCTGTTCTCTGCCCTATTAAAAAAAAAAAAAAAAAACAGGTTGGCCTGTAAATATTAACACGAAATGCCGCTTCCCGTGTTAGACTTACCTCGGATAGTCCTTAATGTTCGCTGAACGCGTGACGTAGTAATTTAATTTGGACAAAAGTAAATAACTTTAAAAAAAACAAAAAAAAACCGAAAATGATTAGGGTGGATAACAGCAACTTCCGGTCAGGGATTAAAGGCCCGCATCAGGTCCTGAACGGAGGAAGACCCAATGATGTCTCTAAGCAAGGAAATCTGAAGAAAAATGGCTAATATTTTCTGTCTGTGTTCCTGTTACAAAAAGCTATGAGGTCACGCAAACCCTAGTTGTGATGTATTATGACTGCCATGTTTAAAACCTGTAAGTCATTAAAGATATCAGCCGTATTATTCATTGTGGGGTCTTGGTTCATTTGTTTAAATATGTTAAAAAATATTTGTAGCCTTCCTGCTTCATAAGAAACGGTCTGCTTACTACCATCTCAAGCCAAGCGCTTACCCAAAAGGACTACTACTGCCTCCTTAAACCCTTCCTTTTGTTCTAATTACCCTTATTATTCCTTTAGATCGTAAGCTCACGAGCCGGGTCCACAGAAGCTCACAATTCCTGCCTGGAACTTTGAATAAAGTACTATAAGGCTAGATGGCGGATCACGCCTGGTTCTTGACTCCTGACGTGTCTGTGTTCATTAATGTATGTTTTTTATGTGTGTCGTTGGCCCGTTAAATTGTACAGCACTGAGTAATTTGTTCGGGTAGAGTCCTGGAACAGGAGCAGATGGGAAATATCGAGGGGTCCCTATGGATTTGATCTGCTGCAGGTGGTTTATAATTTGGGGGCCTGACCTCCGTGAATGGGGAGGGGGGGTTGTCTGAAAGCAAGTTTGGCGTATGTGTGTAGGTGACCTTAATAGCAAATACTTTTGTCTTGGACGGCTGTTTCAATGTTTCACTTTATTGCATAAAAATCAATAAAAAACGTCACAGTAATCAGTTGTGGACAGGGGCTTTATGTTACACAGTAGCAGCTCGGTGAATGTAAGTCTCTTCTATGTTATAAGCTGCCAACTGTCCCGATTTGATCAAGGTAGTCCTTGAGCAAGTCGTGACGGGGGCTGTGAATGCCTTACCCATTTTTGTATGTTGTGTAGCTGACTACGTATACAAAGAGCCATAAAAGAACAGCGTTATTATTATTACTGTATTATGCTGCTTACCTTTGTGGCATTGTCTGTAAAAATCACAACGGGGGGGGGGGGGATTCACA
Source organism: Spea bombifrons (assembly GCF_027358695.1). Lineage (NCBI taxonomy): Eukaryota > Metazoa > Chordata > Amphibia > Anura > Pelobatidae > Spea > Spea bombifrons. The sequence goes on along the minus strand of NC_071087.1, from coordinate 159,928,852 downwards.
GCAACTAAAAACAAAGCTGCAAATGTACCTTTTTATTGTTCTGTATAACTCTTACTCAAACAGGTTTAGAATGGGGCCTGTTAAATGAGACCGTGTTAAGGGCGCTTTGTGGTTCGCCAGGAACCGCCTGATCCCGGGTAGGTAACAGATCACTGTCTGAAAGGGCTGATCCTCCGCTTCCTAAGAGACTACTCCATCCTTGTCTCTAGGAAGAGGATCAATCCCCAGTCCTTACTCTCCTGACCCCCCCCTATTATATTCTGAAGGACCTAGATAGACTGAAACAAGAGTCCGAGGCTCCGCTCTTATCCCAGGTACTTAGCGCATGCACGGTGTTACATTCAGCAACTAGACAGGCACTGAGTTATTGCGGAGAATCATATTATGGTAACAACTTAAAGGGATAGTTTAATGTCCCAGGCTTCCTTATAAAAATGCCTAATAAAGTACTTTGTGAGAATGGTTAAAAATATTCTTTAAAAATAAATAAAGGTTTCTTCTACATTCTGGCGTTTTGTGGTACTGGTTGGCTGGTTGATTGAAGGAGCCAATCAGTGACAGATAAGTTCTGGTATTGAAATCAATTAGAGCGCTTTCTGTGCATACCTACGCAGGGTCTTATCAGACCCACAGATCGTACATGGGGCAACATCGAGGCATTTCAGCAACACCGGCGGAGAGAAATCAACGATCACTTCCTAAATGCCCTGGCAAGAGCTTCAGAAGTGATCAACGATCGCTTCTGTCACTCAGGAGGTATTGCTTCAGTCTAGAATGTCAATATTGTACAGTGCTGCAGAGTATTATAGTGTTATATAAATCAACAATGATAGAATGGCTTTAGGCTTCCACAACCTTACAAGCAATTGCATTGGTGCTTTTCCAGAACTCTGAGGTATAACATCTGGCTCATTCTGTGAAATACCAGGCTAAAAGACCTAGGGAAGCCAATCCTGCAACTTAACTCATTATTTATATTACAGATGTAATAGTTACTTTTAGTCAAAACCCCAACAGTGACAAATATTATGAGAGAAAAGCTGAATAATAATATTAATTGTGAGAGCTACCTCTGGAGTCACAAAGAGTCAGCACCCAGGAGAGGAAAAATCCCCAACCCTGTTGGGGAACCGTGGCTTGAGGGATTGTCGTTCAATCTGAAGACACTGTGTAGTTATGCCTGTAGAGGAGAAAAGGTAAAACCTAATTGGCATAGCTTAACATGGAAGCACAAAGCCTTGGTGCACGATTATCCCCCCTCCCCAAGCTGATCACTTGACTTTTCTAGTCTTGTCTTCATCTACTCCTCTCTTATTTCGCAATCTCTCTTCTCTACTATTCAATACTCTATCCTCAGCCTCTCACCTTATAGAATTAATTGATGATGGATGCTTGGGTATAATGTTGCACTTAAAAGACAGAATATAAGCCCCCACCCTGTACCCAAACTTCAGGTTCTTTCTGTCCTTTATTCCCATTATTTTGGGCTGCCCCACATGACTTTCCGTTAGCGAATCTGTGCTATAAATACAGGGGGTGGAAGGGGCAGCGTCTCATGCCACAAGGCGAACTGCAGGCTGAGGTTCTAACCTGTTAAAGGCTGGTAATTTTGGCTGTGCAGGAGAGCCGCGGGCGAAGATGGAACTTCTTGAAAAGCAACCCCCCCCCCCAAAAAAATATTTTTATTGTGGTTAAAGTTGTCCCATATAGGGATTAACTGGTTCTGTGGTGGTTTGCTTTCCGGCTTTTAGGGTGGTCGGCTTTGTGTATATATATATATATATTGTGTATATTGTATGAAGGTGGGTTTAGGGACCGCCCATTGTCCTTAAGGGGTTAAGCTAAATAAAAGTCCACGTCTTGGTTATTCCAAATTGAGTGTGTTTGTCTTTATTTCAAAATATTTGGTCTAACGGTTACAATATACTGGTTACAATATCCCTTACAACTACATGTATCAAGCCAATAACTCACATTGCTACAGTGTCTACAGAGACGTCCAACGCTTCAGCGCCCTATCACACCTATCTGAACATGTTTAGCAAGAAGAAGGCTGACCAACTACCCCCACGTTGTCATTATGGATGGCCCATCGATCTTCCTGGGATAATGCTTCCCCGTGGCAGGGTGTATCTCCTGTCGGCACCTGAAACCGAGGCCAAGGAGTAGAATGTTTAAGAGAAAATTTAGAGAAGGGCTTTATCCGCCATTCTTCTGCCGGAGCTGGATTGTACTTCGTTACGAAGAAAGGGGATTTTACACTATGGCCCTGTATCAATTACCATGGACAAAACCATTTTACTGTCAAAAATACTGTTTGACAAACAGGATCTCCAGGGTACGTGTAACCTTGTACAAGTACGCCAAATTGGAAAAGTGTGCCTTTTCTGGGGTACGTCATTGGTCATCAGTGCCTGAGGCTTTGAGTTGGACCAAGCTAAATTGGAAGATGTCTTAAACCTTAAGGGCTCAAGGCTTTGCAGCGTTTTTGGGGTTTCGTCAGCTATTACAGAAGATTCATACAGGACTTCTCTAAAGTAGGAGCACCCAAAAATGGGTCTGATCAGCACAACTGGCTGCTCGAGGCAATTGTACCATTTTCTACATAAAAATGACTATTCTGCTTCAGTGCTCATCCATCCTGACCCAAGCCAGCCCTTCATCCTTGAAACCGACGCGTCAGAGATCAGCGCCGGAACTGTGAAGGTCCCTTTACATCCCTGTTACTTCTTCTCCAAGGAGTTTTCTCCAGCGGAGAGGAATTACAATGTTGGGAATCAAGAATTATTAATTCAGAATTGTTAATTATTAAAAAAGTAGGGAATTGAGAATTATAAATTCAGTGATTATTGCCTTGGAGAAATGGAGGCATTTGTTGGAGGGGGCTCAAGTAACTGTTACTATACTTCCAGATCATAAAAACCTACAGTACATCAGCAATGCCAAATGTCTAAATCCACAGCAGGCCTGATGGGGGCGCTATTCCTTTCTAGATTCAAGTATATCATTTCTCACCGGCCTGGTTCCAAGAATACTAAGCTCACGGCTTACCACCCGCAAAAGAATGGGAGCGTGGAGTCCTTCTGTAGCTCCTATTTTTTCCTGTGTCTACGGCCAACAGCCAATATGGCGGAGCTACCCACTTCAGATCACAACTCAACAATACTTACCATTGTCGACGGCCAATACCCGGTTCCTTTCTTGTCCAACTCTTCAGGTATCCCTGCTGTCCATGCCCATCGCCATAGTCTACCCTGCCCTCGCCCTCCACTAAACAGAAAGCTCAGGCCGACCGCAAGAGATTACCAGCACCTACTTATTCTCCAGACCGGGTTTGTTTGTCTACTTGATATATTCATCTCAATATGCCATCTATAAAACTGGCTCCCAAATACATGAGTCCCTAATGTATTGTAAAACAGATTAATCCAGTCTCCTATTAACTTTCCCTATCCAGGAATTTAATCATTTTGCCAAATCTCCACCAAATCCTGGACCAGAATATGAATATGAGATCCAATCAATACTGGAATCCAGATTCCGATGGCAAGGCCGGGTCCTTGGGAACAGTCGTGGCTCTTAACCTTAGACGTCTGTACAACGCGGTTGTTGGCAGCGTACCAATCCCCTTTCTCTGACCAGCATTGGGCATAATTCTTTCCGCCCTATGGGCCATAGACGCACACTGTTAGGCCTTATCTCCATTGCCGTGCAAGTAGGCACGTTTCCAGGACGTACAGTGGTCACATGACCATGCAATGCACATGACATTGCTGATTCATAACTTCAGGACTTTGCTTGACCTTGATTCCTATATTTAAATCCCAGACCTACACTTTCTCCTTGCCCTTTGATGGCGTAGCTGGTGGATTCTTGGTGCAGTGTTCTCTTGGTGCAGTTTTCTCTTGGTGCAGTGTTCTCTTGGTGCAGCACTCTCTTGGTGCAGTGTTCTCTTGGAGCAGTTTTCTCTTGGTGCAGCGTTCTCTTGGTGCAGTGTTCTCTTGGTGCAGTGTTCTCTTGGTGCAGCGTTCTCTTGGTGCAGCGTTCTCTTGGTGCAGCGTTCTCTTGGTGCAGCGTTCTCTTGGTGCAGCGTTCTCTTGGTGCAGCGTTCTCTTGGTGCAGCGCTCTCTTGGTGCAGCGCTCTCTTGGTGCAGCGCTCTCTTGGTGCAGCGCTCTCTTGGTGCAGCGTTCTCTTGGTTCGGTGTTCTCTTGGTGCGGTGTTCTCTTGGTGCGGCGTTCTCTTGGTGCGGCGTTCTATTGGTGCGGCGTTCTCTTGGTGCGGCGTTCTATTGGTGCGGTGTTCTCTTGGTGCAGTGTTCTCTTGGTGCAGTGTTCTCTTGGTGCAGCGTTCTCTTGGTGAAGTGTTCTCTTGGTGCGGCGCTCTCTTGGTGCGGTGTTCTCTTGGTGCAGCACTCTCTTGGTGCAGCACTCTCTTGGTGCAGCGTTCTCTTGGTGCAGCATTCTCTTGGTGCAGCGTTCTCTTGGTGCAGCGCTCTCTTGGTGCAGCACTCTCTTGGTGCAGCGTTCTCTTGGTGCGGCGTTCTCTTGGTGCGGCGTTCTCTTGGTGCGGCGCTCTCTTGGTGCGGCGCTCTCTTGGTGCGGTGTTCTCTTGGTGCAGCGCTCTCTTGGTGCAGTGTTCTCTTGGTTCCTGCCTGTTTCAGTGACCACATCTTCTGTCTGCTGATGAGGCTTGGTTCCTGCCCAGTGTGATTTGTTTGCTGACCCGGCTTCGTCCCATGACTTCTCTACTGCCCAGACACCTTCCCTCAGTAACTCAAATAAAGAGAGCCTTCAATACATGTTCCTGAACTACATGTGTGTGTGTGTACGTGTATTTGTAAGTGTGTGTGAGCATGGATTTGTATGTGCATACGTGTTAGCACATATGTGTGAGCATGAATGTGCGTGTGTGAGCATCTATGTGCAACATCAAACTCATTCTGCTGCTTACAACTGCATTTTATTTAAATTTGTTTATTTAGTATATGGCACACAAAAATACTAATTAACCGTATTAATAAAACATGTGTAGAAAAAACTCCGCTGGTTGCTATGACGATTGCTCCATATTAAACACGTTGCCTTAGTATTGCTCCTTACAGACGATACCGTACAACACACACTCCCGATACACTGAGTCTGCCGGCAACTCACTTCTCATTGGTCAGTGTCAGCCCACCTTGATCCCTATTGGCTCACTTAGCTGTCATGCAGCAGAAGGCCGCGCCCGCCGGCTAAACCCCTTTTTCTTTTTTTTGTTTTTCTTTTTCTTTCCAGCATACGATTCTCGTAGCTCTCGGGCTCTGCGGCATGGAGCTCTCCTACCGGGCCGTGAAGGCGGCTTCCCAGAGCAGAGAGGCGGTAAGCTGTGGGGCGGTGTGGGCGCTCGGGGACACCGTGGGCTGGCAGCACCCAATATATACATTGTCTCTGTGCATGCGTGATACAGGTCAGGGTGCATCCCTTCCTTTAAGTATCTAATGGGTGGAAGCGGAAGGGTTAATCCAGCATTTGGCTGTTAGACCATCTTTTGCACCCCCCATTTCTTATGTGAGCTATAAAGGCAATTCTGCACGGAAGGGTTTTTGAGTTTCTCCTGGTTGCTATGGAGATGGCGCATGCGTTCCACCGGCTTCCGGGAGTGCGCACTGCGCATGCTCTGAGCCTCTGACTGGAAGCCGCGCTTGGTTTTGACCTTCGTGCTGAGGTAGTTTTATAGTTCGGAGACGCCTATCGGTTTTACAAAGAGCCGGCTCAGTTCGGTATTTAAGTTACTTTCCCCACATTAAGTATGTATGTGTATATATATATAATATATATGTTAATATTATGAACCCAAAATTCTAATAAAAAAACGTGTTAAGTGATTGTAAGCTCTTTGAGCCGGGCCCCCCTCACCTGTTGTTCCTATAAGTCAAGTTATATACTACTTATTTAGTCCTGTGTACAGCGCTACAGAATCTGATGGCGCTATATATAACAATAATAATAAATGCCGGCAGGAATATTGTGGGCCGTGTCTTGCGTGTTTATCTGTCACGGTACCGGTATTGTTCCCCACCGGTCACTGTAACAGCATTAGGGTATTTGGCAAGTGAGGGTAAGGCCTGGGCTACAGAAGAGAGGGCAGGGGTCCCAATCTCATTGGGGTCTATTCACTAAGTGGAGAGTTGCGTTTGTGCTTCTTGAGTTCGCAAAACATTATGAAGGTCCGGCGTAGGAGCCAGCTCAGCCCTCCGCGCCGGGGATACTTGCCGGTGTCGGCCCCTTTATAACGACTATAATATATTGCGTAGAGTGTAGAGAGAATGCTTTATGGTCTCGCTCCGGGCAGCATTCGGTGGGTTCTTACTGTTTTGTCCTGAGGCCTCGTGAGTCTTTCTCTCACTCCGCGTGGGGTCAGGTAAATGCTGTGCGGGGAAACGAGGCAGCCACGTTTGCCGCTATGGCAACAACAGCCCTTTCATTACCACGATCTGCTTTTGTTACGCGGTTCGGAAGAATAATAGCAGTTTGAAAGTGGAGACTGCTTTATGTACATATATTGTTAGTAATGTGCAGCGCTACGGAACATGATGGCGCTATATAAAACAATTCGTAATAATAATATCACATACACTATATGGACAAAAGTATTGGGACAGCTGACTATTACACCAACAGGGCCTTTGATGACATCACATTCTAAATACACAGACATTAATATGAAGTTGGTGTCCCCCTTTGCGGGTATAACGGCTTCCACTCTTCTGGGAAGGATTTCCACAAGGTTTTGGGGAGTTTCTGTGGGAATTTTTGCCCGTTCATCCAGTAGAGCGTCTGTGAGGTCAGACACTGATGTTGGACGAGACGCCCGGCTCACAATCTCAGTTCCGGTTCATCCCAAAGGTGTTCGATGGGATTGAGGTTCGGGGCTCTGTACGGCCGGTCAAGTTCTTCCGCTCCAACCTCCTCCAAACATTGCCCATATAGTGCATGCGGTTAGGAGATGTGGAAATGACGCTCGGAGGATTACAATTATATCTGAGTATTTAAAGGTAAGAAGCAATGTAACAAAGTTCAAGCAGGGCGCCGGGCTATATAGCGAGAGGCATTAGTGGTCAGACCTCACCTAGAGTACTGGGGGCTGTTCTGGAGACCCCATCTCCAGGGGGATACTGACACATTGGAGAGAGATCTAAGGACTAAACGACTAAAGGATCTCAATATGTCTGGCTTGGGGGAGAGAAGAGGAGAAGTGGGAGAGAAACATTTAAATCCTTAAAGGGGATTAACAAAGTACAGGAGGGAAGTTTATTCAAAGAAGGTGGAATGTTACAGCAAGAGACCAGAATCTAAGACTAAAGACTAAAGAGTCTTGGATGGAATGTAAAGCAGGGTAGATAAGTGGAGCAGCCTCCAAGCAGAGGGGGTAGAGGCTAATACAGTACAGTGAGGGAATTTAAACACGCAGGGCATAGGCATATATGGCTCCTGAATCGAAGACTGTAAATCCCCTTTGGCTTTCCTGCTTTAGATGAGAATGAAGTGCTGTACGCGCTAGTAACGGATCCCTTTCATTAACTTAATCACATTAATAAATATTTTCAATTACTGCAGCCCTCGCAGGTTTAATTGCTTTTTAAATTGGATAATTTTTTTTGTGCATTTTTAGCGTTTTGCTTATTATTTTCGGATAGCAGCAGGGTAGTTCTGTTTAATTACTTCATTGTCACTTAGCTTTTTTTATACAGTTTTATCTTACTTAACATTCAACATTTTATTTATTTTTTTATTTGCATTTTAATAATCGCTGCCGACATAAACTCCGGGCCAATTAAAACCGTCATTACTCTGTAACTAACAATGCAGTATTTAATGTTCCATAAATACGAAAAAAAAAGCGAGTCCCTACTTCCCAACAGCCAAGATGCCAGGGGGCGGAGCTTAGGAGGTAGATTGTCACTCAAACTGGCAGCTCTACTGTCTGTGTGCCTGCGCACTATGCATGGAATGAAATAAGGGGTCCCGGGATTGTGGTCCCAAATCCCACTGACCCACTGAGCTCTACGTCCGTCCCGAAAAGCTGGACAGAGATGGAAGTTTCCGGAGTATAGTGGCAAAACGGGGACTATCCCATGCAAAGCGGGACAGTTGGTAGGCATACTCAGTCCCCTAATCTTCCTAACTGGCTGCTGGTCCCCGCTGCCCACAAAATCAGTGGGGCCGCTCAGCAGGACTATGCTCAAGATCTGGGCTATCCCGCTTTAATTGGGACACTTTGGAGGTATGCAATAGGGTAAGATAACTTAATGGGGAGGAATAATTATATATATTCTGGGTTAACGTGGTCGCTCCAATAGGGTACACGCAAAGAAGGCGTGTAATATATACATAATACTGTTTATATTAATGCAAACAGTGATATAGATTTATTTGGTGTATTAAACGGCGAATAATGCGGGAAATATGAAACATTTTCTAATCTTAACCCTTCCCTTTCCAGGATGAGTTACGGACGGAAGCGAGACGCAAAAACCTCCTTATTCTCATCATGCATTACTTGATGCAGGAAGGGTGGGTAGTTTTATGATCTGTTTGCTTCATAATGGAAGAAAACATTTGGTGGGAATGTCTGCTGGGCCATGAATTATATATATTTTTTCACTTGTTTCCTTTTTTAACTTCTATTTTTTTTTTACATGCCATCTTAATGTCTGATTAGTTTGTCCGGTCCTTATTTGGGACCCAGCTCTCCCTTTGGCCCTTCCCCCCCCAAAGCCCCTCTTTTCTAGGAGGTCAGAATGTTTGCTGGGTATGAGGGGATCGCAGGGTTCTACAGCCCTAAAAGCCCCGATAATGTGTATAGAAACAGCAGGAGATGGCTTTATATATTATTAAAGATTCTATTCATTTATGGCGCCCGAGTGACTTTTTATTATTTCTTATTAACCTGCGCTCCGTGTTATTAAATCTCCAGGTATGTGGATTCCGCAAACGCTTTGGAGCAAGAAACCAAATTAGATCTGAGACGTTTCGAAGTTTGCGACAACATAGATCTGGAGAGCATTTTGCTGGAATACGAAAGCTACTATTACGTTAAGTTTCAGAAGTACCCCAAAGTCACTAAGAGGGCGGCCGACCCAGGTATGAGTTTAAATGACACCAAAAGGCTGCGTAGGTGACGGGTCCGTCTGATTACGTGATAAGGGGACACGCTAACCATCAAATGGGGGATCCCCTCCACTACTGAATCTGACCCTTTACATTTATTCGGTGTCCCCCCCGTAAATGCATGGGGGGGGATTCTGCATAATCTCTCCACCTCAACTATTTGCCATGCTGTACTTACCGGCAGCCGGCTCCAGCGCTATTAATGCAGATTGTATTACATTTTCAAGTCCCCCCAACAACAGTGGATCCCCCGATAAGACCGTTACTGGATGTATAACAAACCCTTGCAGGTTCTCTGTTATCCTTTGAAGTTGGATGGGTTTGTAATGCATGGATTTTTTGTTTTATTTTAGACAGTCGGCTAAACTCTAAACCCCAAAGTGGAGGAAAATTCAGGAGGTAAGCGCACTTTGAGCTAACATTTGTAATTCTGCCTGGTGATTTTACATTACAACTCAGAACTGGGTGGATTTTACCCAGCAGCAGAAAACATCAGACTCGTATTTTAGAATAAGGGGATGTCGGCAAGTATCCCGCTTATTCAATGTGGAAAAATGTTCATGGCTGGTATAGTTTTGAAGATACACGTGAGCGAAGTTTTATTATAAAGGAGTAGAAATGTTAGAACAGGAGGCTATAGTCTAAAACTTGAGGGTCTGAGGCTTAGATGGATTGTAAGGACGTTTTGCTTTACTGAGATGGTGGTAGATAAGTGGAACAACGTCCCAGCAGAAGTGGTAGACATTAATACAGAGAGGGAATGTAAACATGCATGGGATAGGCATACGGCTCCTGAATTTAAGACGAGACCAACGACTGATTAAGGTTTGAGTCTTTACAGCAGGAGAAACGGGCGACTAGACGGGGGCCGAATGGGGCCGATCTGTGGGCAGATTCTATGTTTTTAGCATTATATCAGATAAACTATATGGTAGGGAATCTGGATAGAATTCTCTGCATGGTGGGGTAAATGTATTCCTGATCAGGAGTAAGAAAAGTACAAGGACATCACGGTCTGTGGCGATGCTTGGTAAAGGAATAATACGTTCTGAAGGGACATGTAGTGAAGAAGAAGAAAAATAACAACCTCTATAACATGTGTGATCTGCCAGAGATAAATCCTGATCGCAGCCGCACACCTTACGGATAAATAACAGCCGTAATATAATGTAAGGGGTGCGGCGGAGGAGATTTTACCTGCAAATGAAGTCCCTGGGATTAAATACGAAAGGCAATGCACTCTCTTATATAATGAGATTAAACTGGGATTGGTACAGGGGGTCAGATCCTAAAATCTTCACTATTTTGGGGTCCTGAGACCTGACTTTAATAATCACTGTTTTTAGCATTCTGCATGAATTCCTTTCACTTGGTCTCGTCTTCTGCCACAGGGTGGGGATAATGAGTGAAATAATTGCCCCTTAGCAGTGCTATACGAGTTTTGTTAAGGACCTGCTGGAAGGCATCACCGATTGCCCGTGTATTGCCATGCGTGGGGTCACGATCACATGTATGATTCATTCTCTATTCATCGTGGGTCTGAAGAGCGATTTCACTGCTGTTTCTAAGCTAAAACCTCCGTGTCGCAGAGCAGGCAGTAACTCTTCACAAGGCCTTCCGAGGATCCATCAGCATCACCCGGTGCAGAGACCGCTGTCCAGGTACAACACCAGAACAACGGAGAACGGGAAGACGCCAAGCAGGGAGGGAGCTAAACAGGTGGGTAACACGTCACAGGTGAAGTCCAACGGGGAGAAAAACCCCACTTTAAACATATTAAAGTAGCACAATTGAATAAACCTACCTAACTCTATCAACCTGTAACTAGAACAGTTTAGGGGGGTCTGTTATGTGAATGAACCCAGTCAGAGAGAGGAGTGCAGGGTGCGCATGCGTACTCGAACGTCTCCCCTCCTTCTGGGATCACCAAAGAACCCGTCGAAGTCACAGGTTCAGAAGATGGTTAGGCAGGGTGAGAAGTTAATCCCCAAGTTTAAACGTTTCTGGGAGATTACAGAGAAGAGTAAGGGTGCCTCTAAATTTCTGTAAAGATAAAAATAAGTTAAAGAAATATATTCACGGATATTCCTTTACCTTCCGTAAATTATTTCTGTTGCAGGAAAACGGCAGCGCCGGCTCCTCTGAGACTTCTGAGTTCGGTCTGAATGTTTCATCCATGAACAAGACTGGAAAGAGTGGAGATGGAAGCCATCCAAGACGGGTCAGTAACATGCGGCCGCTCGTAAAATCAGATGACAGTGAAGAGGCTCTTCTATCCTAATTGCTGTTAAATACTATTTTATATCGTAAAATATATATATACTATTTATTATTATTTATTACTGAAAAAGCACAACTCCTTGTGATAAAAATAAACCCAGTAAAAGTTGGGGAATAATTAATGTTTAAAATACGTTGTCCATCCTGATGCTGCTTTTTGCATGTATTTATGATCTAAAATATAGCAGTTACGGTGAAATGGCCTCTGGTTGACTCGGAGATACCAACAGTTTATTCACCGAAGACAGATTTTGAGTTGGGTACGATTGTAGCGAATATTGTGTTTGGCTTTAGTGGACTTTATTCTGCTTTTGTTAACACTCCTGCAAATGGATCAGGCGATCAGTTATCTTATAGCTTGTTCTGTTTGGATGAGACATGAATACAGTTTACGATGACCTCGGCAGAGTTTCAGCATCTATAGGATCCTTCAGCATTCAGTCTTCAAATTGGCCAGAGATAATGTTATAAAGTACCTAAGGTGGATTCTCGTGAACAGGTTATCATACTTTAGTGTCTAAAACCCTGGCTTGTTGCCCATATGCCTACAAGTGCCATAAAAATGTGTTCCGGCAACTCAAACAAAGAACCGGCCACATAGTAACAGCCCGACGACACCTTAATCTCTATGTTTCTTTTATTATTTATGGTGATATCTCTGTAACTGTTCTTATAATCTTTATTCGTTATCATTTAACCCTTCAGGGGCAAATAATTGACTTCCGTAGTATGATTCAAGATGCGATCAAAGGGGCGAGTAATGAAATCTCTTTGAACAGCCTAAATTCCAATCCAGATCCTTCGGTGAGTTCCCTGGGACCGGAAACGTATACCGACTTACCAAATAATTTGGAAGTATTTTAAACTAAAGATAGAAATCTCATCTCGGTACCCACAAAATCTGTTATTTAAATATATCTTTTTTTTCTTCTTCCCAGGAGCGTCTCATCAAACCTGTAAGCGCCTTTGTCGGGGCAAACAGCGAAATGAGAGAGTTGGCCACCGTGATAAGCCGGGTACGACCTTCTATTTCAACCGCATTTACAAGATAAGCTCACACTTTACGTACAGATATATGGCAGTGGATAGAGTGTTCCTAAAAAGACCCATGGGAAAAAAACATTCTCCTTGAGCATAACCCCCAGCTCTGTATAACCCAAAACAACCCTCCCCCCCTGCGCTGTATACTGTAATTCAACCCCCCAGTGCTGTATACAGTAATATAGGTCAGCATTGGCAAAAACCTGTTTTTTTGGTTGCAGGACATTTACCTCCAGAACCCTAACGTGAGGTGGGATGATATAATTGGACTCGATTCAGCCAAGAGGCTGGTGAAGGAGGCCGTGGTGTATCCTATAAGGGTGAGACGTGGCAGGCGGGTCTCATTTTACATCGATTCGAATGTGTGCGATTTTACACAGTTTTTAGATCTGACCTCAAGTTGCATCCCGGCAGACTCAGAGTTGCATCGTGTTTCCATTCAAACAGCGTCACGGCAGTACGGTTAATAGGAACGAGTTCTGCAGAGCTCGTACGGATCGTTTATGATGTTACCGTAGATGATTAAACATTCTATTCTAGAAGAAAACAAGATCGTTCTCGACACTGACGCGTTCCGTATTAACACACAATCCATAATCCAGGCTTCCAACTCTGACTATCCCCAGCCATTTCCAAAGGCTAGCCAAGGGACACTCATTATCAATAATATAAAAATTAGATATATGGAATAGAATTACGTTGCACTTTACCTGCGTCTGATTAATCACTACGTTTTCTCATCAGTATCCGCAGCTATTCACGGGAATTCTCTCGCCCTGGAAGGGACTCTTGCTGTACGGACCCCCGGGTAAATCTCTCGGATGCTTTTGTGGCACCAACATCTACACTGAACAACCTATCAACGTATTTTATATTGTTAGTACCGTATATTCCGGCGTATAAGACGACTGGGCGTATAAGACGACCCCCAACTTTTACAGTCCAAATATAGAGTTTGGACTATACTCGCCGTATAAGACTACCCCTCTACCCAGCGTACAACAACCAGCCAATCACGGCAAGCGATGTACCTTACCGGTGATTTGCTGGTTGATTTGCTGACATATACATACATGCACTGCCCTTACACACACACACACACATATATAATATATATATCTATATATATATATCTACACGTATGCCTGTCCATACATACACATTTATACACTGCCCTCACCACACACCCCTGCCTTTACACACACATGTATATGTATATGTATATATATATATATATATACACACACACACACACACACGTATGTGTATATATATATATATATATATATATATATATATATATACACATATATATATATATATATATATATATATATATATATATATATACACACCAGTATATATATATATATATATATATATATATATATATATATATATATACACACCAGTGTGTGTGTGTGTATATATATATATATATATATATATATACACACCAGTGTGTGTGTGTGTGTGTGTGTGTGTATATATATATATATATATATATATATATATATATATATATATATATTTCTCCCCCCTTTGTCCCTTTCTCCCCATCTCTTACCTTATCTTCTGTCTTCTTTCTTCGATCCAGTTGTGGGAGCCCGATGTCTGGCACTTCAGACCTCGGCTTCCCTGCTCTCTAATCACTACGCGCCGGCTATTGATGCAGGGCGCCGGGACATGACGTCATCCCTGCGCTCGGCATCAATAGCCGGCGCCTAGTGATTAGAGAGCAGGGAAGCCGAGGTCTCAAGTGCCAGACCTCGGGCTTCCCTGCTCCCTCATCACTACGCGCCGGCAATTGATGCCGGGCGCCGGGACATGACGGCATCCCTGCGCTCGGCCTCAATAGTCGGCGCGTAGTGATTAGAGAGATTGGTGGCTTCGTGGGAACCTCCGGCTTGGTAAGTACCCGGCGTATAAGACGACCCCCCACTTTTAAGAAGATTTTTGGGGGTTAAAAAGTCGTCTTATACGCCGGAATATACGGTAATTTTTTTTGTATTGCTTGTATGTCCATCTTGCAGGCACCGGGAAGACGCTGCTTGCGAAAGCCGTGGCCACGGAATGCAACACCACGTTCTTCAACATCTCGGCTTCCACCATCGTAAGCAAGTGGCGAGGAGACTCCGAGAAGCTCGTGCGGGTAGGAGCATTTTTCTAGGAGAAAATAATAATAATGGTTATAAAAAGGACCTTATCTCCATAGCAACCGATTTATGGATCAATTAAGCCAGGATCCTTCCATTGTTTGCCGTGGTGGAAAGATCACTTTCCAAACTTTGCTGTAAAATCACCGTTTATCTATAACCCCCATCGCGTTACGCGAGTTATGAGCGGAGGATTGTCGTTTTATCTCATTTCTGCACGATACAATCTGTACGATGACCTAAAGAACATGACGCTGGACCAATACATTATACGATGTGTCCTTTTGCACAGGTGTTGTTTGAACTTGCCCGATATCACGCTCCCTCCACTATTTTCCTGGATGAACTGGAGTCTGTGATGAGTCAGAGGGGAGCGGGTCCAGGGTGAGTTTGGGATTATTTATTGAACATCATACTTTTTTTTTTTTTTTTTTCTTACAGTCCCTACGTTCAAAGGGTCTGACAAAACTAGAACTGACAGACTAAGATATAACGATGCGTTAGGGAGTGAGGGACCAGTTTGCCAGTTTATAATCTAGAGGTAGATAGATATATAATATATATATATAATATATATACACACCTCTACCACCCATCAGGGGATATTTTGCAAAAGGAATTCCCCAGGTAGGTATAACGTCCCACAATAATTCAAAGGCGAAACAATGTTAGAACGGGAGGCCATAATCTACAACTAGTGGGTCAGATGGAATGGAAGAAGGGTATACTTTACAGTGAGGGGGTATTTAAGTGGAACAGCCTCCCAGCAGAAGTGGTAGAGTCTGATACAGTCAGGAAATTGAAACATGCACGGGATAGACATATGGCTCCTGAATCTAAGACTAGACCAACAACTGATTAAGGTTTGATTCTTTACAGGGGGCTAGACAGAGGCCGAATGGGGCCGATCTGCCGGCAGATTCTGTGTTTACATATCTGGGCATACTTACCTGTAGCAAACCCCGTCGCCCTCGTATGTATATGTAATACCTGCACTCAGACATGGTGGTGAAGCATTTGCTTGCGCAGAAGTCAGCGAGTCTTTGTCCGTTGCAGGGGGGAACACGAGGGAAGCCGGCGGATGAAGACCGAATTACTGGTGCAGATGGACGGCTTGTCCCGATCAGATGATCTTGTATTTGTTTTAGCTGCTTCCAATCTTCCGTGGTAAGAGATCACAGAAAATGCTTTTGTGAATACATATCCGTGATCCTCTAAGCACAGATAAAGATTGTATTTAGAGCGCGGGGCCATCTTGCTTTTGGTTAAAGCATTTAAAGATTAATTGTGAACTCTCTCTCTCCTTTTTGGACGCCCAATAATCTTTCATAAACACGAACCATATGCCAGTATTTAAAACACGCCGTCAGAGTTCATTCTCAAGTTATTTACTACGGTTTAGCTAAGAAGGATTTTAACTTTCAAGTGTAAAGTACTTAAAGCTTCCAGTGGCCCCGTAATCTGATTTAAGTGTAAGTGCGCACGCCACAAACATGGCTGATCTTTCACTGGATAAGTGGAGCTCTGTGTAATCTTTCACGTTATAAATAGACGGCAACATAAAGGATAATGGAAAGTATTTACAAGTTTCAGGTCCTCAGTGATTTAGATTGTAAGCTCCAGTGAGCAAGATCTCCGTACCATCTGTTCCCATGAGTTTAGAACACGGCGGCCAGAGAAGTGAGCGACGCGTCTCCTTTCTTGTGTCCTGCAAAGCATCTTGGGGTAGATTTAATAGCCCCGTGTTCACCCAGGGGCCGCTCCGGAGTGCCGGGTCACCTCCTAGGTCAAGAACGCCAATTACGGTACTTTATAAGCTGTAAAAAAAAAAATGCATGACTTACCTTTGGGGGAAGCTGCAGCTCTAGCGGAATGCCTGCTCATTCCTTTCCCCATCAGTGAAGGCACTTTCTGCGCATGGTGGCTGACGATGCATGATGCGCCATTTAACAACGCTGACAGTGGCCTATACCGTACGAGAAGCCACGATACTAATCCTACGCGGGCACTGAATTACACATCACATAAGCTTGTTTATAACCGTACGATATTCAGTCACTTCCATAGAGAGACACGGAAAGCTTTAGGGGCAAATAATGAAAAGGGTCACTTCTGAAGAAGAGACCTCCGAGGTTCCAAAAGCTTATGAAACTTTTACATATATCTTACTATGTTATGTTAAACTATATTGGTTGATTCATATTATGTGCCCAAGGAATATTAACAGCCAATAGTTTTCATGAATGTTTATGTCATGAGCTTCTGTTGTGGCAACGACCTGCACGAACATTACCAGCCCTGAACTTGTTTCCCTTTCCACCAGCCGTTCATTATTATTATTACACTCTGTAAACTCTTATTACAGACGTTCCCTCGTTAACCCTCGGAGGTGGAATGTCTTGGTCACTTCTCCGGCAGTCAGTGGGTTACTCATATAGACAGAAGTCTATGTGAATCTATACTAGAGCCGTAATTCAGGTTATTTTTCCCAGTTATAGCCTAAAATGGGGAGATATCGGCGAGTGTGTTACCCGCTAGTGATACCCGTACACACACTCTGAAGCTAGTGGGCAGACGGCCCGTAGCGTTCTCCGTTATGTCGCTGAGTTTTGGGGGGGTCCCTTGTGCCCGCAGGGAGCTGGACTACGCTATGTTAAGGCGCCTGGAGAAGAGGATTCTAGTAGACCTGCCCAGCAAAGAGGCCAGACAGGCGATGATCCAGCACTGGCTGCCGCCCGTCAGCAACAGCGGAGGAGTGGAGCTCAGGACCGACCTGGATTACAGCACCCTGGGAGACGTAAGTGCCCCCCCTGCTATTTATTACACCCCACCTTCACTTCAATCCATTGGAAGCCAGGGTAGGACACACATCACAGAACTTACCCGCAGATCGGCCCCCATCGCCCGTAAAGACACAAACCTTAATCAGTCGTTGGTCTCGTCTTAGATTCAGAAGCCGTATGTCTATCCCATGCATGTTTAATACCCTCACTGTATTACCCTCTACCACTTCTGCTGGGAGGCCGTTTCACATATCTACCACTCTCACTGTAAAGTAAAATTTTCTTATGTTCCACCTAAGCCTCTTACCCTCTAGTGTTAGATTCTGGTAACATTTCTGCACTTTACTTAAAACATTTAAATTCTTAAAGGGTGTATAAACTCACAGCAGGAAACAATTACTCTGTTATACTTCGCACATACTGCAGGGGGCAGCACTTTACACACAAAATGCAGCAACATGTGACAGTCATGGGTATATTATAAACTATGGCAGACGCACTAACCCTCCACACACCATTAAAGTTCCTATCCCTTCCCCTCTACTTTATTTATTGCAGCCTTTTCCGGCCCCAAAGCCGTCCTTACGTATAATGTTAATAATTTTCAATAAATTTATACCTGAAAATGTCGACGGGTTTTCCTCCTCGCAGGAGACGGAGGGTTACTCCGGGTCTGACGTTAAACTGGTTTGTAAAGAGGCAGCCATGCGGCCGGTGAGAAAAATCTTTGACGCGCTTGAAAATCACCAGCCGGGTAAGTATTGCCCCGGAGAGGGGTATAAGGAGTTACGTCTGGAAGAATGCGTGGAAAGTACTCTGTGGGTGACTTCAAAAACTGAAAAGAAAAATAGATGCAGAACACGCAGCCATACTGCAGCAATGCCCTCCTCTGACTATTCTTATCACCGATTGGCTGCTTGAAACAGTTGATCACTGGCAGGAAAGTGTCCCTATTAAACTCAATGAGAGCACTTTGCACCCATGTGAATGAACAGACCCTCTCCTGCAGCGTCTCCTGTGCCTGGGAGTGCATCACATGTATGGCGGGGGGCGGGGATGGGGTTTAGGGGCAAATGCTTATAATGGCTGAAATGCCCATTTCTAGTTTTCTATTCATTTCTATTAAACCCATTTCTAGTTTAAGAACTATAGATGTAATAACCGTGCGTTTTTTTCCTCCCCGTTAGATAAGGATCTGCCGGTCATCCGGCTGGACACGGTCACCACCTCTGACTTTTTGGAGGTCTTGGCTCACACCAAGCCGTCGGCCAAGAGTCTGACCCAGAAATACGTGGCCTGGCAGAAGGAATTCGAGTCGGTTTGAGAAGCTCTTTACAAAACCGCGACAACTGCCTTCCGGATGTGTGACGGAGCTCGGACGCGTTACCAAAGAGACCGCGCTGCGCATGGGGTGTAAGGACCAAAGTATTTTTATTTTGAAAGTTAACTTTACTGTGTAAAGCTTTTAAATGAATTAAAAATTCTATTGTTTTTGTTATGCGTAGCATGTGGGCTTTGGGTGGTGTGTGTGTATGTATATATATATATATATATATATATATATATATATATATATATATATATATATATATATAGAGAGTGTGTGTGTGTGGGGTCGTATTGAGGGCGACCTTGCAGCCCTGGCACTTTAAGGCTGGGTATGTGGTTTAATACTCCAAGTGTGGGGCAGCCTACCAAAGAGAAAAAAAACATGCGTTCCTGTGTCTGGTGAAAGACCTCCGGTAAGGGGCCCTCACCCTCCAGTATCCGCTAGTTAGAAGACTAAGGGGTTTGAGCTGAGCTGGCCCTGCACCATGCATAATTCAATGCACAAGGAAAAGATTTTTCACTCATTTAATTCTGCATTATACAGGGCCAGCCAAGCTCTACCTGCAGCAGAGGCTTACAGACGATGGACTTAACTACAGGATTTGCAGCTGCGACGGGGCCCGGGCGACCCCTGCAGCCATTTATTTCTGTCTTCTCGTGCCCCTTCAAAATTGTTAAGAAAAGGGCACTTTCTAAACAATTATGAACCCACACAGAAAGGCCGTCTCCCGGTGGGGTCCTGTTACATCAGTTGACCCTGCTTGCACAGTCAGCGAAGGGAAAAAATGGCACAGACGAGCTGTTTGGGGACACTGACAAGCTGGTGCAAAGATGGCACATGCACGCTGTTTGGGGACACTAAAGCTGCTTGGGGCAAAGGTGGCACTCACAAGCTGAGGAGCTAAGGGCGCACTGTGGGACATGTTTGGTGAAGTTCAGGGCCACGTGGTGTTTAGTGACCCATGGTGCAGTCAAGGAGTTGAAATACACATCGTAAGGCTGGAAAGCTGCTTCACGCATCCACAACTCCTGAAGCAAAATCAGAGAAAGGAGATGCTAAAATCTTGGGCTGTTCTGAGCAGGTTAATGACAACCGTCGACGCTAAATCTCCCCCTGATGTGTAACTGCGCCCCCCCTTGGTCAATTAGACCTCAGCCTGGAACCAGGATTTTTAACAATTTACCTACAGGCATCGCAAGAGATCCAAGAGCATCTTAATGGTTTTATTCAGCCGGAAACACGGATTCCGTCATCCGATACATCTCCGTCCTGTAAAGAAGTTTCATTTATTAGCAGCAAACGGCGAGCTGCGCGGATAACGGTTCCGGTTCGGCGTCTTCCTTCTAGATGAGGTCTTTGAGTATATGATCCACGGCGTGCGGGAAGCTCTCGCACGTCAGGTGCGGCCCCGGCTGGATTTTACCTTCATCTCCCGGTCTATATTTTCCTGTCGGCCAACAAAGAAAACACGTTTAGGAGTCTGTTTAACGCACAGCAACGTAATACAGAGAACAGGACATCAAAAAAGGCTACAGGTATACTCAATGCTGTACCTTCACGAAGCTTTTTCTGTATGCCAAGTATCTCTACAGGAATGTTCTGAGTTAAGATCTTTAAGGACCAGTAAGCCTTCCACTGGTCCCATAAACTTACCAGTTTTCACCAGTATCCCAAGCATCCCAGAATCCTGTGCTCCTCCGACATCATCCCGACAGTCCTGCAGGAGAGAGACGGAAAGTTACAAACCAATGACCCAGTGAGCTTACACTTACAATGGCTGCTCCCATGGTATACTCATAAGGGGGCGTTCTCACACCACCGCAGTCTGTGTGTAAAAGGGGGGATTTGGGGAATTGAAGGGGCTCCAGGAGGAGGAGGGCAAATATTAGAGGAGACCCATGTCGGGTGAGAGGTGAGCAGAATTTGCTCTGGAGAGATAGGATACATCCTACAGAGAGTGAATGCAGCGTATATAAAACGATTATTTGCGCTGGGAACAAAAACTAAATCCTGCGTGCGGCCGGCGTGTGAAAGACTAACGATCTTAAACGATCCAGGTAGGACCAGGCCGTCGGCCAATAGAAGAGCCGCGCAACAAGCTGTTATGACTGCTTGGGACAATCTCACTATCGAGGCATTTCAGCGACACCATTGAAGTTTTAAAAACAGGCGTCCACTGCCATACAGTTTGGCGGATGTTGACGTGGCCCCTTATGCCGACAATGAGGCATTACAACACCACCGTTTGGGTGCAGAAAGCGAACGTAGAAGTAATGACGGTCCTGGCACGTCCATTGTCGTTAACCGCTTGTTTTCACGTGACGTGTCCAGACCGTCAATTGTCATTAGAGGTGTTAAAGAAACGCTAAATCTGTGAAAGACAGGCAGCTGCCCGGCGTGATGTCATACAGGATGGTAGTTACCAGCTCACACCACAGGAGGGCACTGCTGCATTTCTTACTATACTTACAACATCTGCAGCGCTCCGTAAAGTCCCTCCATTCAAAGGGTCTGACAAAACTAGAAGACTACAGACTGAGACAGCGAGCCAGGCTCGCAAGCTAGAGTTCATTAATATAAATATTATCTTTTTAGTTATATAGCACAAACAATTCGCGCAGCGCTTCTTACAATAAACATATTCAAGGTGAGTGATGAGACTAGAAAATGAAGACTAAGACAAACCGATACATCAGAGCTTACAATCTAGAGTTCGTTAGCATTTTCTGGGTTCTATTTAAGGTTGCCATATCAACATTTATTTTTTTTCCTGGACACATCCAATTTTTTATTTGCTGATCAGCACCTATAACGCCGCCTCCTGCAGTATGTATGATGTATAAACCCAGGGAAGCAGGTAGATTGTAGGCAGCCAGCTGTAAAAAAAATTACAGCAACCCTACTTCTATTACACAAATCACAGAGGCTGAGAACCACTATTTCCAGCTACTTTTTTTTTTAATGAATACTAAGAAAGAGATAATAATGAGTTACATTCTTCTTGTTTAAAGGTTCTAAATAAAGTTTCCAGGAAGAACTCTGCTCCCTTGTCTCGTTTCCCCCAAACCTGCATCTATAAAGGTGCCGGTAACTGTAATACTACGAGCGGCCACCAGGGAACACAGGCGTCCATCCAGATACAGAAAGAGAAACTACCCCACTATTTATTGATTTATATAGCAGCGCTGTACAATGGGCAAACATACGAAGCAGTGCATCTCATAACAATTTGGGCTTACAGAAACAAAAGGTGAGGAGGGCTCGGCCCAAAGAGCTTACAGTCTAGGAATGGGGATGGACACAAGTACCCTCAGACTGGGGGGAAGCAGATTTGAGGTGCTGGGTGGTCTGACAAGACGGAGGAGAGAGGTTTGTAGCTCCTGCACGCTCTCCTGCCCTGCCACGGCTTGTCCACCAACACCATTCAATAGGATGAGCTACAGGTACCTTCCGCCGGCAGATAACGGGTACCGCTTCTCTATCAGTACTTACATCACCGATCATCACCGCCTCCTCCGGAAGGCAGCCGGTACTCCGCAGGGCTTCCAAGAAGAAGGTCTTCTCTGGCTTCCCGACAACTGTGGCCTTTGTGTCCGTGGCATATTCCAGCGCCGTGACAAAGGGCCCGGGGCCGAGGGCCAGGCCATCTTTCTTCTTGTAATACCTTGCCTTGTGGATAGCCACGATTGGAGCCCCGTCCAGCGCCAGCCTGACAATACAATGAGCATCTTTAAAGGAAGCCAAAAAACAATACAGGGCCGCCAGGAGTATGGGCTGCTCCACCTTGCAAACAAAGATTTTTCTTTTATTTCTTCAGAAAACCAACTTAGTTTAACAAAAAAAGTAATATATATATATTCAAGCATTTTTAGAAATAGCCTCTAAACGTTAGGTTAAAAATAAATTCTAATTGCGCAATTTTTATTGACGCAAATGAGTCACAATATTGATTATATAATCTTTATTTAAAAAAAAAAATAAAATAAATGAGAAGTAGACTTTTGCACAAATGCCCCCAAAAATAATGAATTGAAAAAAAAGAATGTTAACACAAGATTCCGTGTGGAATGAATCTCTGAATAGAGTCACAGCGTTCACTTCCTGAGACAGACAAACACAGAAATGTTACAAAACATATTGAGCTCGAGGCTATATTGTGGTTATACGACGTGGGATATGGACTATTTACAGGCAATAACACACAGTTCATAACAGCAGTGAAAGCATTGACCTGGACAGCGCGGGGGATCATCCTCACGATATAAAAGGGAAAGGCGAGTGTAAAATAGAAGACGCCAAGATGCTCAACCATGAAAGCACTTGAGTTTAACAGCAGATACGGGGATGATAAGATAAGAGCTATTACCAGATTAGATAAAATTAAATAAAGCGTCGTAACCCTGAGAAAACAGCATGCGCGGCCTCACGTTTACATCAACTCCCTCTCTATCTGGAGTCGGGTAAAAACGATGGTTTGTGCATGTGGGGGTCCTGATGAAGGACATGTTGAGCACAGGGCCTTCTGGGTAATCCCTTGGGCTCG
The DNA here is from genome assembly GCF_027358695.1 of Spea bombifrons. Taxonomy (NCBI): domain Eukaryota; kingdom Metazoa; phylum Chordata; class Amphibia; order Anura; family Pelobatidae; genus Spea; species Spea bombifrons. The sequence goes on along the minus strand of NC_071087.1, from coordinate 159,905,566 downwards.
TTTAAAGAGGGACTGGCAAGGGACCGGGGGGCAACTGTCTGCTGGGCTGCTCTGATTTAAAGACCTTGGGCCACTGCCTGAAGCTGTCTGCTTATTTGCAATTCCACACATGGCCACTAGGGTGTCTGAGACTCGGGGACTGTATCCTTTCAATGTGTTTTAATGCATAACATTTCTGGTAATGTGTTTTAGCGCAGACCAATTGGTGCACGTTGGGCTTTATTGGCTTCCAATTGTGTTTTGGGCCCGTTTATCACTGGGCCACAATTGTCCCCCCGAGGTGAATATCGAGCCAAGGCATTCCTTGTGGATGGAGGAGATCTTTACTACAGATGATGGGATTTATCTAGGAAGAGTTATGAAGGACCAGTGTAAAAACAAAATGTGCAGACAACCTCCGCTGCTGCCGGCAATTCTGCCGGGGCTTCTATGGTGGAGCACCGGAAGGTCATGTGATGCCGGTGCTCCGTCATAGAAGCCCCCAGAGGAAGTGCCGCCAGCAGCCGAGGTGGTGTGCGCGCGTCGCACGGAACTCCACCGGCTTCCGGAGAGCAGGATCTGGGTCCCCTGCAGTGCTGCGGGGGATCTGGATCTTAGTCTTATAGTCAGACCTCTATTTGAGTTCTGACTATAAGACGACGGATATTTTTCAGAGCATTTGCTCTGAAAAAACCTCGCCTTATAATGGAGCAAACACGGTATATACAGCCTCACAGTGTATATCTGCTTTACTGCTAGTCTAGGCTACTGCGGAGCACTATGCCAATAAACTGAATGGTATTGAGATGCATTTCAGGTCCCCGTGGAGCGTCAGAATTAATCTGTCTGATAAAAAGCAGCCAGACAATTATATGAATCATGAAACGGAATGAGGACAATCCTCACCTGAAGGCCTCGTTCATGGTTTGGTAGTTGAAGTGTTCTGGAGCTAATCCTATCACCACCGCGTTGGGACTGTGTGTGGCTATTCCTGCGAACGGAAAAGAATAGAGGTCAGTTTAGCAAAGATCCTGAAATAATTGAATTGTACATTCAAATATGGAATTTTAGTCGCGCTTCAATTCAGAGCCCGGGGACGAAATTTAGCAAAGCAAAAAAACGCCATTTTAACTGTGGTGAAAAAATGGCAAAATTCTCTTGTGATACGTTCAGTACAGCACTTACTGTATAACACAATTATTATTAAAGGTCAATAACTGCCAATATATTACTAGTGCGAGACAGAAATTATTTATTCGTTTTCCCTCATAATATAATGTTTTCAGGCAGCTGCATATCAGCCATTTGTATGAGTTCTCGCTCTGTTATCTGACCCCCGATCTACGAAACACCCCCGACTCCTTATCATACTGCCTGTGGGAAACAATAGAATGGCTCAGTCTTAATCACCAAGTCAGACACTGAGTAAGAGAAGTCTATGGAGGAACGGACTTCATTAGCATTGCCATAAAGCATCAGCTCAGTGTGGTGTTTGAGCCGGGAAAGTCACCCAAAATATCACATGACTGACGACAGACAGCAGGTCTGCAGATGAAGGGATTTTATTGGGGCAAAACCAGATTTTTTTTTTCATGGAATTTTATGACAAGGGTAGTGGATTACACGAAATGATTTAAATTATGAGTGTGGCATTTCTCCCACGTTAGCACAGTTTCTGTTGGGGTCCCAAATCCCTGTGCCCCCGTTTCCTCACCTTAATCTCCGCTTGAGGGGGTACAGGAGGGAGGCTCATTTCAAGGAATAAGAAATGTTAGAACAAGAGATCATAAACTAAACCTAGGGGAAGGAAATTCCCTCTCAGTATTACCCTCTACCACTTCTGCTGAGATGCTGTTCCATTTATCTACCACCCTCTCAAATGTGCAAAGTGTATTAGAAGAACAAGATTCTGTGAAGATAGAGTTTTCTTTCAGTAAGAAAATGACTGAAGTCGAGTTCCATTATTCTACCAGAGTCTTATCACTAATCTTATCACTTTTAACTTGCCACTACGTGCAAGGACCTGCATCCCGAAGCCAAGTTTCTAGCTGCTCTTGTTCAAGATAAAGCTACAGGTGAAAAACGAGGAAATAGAAGGAAAGTTTTAATGCCGCCAACTTAACAACAGGACCTGTAAGTGTCCTTGGAGGCGGATCAGAATTTTAGTAGTATTTGAAATGTAGAATTTATGTAGCTCAGGAACGAATGGTTTATGGACAATAATCTATATGTTCAACACACTACTTGTTTTGACCAGGAGCTACGAGTCAACTTCCAGCAGACCAAAAAATATACCATAATGTGCTTCAACACACTAAGCATATCGTAAGGTAGCTATAATTATTATTTACCGACCTATATAGCGCCGTAGCTATATATATTTTGCAGCGCTGTATGACGGATCATGATATATTTGATGCAATCAGTGGTCGGTGGCACATAAGGCGTATCTTTAACTTATTTATAAAGTTAGAAATAAAATATTGAAGTGACCAGGAGGAATGTGCCAGGTGCATGCTGGGAAATATTATGCAATAGGACCTCGGAGCTCCATGGACAAGTTGGGTTAATTTAACGTTCAATGTTAAACATACGCCGTGTAAACCTCTGAAGTCCCGTCTTCAGACGTAATGTCTCATCAGAGCTACAGAAGTGATCTCGGAGGTCTCATAGGTTAATATGCTATCTGTGAATGTTGACACGAATGTCTTCGCTCAGTCTTCTCTGAGACCATTTTTTTTGGTGTAATTATTTAATAACAAGGCTAAACTTATTGTCTTATCGGCTATTCATTAATGAGTTAATAGAGACCCGTGTGTAATGTGTATTGATCCAATACCCCCAGAAATACACTTAAAGGAAGAGTAACCGCACCTTCAAAGTCACTCAAGGCGCTGCTGTCCACTAACAGCAGGGGCCGCACGTTCCTCTGCTCCACCAGGTTCCTCGCGGCTGTCAATGACGTGAAGATCTCGTCCTCGCTGATGTCAAAGCCCAGACGTCTCAGCCTCTCCAGGAGGGTTCTCTTACACTCTTTGGTTGTGTTGGTCACAAAGCGAATGACAACGGGGGCATTCCTGAGCCTGAAGATCAAAAAGCGGTGTCAGAGGTGGTAGAATAATAACAGGAGATAATAGAACGTGGATAGAGAAATAATAGGAGAAACATGTTACTTGAACATATTAAGGGGTTAATCGAAGAAAAAGGGTTAAGGGTTCTTGAGATCTCTCCATTCTTGCAAACCATATCCATTGCGGCAGTAAAACAGATGGATGATTTAGTAACTTGCCTTTTCAAAGCCTCCTGTGCCCCGGGTATAGCTGTGTCCTCGACGTGGAGGGTGCCGCTGAGATCCACCAACACGGCCTTGAGAACTCGCCGGGCTGCCATCTGCAGTAACAAAAGAAACCGTATCTGTGAGATATAAGGACGTGGAACATAAAGAATGTTATTAGTTAATGTTATTAACATCTGAACCTTGCAGTACTTAGTGGGGTTTCAACAATATCCCCCTGTGTAGTGTGACCACCCCGGCCATTTCCTTCCAGGACACAATTACATGTAAAGTGCTGCCCCCTGCAGTATGTGGGAGTTATAACCAAATCTCATTCCTACCTGTGGCTTTATTCATTATGTCAACCTGGAAACTTCCCAGAGTAGGCTACTCGATTGGGAGGAGTGGGGCGGTAGGGGGGCAGTTTGCCCCAGATACCCTTTTAGTGTGTGTGTGTGTGGGGGGGTGCATGTCTAAACCTAAAAGCCATAAGAACGAAGAAACTGACCTGGAGTCCAGGAAAAAGCAGGACTTCCCCGGAGACTCCGACACAAACCTAAACAGTTCCTAGGTATGATCTTTATTATTGATTTATATAGCACCATCATATACCACAGCGCTGTGAGTTTAAACTCGTGGTTTAGTTGCATTACACAAAAATAAACGACACAACTGAGACATAGAAAAAAGAAAAGAAGCTCAGAACTTCTGCATGAATTAAGATCCCATGTAGGTTTAATACACACATTTTATGTAGAAGCAGAGAGCGGGCATAAGGCAGGAGGAACCAGCAGCAGGTAATGATATATAGGAATAAAAAAAAGGGCTAATGGCCAGCTTTATAACAAATGCCCCATGCAGGGCAGAATGTTTTAATCAAGTCCTGTGGCATGTATTTTCTCTTCCTGCCTCATGTTAACATGTAACCAGCAGGTAATGGGAGCCTCCTGATTTAATTGTTACAATGATTTCCGGCCGCTGCATATCAGCCATTTGTATGAATTCTTGCTCATTTATCTGACCCCGATCTACTAGATCTATTGGCTCAGAGCTAATCACTCAGTCAGACACAAAGACTTATGAAAGTCTACGGAGGAACGGACTTCATTAGCATTGCCATCCAGAATCAGCTCGGTGTGGAGTCTGAGCCGGGAAAGTCACTCAAAATACTGAATGACTGACAATAGCAGCCGCCTCAAGGTCTGCCGATAAAACGGGTTTATTGGGGCCAAATGAGATAAAACTAGGATTTTGTCAATGCCAAACTACATCATGGTATACAGCGCTGGGGGAGGGGGATATATTACTGTATACAGCACTGAGGGTTATATTACTGTATACAGCGCTGGGGGGTTATATTACTGTATACAGCACTGAGGGTTATATTACTGTATACAGCGCTGAGGGTTATATTACTGTTTACAGCACTGGGGGTTATATTACTGTATACAGCGCTGGGGGTTATTACTGTATACAGCGCTGGGGGTTATTACTGTATACAGCGCTGGGGGGTTATTACTGTATACCGCGCTGGGGGGAGGGCTATATTACTGTATACAGCTCTGCGGGTTATATTACTGTATACAGCGCTGGGGGGTTATATTACTGTATACAGCGCTGGGGGGAGGGCTATATTACTGTATACAGCTCTGCGGGTTATATTACTGTATACAGCACTGAGGGTTATATTACTGTATACAGCACTGAGGGTTATATTACTGTATACAGCTCTGCGGGTTATATTACGGTATACATTGCTGGGGGGAGGGGAGGCTATATTACTGTATACAGCGCTGGGGGGTTATATTACTGTATACAGCGCTGGGGGGTTATATTACTGTATACAGCGCTGGGGGGTTATATTACTGTATACAGTGCTGGGGGGTTATATTACTGTATACAGCGCTGGGGGGATATTACTGTATACAGCGCTGGGGGGATATTACTGTATACAGCGCTGGGGGGATATTACTGTATACAGCGCTGGGGGGGATATTACTGTATACAGCGCTGCAGGGGATATTACTGTATACAGCGCTGGGGGATATGCTCAAGGAGAAATATATATATATACATATATTTGAAATTCTTTATTTTATTTATTTTTTAAGTACATACAAAGTAAAATTCCTCCTTTGCCTGGGACAGAAGCACCCCAAGCAGCAGATGATTGGCCAGCGCTCAGTTCAGGAACCTACAGCCCTGATCCGCAATCAGTCTGGTTTATCGGCCCTGATTATAGAGCCCCTGTTATCAGTACCAGCTTTAACACAGGAACTCCATTGCCTCCTACAGCGGCATTAACCTCTAACTACCTCCACCGACACATGTGTCACGATCCTGTATCACGCTACACGCACTCTCGTGAGCCGTAGGGGTTAAACAGTGCAAGCCATATGACACCAGATTACACAGACCTTATCAGCAAGGAATTAACATCAGGAGCCTCGAGGTTAAGGTTAAACTTCTGGATGGATGTGTGGAAGGCTGTGTGCAAACGATCTGTAAACCACTTCTCAGCAGGTGAACCAGAGCATTCGACACCTGCAATCAGGATAAAGACATATTAGAAGTGGCTCCTGATTGGTTCAAGAGTAATTGAAGCCATTAAACCTGTAGGACATTAAAATATATTTCTTGATGCTATCGCACTATTATCTATTGTTTTATATATCGCCATCATATTCCGCCATGCTGTACACATGCAACTTAATGCTATTATAAAGTCCTCCCTTGCAGTTTAATGCCTCCGACAGCCTCACCACAAGACAATGCATACTAAAGTAAGAAAATAAAGTTAAAGTTAAGAAAACAAAGCAGCGCAAAATACGCACCCGCCAGATCGGGTCGGTGGCCGATGACCAGTGAGACTCATCAATGATCTAAAGAGTCATTAATCAGAATTTTTTTGAGTTGAGAAGCTGTTTATTTTTAAAATAAAATAAATATTGCAAAATAAAAATCTGTTTCCACCATCAGATTACTTGCAAGGCAGGGAATCTGATCAAAAATCAGCGGCTAAAAAGGCATTTATCAGTGACCAGGTAGTGATCACAGTGTACAGCGCTGCGGAATATGATGGCGCTATATAACAATAACAAAATAATCCGTTACGCACTAAAAATTTAAGAATAATAAAATATTATATATTTCTTTTTTATTAATTACGTGTTTTATTCGGATGAACCCTTACTCTGATGGAAGGGGGTCATCACTGACAGCAACCGACCTGGCAGTACCCTTGACTTCTAGATCAGTGCTGTTGGAGATTACTTTACATTAGTTTAACTCTTTCAATGCTGATTGTGACTGGGTCCCCCACCAGTCAAGGTCACAGCAATGAATGGGTTAACGCTGCACATTCGCTCTCATGGCGTTATCGTGGAGCATAACCATATCTTTCGGTCAAGTATATAATACGCAGCCCATTTCCACAAGTCCTGCTAGTATTATACCCAAGATTTTGCGGTACTTACCTTAGGGAGAAGCTTCAGCTACAGAACTGCAGCTCCCTTTCTTCTCCGTGGTCTGAGTCTAGCCGCCATTCTTTGTTAAATCTCTTAAATGTTTCTCTCCCCCATGCCAGGCATGTTATACAAGGGATCGACCTCTTTTTATGATGTCATTGCTTCGTCATTTACAGTTTTACTGAATTCCACAAAATACGCACATCGGCACAGGTGCAACTTTGGGGGGTTTTCCCCTGTTTTTAAGTTTGCCCCACCTTATAAATCACCCCCCAATACTTGCTTTTTAATAGACTTTAAAATTTCTGAATTGTATCTCCCACAGAACTTTGAATTAGATTTCCTTCTCAAAACGAACGCCCCGGTGTTATTATCCGGCAAAGTATATTGTTATATTATCCTGTGACATTGATATGAAGTATTAAATGGACATTCCACGTCAGTAGCACAGACAAATATACAAATTATTGCAATGCACTGAGTTCCATTTACCACATGGATGAAACTAAACGATCTATATTAATATAAAACAAGTTATTAAACACCAATAATAACATCATTCTCATAACACGAGATAATTCCGACAAATAACAAAGAGCCCGCCATTTTTTAGCGCAGGTCTGCCCTGCACAGACACCTCTCTCATACCTGCACAGTCGCGCAGGACCCAACGCGCTTGACGGACCAGGGTGCCCCATCGCATGCCTGTTTGTTTTTAATCACGTTAGGTACGTTATTTTAGCTCTATACGTTTCGAGTTATTATTTCATTATAAGTTACGCAATTTATCCTGGTTACAGCACGCGAAATTAGGTGTATTTTCACCGGCCAAGACAATCAGGCAGCGTGGAGGCAGCTTAATACATCGTAGGACCCCGTGAGCCAGAATGCGGGGACTATCGATGCGCTCCAAGCCTCGTTTTCAGAAAACGGTGACGTTTTGTCACGTATTGATGAGGCAATAGTTTCAGTGTTTAATTTCATGCTTTTAAAATAAATAAATAAATAAATGGAGTACCGCTTCGGAGGCTGTTTTAATTTTTAGAGATATTTGGGCATTTTTTAAGCAGGGTATCTAAGAAACAGTGACCCTGGTTACCTGTTATGGAGGCTTTGGGTGGAGGAGTAACTTCTTAAGCGGGGTTTTTACAAGACAAATGAAATATATCAATACCTTTATATAAGGAGTTGCGGTTTTAAATCTATTAACTTACTATTTATTAAGATGAGGGAAACCCTAGCAGATGGATCGAGCTGGCCCTGTATATAATATAATTCAATGTGTGAGGAGACTTTGCAGAAATTCACTCATTGTTGTAACCATACATTATACAGGGCCAGCCACGAAAGAAGCTCATCGGGGATTGACCATTGATGAAGACCAGGAGCTGAAACACAACTCTCTAGTGAATCGACCACTTTGTAGTTCCTTTACGAAGCTATTGTCACAAATATGTTAAAGGTAGGACACAACACAAAATAACATGGGTTTTATTCTTATATCTGAAAAATACAATAATAATATGTTGTGTGTTTCGCCGAGTCCTCTCTCTCTCTCATATCACTTAATTATGGATCCTTAACCACATTAATAAAATGTATTTACAGGAAAAAAAGACATCTGTCTTTACAAAATTAAATTCTGAAACGGTTTTAAAATTTGTGTTTTTTTTTTTTGTTTTTTTAAAAGGGACAAAGACTTTTTAAGTCAACACTCGCAAGATAAAGAAACGAACATCGGATACGAGTCATTCGCACAAAGCACGTATGATCTATACACGGACCCAGGCACGATTCGGACAATGGTTTGTTTCAAGCTCCTCGTTACTGGTTACTTATATATAAATCACTGCGTACTGCGGATCAGAACCGGATACTGTTCTACAGGAAGGCCTAATTGAAACCTACACATTTTGCACATTAAGCAATCTGTTTTTGCATATTTTTATAATTAACAAGATTTATGCGACAATAAAGATACAACAACCAAAGGTTTAATACAAATTGTCCTTGAACACATCTGTGCAATAGGTTTGTATGGTATAGTAACACAATCCTATATATTTCAGGTGTTGTGGAATGCGCAAAAAAGGGTCCTTTGAACATACACTCTATACTTCTTACAAGACATCACCTAAACATAATAAGAATGCTGCCTGCATTAAGCAAAAGCAGGTGATTTAATTCAGCTGACTGCATGGTGATGACATCATGGGTTGGAGGAAACAATTGTTAAAACTTTCCCTTGATTTATGCATTAAGATAATGTACAGTATTTTTGCGCTTTACATTAAGCCAACACAAAACTACAAAGATACTGTGATTATGGTATCAAGGCGGCCATAGTTACTGATGAAAATCTTCAAGCTATTGGTTTTGATGGGAAAAAGGAGCGCAATAACACACTTATTCTACAGCATGTACAATACATTTCAGTGCTTGATACACCGGGCTGTAAACAAGGCCACGCGATACGACTTCGAGGACTTGCGTGCTCTTGATCAACAGCTTCCTTTAAAAAATGATATACACAATATGGGGAGAAACTCTTTGTTTTACAGCAGGGTATGCCTACTGGTTATAATATACAGTTCACGTCTGGGCCGCTGTGTAAATGAATGCACCAAGGGGGAATAACGTTGCTGGGTTTTATTCAGGCTTCCAATGGAGTGCTCCGGGTGACATCACCGAACTCGAGTCTAAACCCTATAATGCAGAGGGTTCTTAACCAAGGGGTATGACAGGCAAGCGATGGGGATCCGGGACCAGATCTCAGAATAGTTAAAAATAACATTGTTAGATTATTAACTATCACTGTTATCACTATAGGATTGGGGGGAGGGGCTGTAATCGTAATGAGGTCAAGGACCCCGTTATAGCGAATACAGTTCCGTATTGTTGACGGTTGTGGTTAAATGAAGAGTTGCCCCTGGTTAAGGGTATATAGCACCAGTCAGTATCTTCATATATACTGCCGCATTCATCCGTGTTCAAAAAACAACCGAAGAGGAAATGCTATTGCGAAGTGTAGGGCTGATGGGTAGAAAGTCCGTGAGACGCGGTTAGAATGCTCCATGTTGCTGTGAGAGGTTTTCTTCTTTATCCAAAGAGTAACAGCAGCACAATCGTTATCGAGTTGACGATAATTAAGGGCACTGTGAAGAAAGCAAGATAATAGAAGAAATAGTTAATATGAGTGCTTGCTAATTGGTTTGCTCTCATACTTTTTTTGTTGCATTTTAATAGATAAGCATTTTGCCCGTATATATATATATATTTCCTGGACCATATACCCCATTTTTTAGTGGAACCGTCCCATTTCCTGACCCCTGCCCCATCTTTTGTTGACAGTGATGATAAAGGGCAGGTCGGGAAGATCAGAGGTTCCGCTGAGGTTGTCATACTGAGCTGCGGAATGGATCCCGTTCTGTGTTTAGGCAGCGCAGACCCCAATCATCAGTTCCCTGAGGCCACCTAGCAATGTTCTGAAGTAGGGAGCTGGGACATGATGTCATAACCCCAACATTCTTAATCAGAACATTGCAAAGTACAGGTAAAGGGGTTTCATTTAAAGACCCCCCCTGTAAGCATTTCCAACCGTGCTGGGGTACGCCACACGCACTCGAATATTAAAGTTAGTAGAACACGTATCGTTACCTCTCATTACTGTCCGCACAGATCGTATAAGATTGGCCAGTTGGGATTTGATTCCTGGTTCATCTCCAAATCCTCCAATCCCCTGATCCGTTCCCCAGCCGACTGCACGCCAAGAAGAGAGAGAGAGAGAGAGAGAGAGAGGTCAGAACGGAGAAACTATTTATTTATCCTGACAACATATTCAAACATATTTCCTTTGCAATAAGCCGTGTTATATTATGTGCGTCTGCACACACCGCCTGTTTCCCTCATGGGATCCAACACACAGGGAGCCCTTAGAATGCTGGGTTCTGTTGTTCTCACTTGTTTTAACTTTTTTTTTATTATTATTATTTGTTTGTTATTTTTTTAAAATTATTCCACAGGATTAACTGCCTCTAAATACAAAAAACATATGGGAAAGAATGAGCCAGGCTTGGAAGCCATCACATGTACCCCTGTGCAGTGGGTGCTCGCTAAATCATGGTTACCCCTGGAGACAACAGGTTTGGATTCTTAACTTCATCAGGAGTTACTTATTACCCTTGCCCAGCACATTTGCCCCCTCTCTTATTCCTTCCCCAACTCCTTTGCCCCTCTATCACCCCTTCTTCAGCTCCTTTGCCCTTCTACCACCCCTTCCCCAGCTCCTTTGCCCCTCTATCACCCCTTCTTCAGCTCCTTTGCCCTTCTACCACCCCTTCTTCAGCTCCTTTGCCCTTTTACCACCCCTTCCCCAGCTCCTTTGCTCCTCTACCACCCCTTCCCCAGCTCATTTGCCCGGGATATCTGCTCCTCTCTTATTCCTTTCCCAGCTCTTTTGCCCCTCCATCACCCCTTCTTCAGCTCCTTTGCCCTTCTACCACCCCTTCTTCAGCTCCTTTGCCCTTTTACCACCCCTTCCCCAGCTCCTTTGCTCCTCTACCACCCCTTCCCCAGCTCATTTGCCCGGGATATCTGCTCCTCTCTTATTCCTTTCCCAGCTCTTTTGCCCCTCCATCACCCCTTCCCCAGCTCCCTTGCCCCCTCCATCACCCCTTCTTCAGCTCCTTTGCCCCCTCCATCACCCCTTCTTCAGCTCCTTTGCCCCTCCATCACCCCTTCTTCAGCTCCTTTGCCCCCTCCATCACCCCTTCTTCAGCTCCTTTGCCCCCTCCATCACCCCTTCTTCAGCTCCTTTGCCCCCTCCATCACCCCTTCTTCAGCTCCTTTGCCCCCTCCATCACCCTTTCTTCAGCTCCTTTGCCCCTCCATCACCCCTTCTTCAGCTCCTTTGCCCCCTCCATCACCCCTTCTTCAGCTCCCTTGCCCCCTCCATCACCCCTTCTTCAGCTCCCTTGCCCCCTCCATCACCCCTTCTTCAGCTCCCTTGCCCCCTCCATCACCCCTTCTTCAGCTCCCTTGCCCCTTCCATCACTCCTTCCCCAGCCCCCTTGCCCCTTCCATCACTCCTTCCCCAGCTCCCTTGCCCCCTCCATCACTCCTTCCCCGGCTCCTTGCCCCCCGATCCCCTGCACGTCCTCCTCACTTTTGCTCAGGAAGCGCTCCTCGTGCAGCACGGCCATCGCATTGACACATAGCAGGGCGGCCTGCAGCAGGGTGTACAGCGTGAACGCCATGTCTGGCCAACCAATGTGACGTGGCAGCGCGTGCAGGGCGGACGCAGCAGCTGGGACGGGGAGCCGAGAGAGACAAACCGGCCTGAAACGCGAAGCGGCTGTTAGCGCCTTGAGCCCCGCACTGCTGCAGATGACTGGGAGACTCGGCTGCAGCTCTCCGTGTTTCCTGCTTCATGTAGCCGTTTAAGGGCATATTACAAACTTTACACTTTTTTTAAATAATGGGAGGCAAGAAAGTGCTGCATCGATCCCTAAATAATAAAACTTCAGTCCCATTACGGTGTCCATGGAGTATTTAAGCAGATGTCACATTAAGATATTCTCAGATTAACCAAGTTCCCCCTTCTAATTTTAACCATCTAACAGTAAGCAGCCACTGATAGGTTGTTGCCATAGAAACAGAAGTCTTTTGTACGTTTTAACATTGCTGCGGTGTTTGTGTTGAGTTGTAATTTTCTTCTTTCTTTTTTAATGTACCCTATTGGGGTTTTTTTTTCAGGACAAAAAGGGCTTTCTTTAGGCACCATTATTTTCATCCTATCATATAATGTATAATAAAAAAAAGAAAAATTCCTACAAAACCTTTTACGTAGCGTATTTTTATTTATAATGGCATAAAGTGCCCATTACATGCTAACCAATCTTTTCTTATTTTTGTACTTTGGGGTAAGAAAGGTTTTTTCTTAAAAAATGAATATTTCTTGCAGAAGGATCGGGAGGTGTTTGGGCTCCTATTTTTTATTTTTTTTTAAATTTATATTATTTTTTAAATATTTTTTCAATTTGTTTTTACATTTTCTTGGAACTGGATGCTACCCCTAATGATGTCATGGTGACATCAGTGGAGTGAATGTCTCATTGCAGCAACACCGGCTGAGCGAAGAAAACGATTGACGTCGACAACGTGATTATTCTGTGCAAAGGTTGGAAAGCTGGGCATCATGAAAGCAGAAGGTAAAATGATCACTTGCCTGGGGCTGACCCAAAAGTGTTCCGTGATGTGGGTGAAGTAACGTGGGGACACTAAGTATTGGTAACAATCGGTATTGGCCCCCGAGGACAGCTGCTTAAACCCACCTCCACAGTTATATACACGGTAACTGTATAAGGCACTGGTGACTTAGCTACACATCAAAGCATAAGCAGCAAAAAGATTTGCACTTTTCTTCTCTAAAAAGTGGAAGACAAGCTCTATGGTCGGAGTTTTTGATCTATACATTGTACTAGAAAAAAAATGCTGCACGTTATACAGGGGCATAACTAGAAACCCCAGGGCCCCGGTGCGAGAATCTATCCCTTTCTCACTATCTCCCCTCTCCCTCCCTAACCCCCCTTCTCACGATCTACCCTCTCCCTCCCTACCCCCTTCTCACAGTCTCCCCCCCTTCTCACGATCTACCCTCTCCCTCCCTGCCCCCCCTTCTCATGATCTACCCTCTCCCTCCCTGCCCCCCCCTTCTCACGATCTACCCACTCCTTCCCTCCCCCCCTTTGTAGGTCACTTACCGTCAACTCCTGTGTTGGGAGCGTGAGGCGTTTGTCTCGAGTGCCGGCGCCGGCACCCGAGACAAACGCCTCACGCTCCCAACACTGCACTCTGGGCAGCGCTGAGGCAGGTGGCGGCGACAGCGGGGAGCAGAGGCATCCTGGATTTCTGTCAGTCAGGGGGGCCCAAGAGTTGCCGATTGGTCGTTTTCAGCAACCGCTCGGCACCCCTTGGGCCCCCCTGACTGGCAGAACTCCAGGGCCCGGTCGCAGTCGCGACCCCTGCGACCCCGGTAGTTCCGCCACTGACGTTATATATTATTCACATTCCCTCAGCGCTCCGTCCCATTATTGATGATGGGTATCTGTGGCTACAAAGTTTTTGCTTTAAATTAAATATAATTTCTTAAAATCTGAATAAATATATATCCCAAATATATTCAAAATCAATGTAAAATAAAATTTTTAATAAATCCTTCTTTTTCTCCTAGGCAGATAGAAACATAGACTCTGCTGACCCATTCGGCCCCCGTCTAGTCGTCCGTTTCTCCTGCTGTAAAGACTCAAACCCTAATCAGACGTTGGTCTCGTCTTAGATTCAGGAGCCGTATGTCTATCCCATGCATGTTTAAATTCCCTCGCTGTGTTACCCTCTACCACTTCTGCTGGGAGGCTGTTCCTCTTCTTGTAATGTTTCTCCTCATTTGGAATAAGCTTCCCTGTACTCTGTTAAACAGAATTTAAAAGTTTCTATCCCATCCCTTCTCCCTTCTTTTCTCCAAGCCGGACATATGTATATTTTCTCTTAATATATAAAAAATATATCTGCAGCTGTTTAATTTATTGATTCACTTTGAAAAGGTTCCCTTTGATTTGAGGTCTCATTCTGTCCAAAACTTCAGGGATCCGCTACAAAGTGCCCTCATTCATGTCGTTTCCATCATTCACAGGCGGAATTTTAACTCTTTGTGTTGAGGCCCATAACCGCTTTCTTTCCTAGATTCAACATTAGTAAATATGAATTGATTATTTGAACAGTTTCTATAATCTAGATCCCTTGTAACGTTCCAGAGCCTCTGTTTAATTGGGTAATATTGATCTAAAGCAACATCCAATTACTTTACTTTGTCGGTGTAAGGGTGCAAATTATTGATCTTTAATTCTTTTAGTTCTAAAATGTAGTTGTCAATCATTCCAAGTTCCGTCTTCCGTTTGAAACAAAGTCTCATGAGACCTGTAGGGCAGGAATCGAAATGCTTTGTTCCATTGCCTGGTAAATGTCTCATTTTCAGCGGCCCGTGATTTGGAAACTTAAACATAGATTGAACTCTTGGGTTTCAAGTTTATGAGCTGATCCGGTTTTCCATACCATTCTCCCGTGTTGGACGCCGATTCATTTAAGTATTTTAAAAAAAATACATCATATTTTAAAATTGAAAGATCCAGACTAAAAATCTTTGTAGCCGTTCTACATCGTGTGGATAGTAGATACAATGCTGAAACACCCAGCAGGTGTGGGTTATATTCAGGGCCGGACTGGCGATGGCGGGCCGGCACTGAGATTTTACGGGCCAGCAGGCCTACGACTGTGTGGTTGCATGGTAGGTTTTATGCTTATGTAGTATTTTGCCGACTTTCTGGGGGGTAGAAGTTGGGAGGTATGGTATTGGGTGGTGGGCTGGGGTAGGCTGGCCGGGCAATTGCCTCCTTGGCTGGTCTAAATAGATGGTCCGACTGGCTGGCCTGCTATTGTAATTGGGAACATGGTGGGGTCATGTAACGTCATGTTTCGTGACCCTGGTGGTATCAGCGTAGTGGCTTGCATGACATTTACATGGAGGTGGCAAGAGGCCTTGGTGCCACATGGCTTTACTTGCCCCTCCCGGGGCAAAAGGTACCAGCTGCCCTCTGGTGATGTTAAAAAAAATATAATACTGATACATAAAAATCTTCCCCCATAAAATAGTTGAACAATGTAATTTTTTGTAGCTATATTACAGAAAGAATAATAAAATTAGAATTATTTCAATATTTTAGTAATTTTTTTTATTTACGTGTGACAATTCAATCTACAATCTCAAATACATCTCAAAAAATATGAATTAATATATTCTATATATTTTACTACACATTTTTTTTTTTTTTTGCTGTTATCTTTCTTCTTTAAAGAAAAATGTCACAAAGGTCAGGAGACGGTTTTGTGATTCGATGATCTCACCCTGATTTTTTTCCCCATAATGACAAGTTTGTATCCATTAGCAACAAAACACATACAGTTTATGGCAAAAAACATTTTCCATACATCAAACCCTCCTGGGATGTTAACGTTTGGAATGTGAAGAAAAGATATATAAGAACAGACCATTTCAAACGCTGCTTCTTTCATTCTTTTTCTGAACCCCTTCATGTGTAACGAGGACCTTGTTAACGCAAACCAGGTTTAAATTACTGCCTTGGGTACCAAAATGTGTGGTTTGAATCACCTAGAATCCCCTAAGGTCCATACATAGCATTTTCCACGGGCAAAGAGACATTTTCTTCTTTCTTCTATTTTCTTCGTTTTTCTATTAACTCATTTTTTGTTTCGAAAACCTGCATGACAAGGCCATTTTTTTCTTAGAAATTTTACTTTTATTTTACAATTTCACCTTGAAATGGACTGCAATATATGTATTATTTTTTATTTGTAGGGGGGGGCATATTGCCCTGTTGGGTGATCAGACCTGTGGTATGCCACTGCTCATTACAAGGGACCTGGATTAAAAGCCCCTGTGCGTCTTTAAGACATGGAAAGTCATGGTATGGTCCCGCTGATCCGTCGTCATTAGGGTGGCCGCCGGTGGGGCACCTGGGGCTGTCCTTGGCCCTCTGGCTGACCTTTACCTTTCCCGAGAGAGTCTTATGTTTTGACATTGACAATGGAGCTTCTCCCAAGTGAAGGATAAGTCATGCTGTGTAGATACATTAGGGTTATGCGTGTTTTCAGTACCGCAACACTTTTCCGGATGTTCCAGCAAGGGGTTTGTAAGCATCTACATGGATGGAATAACAATTCTATTTGCCCCAAGGCCTCTGGTGTCAAGCCTTGTAAAGAATTGGTCGGAGACGTGGGTGTCCAGATCGGGGCTTATTTATCGTAGACTGATCAGTGATAGTAGGGTGGGCTTCCAGTTAGAACCTTTTGTAGTCACATATTACAGTGAGTAAAAGTGGAAGCTCCGTGGCTCTCTGTAAGGCAAGCGCAATGGTCAGAGTTACTGCGTCAGGATCCCCCCGGTCAGCGGCCTGCAGCTAGCAGAGCAGAGATACTCTGAAGGTAGGATCTGTGTCAATGGCCATCAGTGTGTATGCAGGTGTGTTTGTGTTACGCCCTTACCTGGGAACTTTTGGGCTCCGGCTACCCGGAACCTACCCTTGCGGATTCCAGTGTTGACCTGGAGAACCAGAGAAGCGGTGCTCCTCCCGGGCCAATGTCCGGGCCTATGTATGTCATAGCAGAAACGCATGGGTTTGTCAATGTGTGACAAACATATTAGGGCAAAAAAGTTATTTGATAAACCCCCCCCCTCCAGGTTATTTGGCATTAATTAGGGATGACCAGCCAAAGGAGGCAACATTGTTCTCCAAGCACTCTAGAACCTAGAATCTGAGCTACCCCAGGAGACTTGCTGGTTTTCTACCTCGTGACATACAGTACATAGCACAGGGGGGGGATACGGATACGGGATAACCCCCTTACATAAAAGTTGTTCTTTTTCGGTGGCTTGCCTGCTGTAAACCGATACGCGTTCAATAATTAAATTATATGACAGGAAAGAAAGTCGGGGACGTGGTGTGTGGATCAAAGGCGAATAAAGAAGGACATTTAGGGTTTGGTCAGTTTCACAATCTAATGACGCATCCTGAAATACTCGATGGGGAAAGTAAATAAACAAGAAGCGGGGCAGGAGATCATTACGATAGCAGAGGCTTATCTAACCTGCCATCTCTTTATCATCTGCAATCTGCAGGTGATCAAATAGATAGGAATGCTACAGATTCTTAAGGATAAACAGCAAAACATGAGTGCATTTTGGATTCATGTCTGTGTCTGCTAATGCTTTTGATACATAAATTATTTTAAATTTGTATTTTTTCTCCCCCCAAAAACTGTAGGGTTTTTACCCTACGGAAACGGTGATAAATAAATGGAGCAGCCCCCCAGCCGAGGTGGTAGAGGCTAATACAGTGAGAGAATTTAAAGAATGGAATAGCTGTATGGCTCCTGCATCTGAAGCCTGGACCAAGGGCTGATTAAGGGCTGAAACTTTACAGCAAAAACTACTACTGCTAACTATAAGACCTCAAGCCTTACTTGGTTCTTGCCCTATTCTCAGGAACACGTATGCCTATCCCATGCATGTTTGAGTTCCTCCATGTTCCACTTCAGCCGGAAGCCTGTTCCACTTATCTACTACCCTCTCAGTGAAGGAATACTTATTTCACACTTTTCCTGGCAATTTACCTCCTTGCTTTTCCCCTACATTTCTAAATGTTGTGCGTATGGCTGTATCAGAGGCGTATCTATGGCTTTGCCGCCGGACGACGGCTCCCATTAAGCACTGGGTGGTTGTAGGTGGTGGAAATGTTTGCCCTACCGTTGCTATGTGGCTTCTAGTTGCCCATCCCTGTAGTTATCTAATAATACAAGAAGACACCTTTTCCCCGGTTGGCGCTGACTCTTTGTGGTTGCTTTCCCAGACCTATAAACCTGTACCAAGGGCCAATAATACCATTTGCGTGGCGATCTATCCATGGACATATAGTGCTTTCTCTCTGTTAAGAGACACCAACCTAGCCTTTGTAGACGAGTCTCTTTGCTACATTAAGATTACATTGTTGTTTTATGAACTGTAAGATAAAATCCAACACAATTGGGTGCCCTTTCGGGAAACCACGTCATACTATTACTCTTTCTGCCTCTCTGTTATCCCATGACTGCAGGGATCAGGCAATTGTTTCCCGAAGCTGATCTTACAATAGGTTCCACGTCCCTCCTCTACAGCTTCTATCTGGCTCAGGACCCCCTTCGGGAAACATACTGAAGGGGAGAGACATGGAACCTTGTGTTAGATCAGTATGTCAGCTTGCAGGAACAATTGTCTGATCCCTGCTATCATGATACGGTAACAGAGGCAGAAAAATATTTTTATGGGTTTTATTATTTATTTATTTTTTATCATTAAATTATGTGAGCACAGTGAAAAAAGAGGGACAAAGGATGTTTCTTCCTCTTCCAAAAATATGAAAAAATTTAAATATTTTAAACAATAATTAAAAAAGTAAAATAAAAATAGTTAAAAAATATTAAAATAGTTAAAACTAATAGAAAAATAAAATAAAAATAGTATTAAATTGAAATGGAATAAATAATTAAACAGACCAGAGTGGCTCTCGCCATAACATTCTGAGCGCAACAAAAAATAAATAAAATAATCGAGAAACAAGAGGAATTATGTTCGCTAATGATCGGTGACGTACCCAGGCCTAGGCCGACTAGGCGGCAGATCTAAGGCGACGGCAGTGGATCAAGCCCTCCCAATAATAGCTCATTGTGAAGATTCCATGACTGGCCAAATGTGTTTTCCAAATGGCTCTAATACCGGCCCTCATGGAAACTTCATTCATTCGGAGTCACCTGCATCCAAGCAAGGAGTCATATTTGACCACAGCAGGGGCAGAATAGGAAGGAGTCAGCTCCAGATTGTGTGATCCTGAGAATCTGCCCCTTTACCCTGAGACTGGGGCAACAACCTTGAGAATTTGGTGGTGGCTAAAACGCCTACTGATGTCAATGGGGGTTCAGCTCACATTGACTTCTTTAGGAGAGCTACTGAGCATGCGCAGAAGTATGCTTCCTGCTTATGCTACATTTTTTCAGCAGAGGCACCTATTTGCATGCAGTAACATATCAATTGTAACATCTCGGTAGCAAAGCACCAATTGGGAGTCTAATATATGATCACAGAGGGGGGATAGAAAGGAGTCAGATTCACCCCGAGACCTCGAGATTGGGGCAAAACCCCTGAGACTCAGTCAAACCCCCGAGACCCCCCAGGTATGATCACAGGATTCTAGAACATAGAGGTTACCCTACTTGATGCTATGGGATAATGTATATGAAAACTTGCACTCTCATCTAGGGTATGGCGTGGAATTAAATAATCCACATAATTGCCAGATGTCATAAAAAATATCCATAGTTAAAATGTGGGAGTGGAAAATCCTGCCATTTATCAGAAAAGATCCATATCTGTAGATTTACGATGCTGATTGTATTGATTATCACCGTAGATAACGGGCGACCTTTGGAAGCAGCTTTATATAATGTTTTCCTTGAATAAAAACGACAGTAACGATTTGTCACCCTGAATTATAACATATAATTGCTTTACTTACGTATTCCGAGAGCTTCTAACTTCACGTTTCAACATCTGAAATAGGGAGTAATAATTAACTTTGATTCTGAACTTGTTCATATAATGAGAGAGTAGAATTATTATTATACCAAGACTTATAAAAAAACAAAACACTTGGACCTATTGTGACCTGCAAGAAATTAAGCAGAACCTCTTATCTTAGACCATCGGATATATTGTTCCAAAACTCTATCCTCCTCTGGGACTTGGCGTGATTTAGCGGGGCTTTTGATTCGAAACGTTCAGCGGTCTCTTGATGTTTTTTTTTACTGTGGTAGAACGTATGTCTCGGTAAATCTTTACCCTTCCTCTTTTTTCCTAAGAGCTAATGCATGTCTATCTGTCTGGGGCAGTTTTGACCCGGTGGTCAAGGGCTTCCCTTTGGCGAACACGCAGAAGCCCGTCGTTTGACTGTCCTATACGTGAGCGCGTGTGACTTTTTGGCTACGGATGTAGACAGAGACTCCACGGCTGGGATATAAGACAGCTAGGTCCTGGTTACCCAGAGCCATCGCTCGTATTACGTTCATTATAAAGTGCCGGCAGGCAGATGGGTGGGCGGGTCTTATGCCATCAGGGGTGGGCCCGTTGCCGTCAGTCAGTGGACAGGGCTGATGATGCTGGGGGTGGGGCTAACCCCCAAATATATTATATCTGCAAGGGGTAGAAAAAAGGAAATAAGCAGGGGTGGAGTTTGAGACTCGGAGATTTTGTACAGTGACCCGAAGACCTAGAGAAGCAACGCTTTACCCCGGAGTCTCCGGGCGAAACATGAAGAGTTCCCAGCTAATAAATACACAAAACAAAGCAAGAGCATACCCAGTGAATATCATTCAAAAATACCGTACTCTAAGGAATATATATTGGGGATTTCTTCATACTATATGGCTATATCTAAGGCTTGTTAGACAGGATGAGTGTTATATAGCCATATAGTGTGATGGGATCCCCAATACTTACTTGCTGAGTATGCGTGGAATTCTCCTGTTGTTTTGTTAGTGTGTGTCTGGATATGTTAGTGTGTGTCTGGATATGTTAGTGTGTGTGCGGGCATGTTATTACTGTGTGTGTCTGGGTATGTTATTACTGTGTGTGTCTGGGTATGTTAGTGTCTGTGTGTGTCTCTGGGTAGGATAGCATTCATTTGTGTTAGTGTGAGTGTCTAGGTTGTGTTAGTGTGCACATGTGTGTTAACGTATGGGCCTTGTTGTGTGAGTGTCTGTGTGTGTATTACTGCTGATTGGTTGTGTGAGTGTCTGGGTGTGTGTGTTTATTAGTGTGAGTGTCTGGATGAGTTATGGTGAGTTCCCCTCCTGACTTCAGGCTCTATATCCACCGCTGGAATGAAGCATAGACCTGTCAGCTTCCTCTCACACGCTTCTGACACTGTGAGGGGGGTATTATAAGGTCCTGGGGGCAATACTGAGGCTGGGTGGGATAATAATGGGAGATAATAGAGGGTCTGGAGCCCAATACAGGAGCTGGTGGCATAATACAGAGGCTCTGGAGTAGTTCCACCACATCTGTAATAGCACCTGCTGGCATAATATCCAGATCCTCTACACACGTAATACAACAGACTGATCTCTGCCCCTCCGCACACAGTGTGACATTGTAACAATTTCCGTTATGTCTCTAGTTTCCGGAGCCTGATTTGAAACAACTTTACCGGCCGCAACCCTACAAGGCCGCACGGGGAGCCTCATCCTCTCTCCGCTTATAAACACACAACAGCCTGGAATTCATAAAACTATTTATTACACATAAACATACATTACAATCTTTAATAATGTTTTAACTATTTATGTGCCTCGTGGGAGATTATTTCATGGGTATCCAGCAGCCTGATCTCCAGCAACTCTCTTCATCCTAATGATGTCTCCATAAATATCGTTGGAGCTGAGGATGGATGGAGGACAGAGAACTACCTGTGGCCCCCAGTGATGTATTTACCTTTGGTGCTGACTGAGGCCTAAGTGGGATAGTGTTTCCTGCCGCCCCATCCCATTCTGGGCATCAGGGTATGACATCATATCCTGGTGCCCCACTTTTAAAGGAATCAAGGAAACTGTGGAGGCCTGTGCCTAGGCCAGAACCCGTCGCTGTGCCCCTCTCTGCTTTGTATTATATACACGGACC
The DNA here is from genome assembly GCF_027358695.1 of Spea bombifrons. Taxonomy (NCBI): domain Eukaryota; kingdom Metazoa; phylum Chordata; class Amphibia; order Anura; family Pelobatidae; genus Spea; species Spea bombifrons. The sequence continues at coordinate 159,883,509 of NC_071087.1, read as the reverse complement.
GGCTCCCTGGTATATGTACAGGAATTGCTGACAGTCTATAGTATTAACTATCCCTCATCTCCATATTGTCCTTAAAATTTGGGTTCTGACTCGTGTGTTTAACACAAATACAAATTACAGTTAAAAAAGAAACCGGTTATATCCGGCAGCAGCATGATCTTCCCCCTGGAAATGAGAGATGGAACAGCGATGTCTTGTGATGTCATAGTTCTGACACACAGACGCTCCTGCACACAGACACGGCGAGAGCCCAACATATACACAGCTCTCTGTAACACACATACACTATTCATCTTCCAGAGAAAACATATATGTAGCTCTCTAATACATGTATTACTGATCTTTAGGCAAAACACAAATATTAACAATCACACCAATAACACGCACCGCCTCAAACACGGAGACATACAGAGGAAGAGCGTAGCGGATGCCGAAAACCCTAAACAACTGAAAACAGCATCAAAGAGGCATTCGTTTTATCAGGCCGCCATACAGAGTGAGTACATTTTTAATACTAGCGATATCCAGCTATTTATGGGGCCATCTGTCACCTCTCTAGTTTGTGTTTTTGGGTAATGAGAACATGGACCAACCTGCTAGCATTCTAATATTTTATATCACGCTTTTCTACCCAATAAAATACATTTAGAGAATGCTGTTTGTAATAGTTTTAATCAGGGTTTAGGAACGTGGGATCATCTGAATAAGATATGTCAATTTTGAGAGAATATTGTCTTTAATAGAATTTATTCTTCCTCACCAGTTAATCTCCAGCGTTTTCCACTCTTTTAGATTTTTATTTGTTTGTTGGAGTTGTGGTAGGAAGTTATCTTCCAGCACTTATTTAAGATATGTATTCCTAGGTGTTTAATGTCATCTTTAGCCCGGGTGAAAAGTTTGTTTATCAAGTTGCATTTCACGTGGTTTGGGATGTTTTTCTAAATGGAGCTTGTATTCTGAATATATGGCGTATTCGTCTATAGCTTTCACTATTTCTTATACCGGGTTCTCCAGATTTCCCTTGGCGATTAGTATATCATCGGCATAAAGGCTCCCCGTGTGCAGTAGTGAAGCATTTGATGCTAGGGTTTTCTCTATTCGAGATGGCCAAGGGTCCCAATGAGAGAAAATATAAGAGCGGTGATGAGGAGAAACCTGATCCCGTTACTCTAGCAGTAGGGATAGTATATAAAGCCTTGATAGCGTCTATCATTCTAGCATTAAATCCAAAGGTTTCCAGAGATTTTAAGAGGAGATCCCATCTGAATCTGTCAAAGGCTAAAGTCTAATGTGTCTATTACTCTTCTTCTATTATTCACTGAAACCTACTTGGTCTGAATGAATCAACGACTGAATTATAATTTTCATTCCATCTGCTAATACTGCTGTATAAATCTTGATATTTAGTATCTGTTCATTAGTTACTTTTGATCTTTTATCTTTAAAATATTCCTCGGTGAAGTATTGATAGGAGATTGTACAGAGTTTGCTAAAATTTTCAAGAACGTAGGCCGATTTTATCAGGGTTCATAACTTATTTATCAGTATCTATAATTTTAGTGAATAACCTATTTGCTGTTTTCTTTTTTAAGTTTATTTGTGATTAATTTATCGACCTTATTCCCTTTATAGCAACATTTGCTTTTAGAAAATGTCACGGTTTTGTTAACTCTATGTATTAAATGAGCATTGCCAGATTTTTCTATTTCAACAGTTTTGTTAGATAAATCCGCAGTTAGGTTTGCTATATTTTGTTTATTTAATCTATACAGCAATATATAGAGATTATTATTATTATTTATTGTTTTATATAGCGCCATCAAATTCCGTAGCGCTGTACAATGGGTAGACAAGACATAACAAGTAGTATGTAACATAAATTGACTAACAGAGACAACAGGTGAGGAGGGCCCTGCTCAAACAAGCTTACAGTCTAGAGGGATCTAGAGGATCAGGTGTTATTAACATTGTACAGCGCTATGGAGTATGGTGGCGATGTGTAAATAATAATAAAATACATTGTACAGCGTATGATAGCGCTATATAAATCAATAATAATAACAGACATTGTACAGCGCTGCGGAATATGGTGGCTCTATATAAGTAGTAATAATGTGTAAATAAATGGTAATTATATATAATTATGGTAATATATTAATTGATAATCCAGCTCATAAGATGTGGCTGTGTTGCTGGAAATGAAAGGGTTACTGTGGGCGTTTTATTTATTTGTGGGGTATTTTCTGACTTGGACATGGGGGGTACTAATATTTATTCTGGCCTCGGAATTCATTGTTTTGGGGCAGATTTTGTGTTGCCCTTTTTTGCCGGTCAGCTGGCCGAAGTATCACCCGGATTGTGTTAATTGCGAGGTGCAGAAAGTACATGTTTGATATTTAGTTTTATTTGTTATACTCCGTGTTTCAGAGTATATGAAAGGTGTCACGGTGTATGATGTCACAAAGGCAGAGACTGTATTGTGAGGTCACACCCACTTACAGCCATCCAGAGTTCTATAGAATTGAAGATACAAAAACCAAAAGTGCGTTTTGTTTCCTTCATTTATTGGGATTGTCTTTGGAAACAAGAGTTTGGGAGTCACTTGGCCGGGGCACTGTCCATCCTTCAATTCATCCAGTCTGGGGTTACAAAGGTAAAGCCAGACAGGTCTTTTTTACTGGATGAAGAGGAAATGTCCTCCGGGGTCCGCAGAATTGACGGAATATTGCAGAGCTTCTTCTGGTGGAGATCTGATCTTACTTCCAGCCGGTACGGGGGAGTTGCACGTCGGCTCTCTATGTCGTCCCACTTGATGCTTTGAAAGAACGAATGCCGCCTGATGTCTCCTTTCACCCCGAGGCGACGCTGAGGGTCCTTCTTCAGGAGATGCTTTAAGATGTCCAGACCTTTCTTGCTCAGCTTTTTGGTATAGCGGGGGTTGCCATGCACGATATGAAGGAAATGTGTCCTCCTGCAATCGCCGGCAAAGAAAGGGTAATCTCCGTTCAGCATGCGGAAGAGCATCACCCCGAAGGACCACCAGTCCACGGCAACGCCATATGCTTGCTTGAGATGTACTTCTGGGGCCATGTAGGCAAATGTGCCGCAAATTCCTGTGGTCTGTGCGGTCCCGAAAATATTTTCTGCAACGCACCCAAAATCGCCGAGCTTTACATGAGCCTCTCCATCAAGCAAGACGTTACTCGGCTTCAAGTCGCGATGTATTATTCCCCGAGCGTGGAGGAACTGGATGCCGCACACCATTTCTGCTGCATAAAAGGCAGAGGCGGTCTCGGTGAAGGAGCCCAACCTCCGCAGATATGACTCGAGGCTCCCTCCAGCCATATACTCCATGAGAAGGACTGCGCATCTCTGTGTTTGGAAGGCTGCGTATCCATGGCACAGGAATGGGCTGTTCCGAGCCACCTCCAGAATCTTCCTCTCTCTTATTATATATTCAGTCTTCATGGCTTTCTTTTTGATGACCTTAACCGCTACCGGGGAGTCCCTGGTAGGGACAGAAGCCAAAACAACCTTTCCAAAGGCTCCTTGTCCCAGCACGGAATGGAAGGTGAAGCGGGAGACTGTCATGGGGAGAAGGCTCCTAAATCTTTTAGCAGGAACAATACTCTCCTCCTGACTCCTGCGTCTTTTGATGGGAAACTTTCCCTTCACCAGCATGCGTTGCTTCAGGTGTTCGCGTCCTTTTTGTCCCCCCTGCTGCCCCAGATCTTTGATGCCATCATCTCTGTCATTAGCAGTTACTCTCCTCCTCTTCCTTTCTCTTTCTTCCTCTGAACTGCTACTCTCTCTCTTTCTTTTGAGTATGACTCTACTGGCCAAGTGCTCCGTGCTTTCATCTCTCCTCCTCGTCCGCCTTACAGCGTTTGTGAAAGCTGATCTTACTCTTTTGCAGAATGTTCTCAGTTTTCTGGGGCAGCATCTCTTTCAACTCCACCGAAGTCCAGAAAGAAGGCAGCAATCCTGCACAGGGCTAGATTTGCTTTTCTTCTCCATAACCGTTTGAAATCGTTGGTAGCAACACTTTAAGTTCACTATGGAATAGCACCTTGAAGTGTCGAGCGCCCAACTGCACTAAAGGGAAAGAGGAGCGGCTTGCAGCTTTATAGGCAGATACCGATGATGTCACAGAGACCGATGATGTCACAGACACCAATGATGTCACAGAGACCTATGATGTCACAGAGACCTATGATGTCACAGATACCGATGATGTCACAATTCACTGAGGAGGTAACGGAAGAATGAGGGTATAGTGCTGCTGGTTTGCCAACAGTGACCAAGAATGACTATGAATTCAGTTTCATGGGCAGATTTCAATGTATTATTAGTTTTCATTTATTATTTTCTGTATTTCACTAGAAGCACAAACACTGCTTAGGTTTGGTAACAGCTGATATCCCTTGTTTATTAAAACTGTTATTAATTATTAATTCAGACTAATTAATCACAAAAGAAGAAAACTGACAATATGGAGAAAAAACAATCCTAAATCTCATAAAAAACTCATCATGAAATATGCAGCGTCTAAGGAGTCGGTGCACAGGAATCAAGGTAGGTGAGCAGAGTCCAAGGAGTCGGCGGGTCTGGCGCACAGGAATAAAGGTAGGTGAGGAGAGTCCAAGGAGTCGGCGGGTCTGGCGCATAGGAATCAATGTAGGTGAGCAGAGTCAAAGGAGTCGGCGGTTCTGGCGGACAGGAATCAAGGTAGGTGAGCAGAGTCAAAGGAGTCTGCGGCTCTGGCAAACAGGAATCCATGTAGGTTAGCAGAGTCCAAGGAGTCCGCGGGTCTGGCGCACAGGAATCAAAGTATGTGAGGAGACTCCAAGGAGTCGGTGGGTCTGGCGTACAGGAATTAAGGTAGGTGAGGAGAGTCCAAGGAGTCTGCAGCTCTGGTGCACAGGAATCCATTTAGGTTAGCAGAGTCCAAGGAGTCTGCGGGTCTGGCGCACAGGAATCAAGGTATGTAAGCAGAGTCCAAGGAGTCGGAGAGTCTGGCACACAGAAATTATGGTATGTGAGCAGAGTCCAAGGATTTGGTGGGTCTGGCGTACAGGAAACAAGGTAGGTTAGCAGAGTCCAAGGAGTCGGAGCACAGGAATTAGGGTATGTGAGCACAGTCTGGTGAACAGGAATCAAGGTGGGTGAGCAGAGTCCAAGGAGTCAGCGGTTCTGGCGCACAGGAATCAAGGTAGGTGAGCAGAGTCCAAGGAGTCCGCGGGTCTCGCGCACATGAATCAAAGTATGTGAGCAGAGTCAAAGGAGTCTGCGGCTCTGGCGCACAGGAATTAAGGTAGGCGAGCAGAGTCCAAGGAGTCGGCGCACAGGAAAATAGGTAGATGAGCAGAGTCAAAGGAGTCGGAGCACAGGAATTAGGGAATGTGATCAGAGTCTGGCGAACAGGAATCAAGGTAGGTGAGCAGAGTCCAAGGAGTCGGCGGGTCTGGCACACAGGAATCAAGGTAGGTGAGCAGAGTCCAAGGAGTCCGAGGGTCTGCCGCACAGGAATCAAGGTAGATGACAGAGTCCAGGGAAAAGCCGGGTCTGGCACACATGAATCAAGGTAGGTGAGCAGAGTCCAAAGAGTCCACGGGTCTGGCGCACAGGAATCAGCTTAGGTGAGCAGAGTCCAAGGAGTCAGCGGTTCTGGCGGACAGGAATCAAGGTAGGTGAGCAGAGTCCAAGGAGTCTGCAGCTCTGGTGCACAGAAATCTATTTAGGTGAGCAGAGTCCAACTAGTCCATGGGTCTGGCGCACAGGAATCAAGATAGGTGAGCAGAGTTCAAGGAGTCGGGGGATCTGGCGCACAAGAATCAAGGTAGGTGAGCAGAGTCCAAGGAGTCGGCGCACAGGAAACAAGGTAGGTGAGCAGAGTCAAAGGAGTCGGCGCACAGGAATTAGGGTATGTGAGCAGAGTCTGGCGAACAGGAATCAAGGTGGGTGAGCAGAGTCCAAGGAGTCGGCGGGTCTGCCGCACAGGAATTCATGTAGGTGATATTTAGTATCTGTTCATTAGTTACTTTTGATCTTTTATCTTTAAAATATTCCTCGGTGAAGTATTGATAGGAGATTGTACAGAGTTTGCTAAAATTTTCTAAAACGTAGGCCGATTTTATCAGGGTTCATAACTTTTTTATCAGTATCTATAATTTTAGTGATTAACCTATTTGTTGTTTTCTTTTTTTAAGTTTATTTGTGATTAATTTATTGACCTTATTCCCTTTATAGCAACACTTGCTTTTAGAAAATGTCACAGTTTTGTTAACTCTGTGTATTAAATGAGCATTGCCAGATTTTTCTATTTCAACAGTTTTGTTAGATAAATCCGCAGTTAGGTTTGCTATATTTTGTTTATTTAATCTATACAGCAATATATAGAGATTATTATTATTATTTATTGTTTTATATAGCGCCATCAAATTCCGTAGCGCTGTACAATGGGTAGACAAGACATAACAAGTAGTATGTAACATAAATTGACTAACAGAGACAACAGGTGAGGAGGGCCCTGCTCAAACAAGCTTACAGTCTAGAGGGATCTAGAGGATCAGGTGTTATTTACATTGTACAGCGCTATGGAGTATGGTGGCGATGTGTAAATAATAATAAAATACATTGTACAGCGTATGATAGCGCTATATAAATCAATAATAATAACACACATTGTACAGCACTGCGGAATATGGTGGCTCTATATAAGTAGTAATAATGTGTAAATAAATGGTAATTATATATAATTATGGTAATATATTAATTGATAATCCAGCTCATAAGATGTGGCTGTGTTGCTGGAAATGAAAGGGTTACTGTGGGCGTTTTATTTATTTGTGGGGTATTTTCTGACTCGGACATGGGGGGTACTAATATTTATTCTGGCCTCGGAATTCATTGTTTTGGGGCAGATTTTGTGTTGCCCTTTTTTGCCGGTCAGCTGGCCGAAGTATCACCCGGATTGTGTTAATTGCGAGGTGCAGAAAGTACATGTTTGATATTTAGTTTTATTTCTTATACTCCGTGTTTCAGAGTATATCAAAGGTGTCACGGTGTATGATGTCACAAAGGCAGAGACTGTATTGTGAGGTCACACCCACTTACAGCCATCCAGAGTTCTATAGAATTGAAGATACAAAAACCAAAAGTGCGTTTTGTTTCCTTCATTTATTGGGATTGTCTTTGGAAACAAGAGTTTGGGAGTCACTTGGCCGGGGCACTGTCCATCCTTCAATTCATCCAGTCTGGGGTTACAAAGGTAAAGCCAGACAGGCCCTTTTTACTGGATGACGAGGAAATGTCCTCCGGGGTCCGCAGAATTGACGGAATATTGCGGAGGTTCTTCTGGTGGAGATCTGATCTTACTTCCAGCCGGTACGGGGGAGTTGCACGTCGGCTCTCTATGTCGTCCCACTTGATGCTTTGAAAGAACGAATGCCGCCTGATGTCTCCTTTCACCCCGAGGCGACGCTGAGGGTCCTTCTTCAGGAGATGCTTTAAGATGTCCAGACCTTTCTTGCTCAGCTTTTTGGTATAGCGGGGGTTGCCATGCACGATATGAAGGAAATGTGTCCTCCTGCAATCGCCGGCAAAGAAAGGGTAATCTCCGTTCAGCATGCGGAAGAGCATCACCCCGAAGGACCACCAGTCCACGGCAACGCCATATGCTTGCTTGAGATGTACTTCTGGGGCCATGTAGGCAAATGTGCCGCAAATTCCTGTGGTCTGTGCAGTCCCGAAAATATTTTCTGCAACGCACCCAAAATCGCAGAGCTTTACATGAGCCTCTCCATCAAGCAAGACGTTACTCGGCTTCAAGTCGCGATGTATTATTCCCCGAGAGTGGAGGAACTGGATGCCGCACACCAATTCTGCTGCATAAAAGGCAGAGGCGGTCTCGGTGAAGGAGCCCAACCTCCGCAGATATGACTCGAGGCTCCCTCCAGCCATATACTCCATGAGAAGGACTGCGCATCTCTGTGTTTGGAAGGCTGCGTATCCATGGCACAGGAATGGGCTGTTCCGAGCCACCTCCAGAATCTTCCTCTCTCTTATTATATATTCAGTCTTCATGGCTTTCTTTTTGATGACCTTAACCGCTACCGGGGAGTCCCTGGTAGGGACAGAAGCCAAAACAACCTTTCCAAAGGCTCCTTGTCCCAGCACGGAATGGAAGGTGAAGCGGGAGACTGTCATGGCGAGAAGGTTCCTAAATCTTTTAGCAGGAACAATACTCTCCTCCTGACTCCTGCGTCTTTTGATGGGAAACTTTCCCTTCACCAGCATGCGTTGCTTCAGGTGTTGACGTCCTTTTTGTCCCCCCTGCTGCCCCAGATCTTTGATGCCATCATCTCTGTCATTAGCAGTTACTCTCCTCCTCTTCCTTTCTCTTTCTTCCTCTGAACTGCTACTCTCTCTCTTTCTTTTGAGTATGACTCTACTGGCCAAGTGCTGCGTGCTTTCATCTCTCCTCCTCGTCCGCCTTACAGCGTTTGTGAAAGCTGATCTTACTCTTTTGCAGAATGTTCTCAGTTTTCTGGGGCAGCATCTCTTTAAACTCCACCGAAGTCCAGAAAGAAGGCAGCAATCCTGCACAGGGCTAGATTTGCTTTTCTTCTCCATAACCGTTTGAAATAGTTGGTAGCAACACTTTAAGTTCGCTATGGAATAGCACCTTGAAGTGTCGAGCGCCCAACTGCACTAAAGGGAAAGAGGAGCGGCTTGCAGCTTTATAGGCAGATACCGATGATGTCACAGAGACCGATGATGTCACAGACACCAATGATGTCACAGAGACCTATGATGTCACAGAGACCTATGATGTCACAGACACCGATGATGTCACAATTCACTGAGGAGGTAACGGAAGAATGAGGGTATAGTGCTGCTGGTTTGCCAACAGTGACCATGAATGACTATGAATTCCGTTTCATGGGCAGATTTCAATGTATTATTAGTTTTCATTTATTATTTTCTGTATTTCACTAGAAGCACAAACACTGCTTAGGTTTGGTAACAGCTGATATCCCTTGTTTATTAAAACTGTTATTAATTATTAATTCAGACTAATTAATCACAAAAGAAGAAAACTGACAATATGGAGAAAAAACAATCCTAAATCTCATAAAAAACTCATCATGAAATATGCAGCGTCTAAGGAGTCGGTGCACAGGAATCAAGGTAGGTGAGCAGAGTCCAAGGAGTCGGCGGGTCTGGCGCACAGGAATAAAGGTAGGTGAGGAGAGTCCAAGGAGACGGCGGGTCTGGCGCATAGGAATCAAGGTAGTTGAGCAGAGTCCAAGGAGTCTGCGGGTCTGGCGCATAGGAATCAATGTAGGTGAGCAGAGTCAAAGGAGTCGGCGGTTCTGGCGGACAGGAATCAAGGTAGGTTAGCAGAGTCCAAGGAGTCCGCGGGTCTGGCGCACAGGAATCAAAGTATGTGAGGAGACTCCAAGGAGTCGGTGGGTCTGGCGTACAGGAATTAAGGTAGGTGAGGAGAGTCCAAGGAGTCTGCAGCTCTGGTGCACAGGAATCCATTTAGGTTAGCAGAGTCCAAGGAGTCGGTGGGTCTGACGCACAGGAATTAAGGTAGTTGAGCAGAGTCCAAGGAGTCTGCGGGTCTGGCGCACAGGAATCAAGGTATGTAAGCAGAGTCCAAGGAGTCGGAGAGTCTGGCACACAGAAATTATGGTATGTGAGCAGAGTCCAAGGCATCAGCACGTCTGGCGTACAGGAAACAAGGTAGGTTAGCAGAGTCCAAGGAGTCGGAGCACAGGAATTAGGGTATGTGAGCACAGTCTGGTGAACAGGAATCAAGGTGGGTGAGCAGAGTCCAAGGAGTCAGCGGTTCTGGCGCACAGGAATCAAGGTAGGTGAGCAGAGTCCAAGGAGTCCGCGGGTCTCGCGCACATGAATCAAAGTATGTGAGCAGAGTCAAAGGAGTCTGCGGCTCTGGCGCACAGGAATTAAGGTAGGCGAGCAGAGTCCAAGGAGTCGGCCGGTCTGGCGCACAGGAATCATTGTAGGTGAGCAGAGTCCAAGGAGTCGGCGCACAGGAAAATAGGTAGATGAGCAGAGTCAAAGGAGTCGGAGCACAGGAATTAGGGAATGTGATCAGAGTCTGGCGAACAGGAATCAAGGTAGGTGAGCAGAGTCCAAGGAGTCGGCGGGTCTGGCACACAGGAATCAAGGTAGGTGAGCAGAGTCCAAGGAGTCCGAGGGTCTGCCGCACAGGAATCAAGGTAGATGACAGAGTCCATGGAAAAGCCGGGTCTGGCACACATGAATCAAGGTAGGTGAGCAGAGTCCAAAGAGTCCACGGGTCTGGCGCACAGGAATCAGCTTAGGTGAGCAGAGTCCAAGGAGTCAGCGGTTCTGGCGGACAGGAATCAAGGTAGGTGAGCAGAGTCCAAGGAGTCTGCAGCTCTGGTGCACAGAAATCTATTTAGGTGAGCAGAGTCCAACTAGTCCATGGGTCTGGCGCACAGGAATCAAGATAGGTGAGCAGAGTTCAAGGAGTCGGGGGATCTGGCGCACAAGAATCAAGGTAGGTGAGCAGAGTCCAAGGAGTCGGCGGGTCTGGCGCACAGGAATCAAGGTAGGTGAGCAGAGTCCAAGGAGTCCGAGGGTCTGTCGCACAGGAATCCATGTAGGTGAGCAGAGCCCAAGGAGTCGGCGCACAGGAAACAAGGTAGGTGAGCAGAGTCAAAGGAGTCGGCGCACAGGAATTAGGGTATGTGAGCAGAGTCTGGCGAACAGGAATCAAGATAGGTGAGCAGAGTCCAAGAAGTCGGCGGATCTGGCGCACAGGAAACAAGGTAGGTAAGCAGAGTTCAAGGAGTCGGCGCACAGGAAAAAAGGTATGTGAGCAGAGTCAAACGAGTCGGAGTACAGGAATTAGGGTATGTGAGCAGAGTCTGGCGAACAGGAATCAAGGTGGGTGAGCAGAGTCCAAGGAGTCGGCGGGTCTGCCGCACAGGAATTCATGTAGGTGATATTTAGTATCTGTTCATTAGTTACTTTTGATCTTTTATCTTTAAAATATTCCTCGGTGAAGTATCGATAGGAGATTGTACAGAGTTTGCTAAAATTTTCAAAAACGTAGGCCGATTTTATCAGGGTTCATAACTTTTTTATCAGTATCTATAATTTTAGTGATTAACCTATTTGCTGTTTTCTTTTTTTAAGTTTATTTGTGATTAATTTATTGACCTTATTCCCTTTATAGCAACACTTGCTTTTAGAAAATGTCACAGTTTTGTTAACTCTGTGTATTAAATGAGCATTGCCAGATTTTTCTATTTCAACAGTTCTGTTAGATAAATCCGCAGTTAGGTTTGCTATATTTTGTTTATTTAATCTATACAGCAATATATAGAGATTATTATTATTATTTATTGTTTTATATAGCGCCATCAAATTCCGTAGCGCTGTACAATGGGTAGACAAGACATAACAAGTAGTATGTAACATAAATTGACTAACAGAGACAACAGGTGAGGAGGGCCCTGCTCAAACAAGCTTACAGTCTAGAGGGATCTAGAGGATCAGGTGTTATTTACATTGTACAGCGCTATGGAGTATGGTGGCGATGTGTAAATAATAATAAAATACATTGTACAGTGTATGATAGCGCTATATAAATCAATAATAATAACACACATTGTAAAACGCTGCGGAATATGGTGGCGCTATATAAATGATAATATTAACAGACATTGTACAGCACTGCGGAATATGGTGGCTCTATATAAGTAGTAATAATGTGTAAATAAATGGTAATTATAGCGACAGGTCTCTAGAGGTCACTTGTCTTCTCCATCTAATAATTGATAATCCAGCTCATAGGATGTGGCTGTGTTGCTAGAAATGAAAGGGTTACTGTGGGCGTTTTATTTATTTGTGGGGTATTTTCTGACTCGGACATGGGGGGTAATAATATTTATTCTGGCCTCGGAATTCATTGTTTTGGGGCAGATTTTGTGTTGCCCTTTTTTGCCGGTCAGCTGGCCGAAGTATCGCCCGGATTGAGTTAATTGCGAGGTGCAGAAAGTACATGTTTGATATTTAGTTTTATTTGTTACACTCTGTGTTTCAGAGTATATGAAAGGTGTCACGGTGTATGATGTCACAAAGGCAGAGACTGTATTGTGAGGTCACACCCACTTACAGCCATCCAGAGTTCTATAGAATTGAAGATACAAAAACCAAAAGTGTGTTTTGTTTCCTTCATTTATTGGGATTGTCTTTGGAAACAAGAGTTTGGGAGTCACTTGGCCGGGGCACTGTCCATCCTTCAATTCATCCAGTCTGGGGTTACAAAGGTAAAGCCAGACAGGCCCTTTTTACTGGATGACGGGGAAATGTCCTCCGGGGTCCGCAGAATTGACGGAATATTGCGGAGGTTCTTCTGGTGGAGATCTGATCTTACTTCCAGCCGGTACGGGGGAGTTGCACGTCGGCTCTCTATGTCGTCCCACTTGATGCTTTGAAAGAACGAATGCCGCCTGATGTCTCCTTTCACCCCGAGGCGACGCTGAGGGTCCTTCTTCAGGAGATGCTTTAAGATGTCCAGACCTTTCTTGCTCAGCTTTTTGGTATAGCGGGGGTTGCCATGCACGATATGAAGGAAATGTGTCCTCCTGCAATCGCCGGCAAAGAAAGGGTAATCTCCGTTCAGCATGCGGAAGAGCATCACCCCGAAGGACCACCAGTCCACGGCAACGCCATATGCTTGCTTGAGATGTACTTCTGGGGCCATGTAGGCAAATGTGCCGCAAATTCCTGTGGTCTGTGCGGTCCCGAAAATATTTTCTGCAACGCACCCAAAATCGCCGAGCTTTACATGGGCCTCTCCATCAAGCAAGACGTTACTCGGCTTCAAGTCGCGATGTATTATTCCCTGAGAGTGGAGGAACTGGATGCCGCACACCATTTCTGCTGCATAAAAGGCAGAGGCGGTCTCGGTGAAGGAGCCCAACCTCCGCAGATATGACTCGAGGCTCCCTCCAGCCATATACTCCATGAGAAGGACTGCGCATCTCTGTGTTTGGAAGGCTGCGTATCCATGGCACAGGAATGGGCTGTTCCGAGCCACCTCCAGAATCCTCCTCTCTCTTATTATATATTCAGTCTTCATGGCTTTCTTTTTGATGACCTTAACCGCTACCGGGGAGTCCCTGGTAGGGACAGAAGCCAAAACAACCTTTCCAAAGGCTCCTTGTCCCAGCACGGAATGGAAGGTGAAGCCGGAGACTGTCATGGGGAGAAGGCTCCTAAATCTTTTAGCAGGAACAATACTCTCCTCCTGACTCCTGCGTCTTTTGATGGGAAACTTTCCCTTCACCAGCATGCGTTGCTTCAGGTGTTCGCGTCCTTTTTGTCCCCCCTGCTGCCCCAGATCTTTGATGCCATCATCTCTGTCATTAGCAGTTACTCTCCTCCTCTTCCTTTCTCTGTATCTTTCTTCCTCTGAACTGCTACTCTCTCTCTTTCTTTTGAGTATGACTCTACTGGCCAAGTGCTGCGTGCTTTCATCTCTCCTCCTCGTCCGCCTTACAGCGTTTGTGAAAGCTGATCTTACTCTTTTGCAGAATGTTCTCAGTTTTCTGGGGCAGCATCTCTTTAAACTCCACCGAAGTCCAGAAAGAAGGCAGCAATCCTGCACAGGGCTAGATTTGCTTTTCTTCTCCATAACCGTTTGAAATCGTTGGTAGCAACACTTTAAGTTCGCTATGGAATAGCACCTTGAAGTGTCGAGCGCCCAACTGCACTAAAGGGAAAGAGGAGCGGCTTGCAGCTTTATAGGCACATACCGATGATGTCACAGAGACCTATGATGTCACAGACACCAATGATGTCACAGACACTGATGATGTCACAATTCACTGAAGAGGTAACGGAAGAATGAGGGTATAGTGCTGCTGGTTTGCCAACAGTGACCAAGAATGACTATGAATTCCGTTTCATGGGCAGATTTCAATGTATTATTAGTTTTCATTTATTATTTTCTGTATTTCACTAGAAGCACAAACACTGCTTAGGTTTGGTAACAGCTGATATCCCTTGTTTATTAAAACTGTTATTAATTATTAATTCAGACTAATTAATCACAAAAGAAGAAAACTGACAATATGGAGAAAAAACAATCCTAAATCTCATAAAAAAACTCATCATGAAATATGCAGCGTCTAAGGAGTCGGTGCACAGGAATCAAGGTATGTGAGCAGAGTCCAAGGAGTCGGCGGGTCTGGCGCACAGGAATAAAGGTAGGTGAGCAGAGTCCAAGGAGTCAGCGGTTCTGGCGCACAGGAATCAAGGTAGGTGAGCAGAGTCCAAGGAGTCTGCAGATCTGGTGCACAGGAATCCATTTAGGTTAGTAGAGTCCAAGGAGTCGGCGGGTCTGGGGCACAGGAAACAAGGTAGGTTAGCAGAGTCGAAGGAGTCGGCGCACAGTAAACAAGGTAGGTGAGCAGAGTCCAAGGAGTTGGCGGGTCTGGCGCACAGGAATCAAAGTATGTGAGGAGACTCCAAGGAGTCGGTGGGTCTGGCGTACAGGAATTAAGGTAGGTGAGGAGAGTCCAAGGAGTCTGCAGCTCTGGTGCACAGGAATCCATTTAGGTTAGCAGAGTCCAAGGAGTCTGCGGGTCTGGCGCACAGGAATCAAGGTATGTAAGCAGAGTCCAAGGAGTCGGAGAGTCTGGCACACAGAAATTATGGTATGTGAGCAGAGTCCAAGGATTTGGTGGGTCTGGCGTACAGGAAACAAGGTAGGTTAGCAGAGTCCAAGGAGTCGGAGCACAGGAATTAGGGTATGTGAGCACAGTCTGGTGAACAGGAATCAAGGTGGGTGAGCAGAGTCCAAGGAGTCAGCGGTTCTGGCGCACAGGAATCAAGGTAGGTGAGCAGAGTCCAAGGAGTCCGCGGGTCTCGCGCACATGAATCAAAGTATGTGAGCAGAGTCAAAGGAGTCTGCGGCTCTGGCGCACAGGAATTAAGGTAGGCGAGCAGAGTCCAAGGAGTCGGCGCACAGGAAAATAGGTAGATGAGCAGAGTCAAAGGAGTCGGAGCACAGGAATTAGGGAATGTGATCAGAGTCTGGCGAACAGGAATCAAGGTAGGTGAGCAGAGTCCAAGGAGTCGGCGGGTCTGGCACACAGGAATCAAGGTAGGTGAGCAGAGTCCAAGGAGTCCGAGGGTCTGCCGCACAGGAATCAAGGTAGATGACAGAGTCCAGGGAAAAGCCGGGTCTGGCACACATGAATCAAGGTAGGTGAGCAGAGTCCAAAGAGTCCACGGGTCTGGCGCACAGGAATCAGCTTAGGTGAGCAGAGTCCAAGGAGTCAGCGGTTCTGGCGGACAGGAATCAAGGTAGGTGAGCAGAGTCCAAGGAGTCTGCAGCTCTGGTGCACAGAAATCTATTTAGGTGAGCAGAGTCCAACTAGTCCATGGGTCTGGCGCACAGGAATCAAGATAGGTGAGCAGAGTTCAAGGAGTCGGGGGATCTGGCGCACAAGAATCAAGGTAGGTGAGCAGAGTCCAAGGAGTCGGCGCACAGGAAACAAGGTAGGTGAGCAGAGTCAAAGGAGTCGGCGCACAGGAATTAGGGTATGTGAGCAGAGTCTGGCGAACAGGAATCAAGGTGGGTGAGCAGAGTCCAAGGAGTCGGCGGGTCTGCCGCACAGGAATTCATGTAGGTGATATTTAGTATCTGTTCATTAGTTACTTTTGATCTTTTATCTTTAAAATATTCCTCGGTGAAGTATTGATAGGAGATTGTACAGAGTTTGCTAAAATTTTCTAAAACGTAGGCCGATTTTATCAGGGTTCATAACTTTTTTATCAGTATCTATAATTTTAGTGATTAACCTATTTGTTGTTTTCTTTTTTTAAGTTTATTTGTGATTAATTTATTGACCTTATTCCCTTTATAGCAACACTTGCTTTTAGAAAATGTCACAGTTTTGTTAACTCTGTGTATTAAATGAGCATTGCCAGATTTTTCTATTTCAACAGTTTTGTTAGATAAATCCGCAGTTAGGTTTGCTATATTTTGTTTATTTAATCTATACAGCAATATATAGAGATTATTATTATTATTTATTGTTTTATATAGCGCCATCAAATTCCGTAGCGCTGTACAATGGGTAGACAAGACATAACAAGTAGTATGTAACATAAATTGACTAACAGAGACAACAGGTGAGGAGGGCCCTGCTCAAACAAGCTTACAGTCTAGAGGGATCTAGAGGATCAGGTGTTATTTACATTGTACAGCGCTATGGAGTATGGTGGCGATGTGTAAATAATAATAAAATACATTGTACAGCGTATGATAGCGCTATATAAATCAATAATAATAACACACATTGTACAGCACTGCGGAATATGGTGGCTCTATATAAGTAGTAATAATGTGTAAATAAATGGTAATTATATATAATTATGGTAATATATTAATTGATAATCCAGCTCATAGGATGTGGCTGTGTTGCTGGAAATGAAAGGGTTACTGTGGGCGTTTTATTTATTTGTGGGGTATTTTCTGACTCGGACATGGGGGGTACTAATATTTATTCTGGCCTCGGAATTCATTGTTTTGGGGCAGATTTTGTGTTGCCCTTTTTTGCCGGTCAGCTGGCCGAAGTATCACCGGGATTGTGTTAATTGCGAGGTGCCAAAAGTACATGTTTGAAATTTAGTTTTATTTGTTACACTCTGTGTTTCAGAGTATATGAAAGGTGTCACGGTGTATGATGTCACAAAGGCAGAGACTGTATTGTGAGGTCACACCCACTTACAGCCTTCCAGAGTTCTATAGAATTGAAGATACAAAAACCAAAAGTGTGTTTTGTTTCCTTCATTTATTGGGATTGTCTTTGGAAACAAGAGTTTGGGAGTCACTTGGCCGGGGCACTGTCCATCCTTCAATTCATCCAGTCTGGGGTTACAAAGGTAAAGCCAGACAGGCCCTTTTTACTGGATGAAGAGGAAATGTCCTCCGGGGTCCGCAGAATTGACGGAATATTGCGGAGGTTCTTCTGGTGGAGATCTGATCTTACTTCCAGCCGGTACGGGGGAGTTGCACGTCGGCTCTCTATGTCGTCCCACTTGATGCTTTGAAAGAACGAATGCCGCCTGATGTCTCCTTTCACCCCGAGGCGACGCTGAGGGTCCTTCTTCAGGAGATGCTTTAAGATGTCCAGACCTTTCTTGCTCAGCTTTTTGGTATAGCGGGGGTTGCCATGCACGATATGAAGGAAATGTGTCCTCCTGCAATCGCCGGCAAAGAAAGGGTAATCTCCGTTCAGCATGCGGAAGAGCATCACCCCGAAGGACCACCAGTCCACGGCAACGCCATATGCTTGCTTGAGATGTACTTCTGGGGCCATGTAGGCAAATGTGCCGCAAATTCCTGTGGTCTGTGCAGTCCCGAAAATATTTTCTGCAACGCACCCAAAATCGCCGAGCTTTACATGAGCCTCTCCATCAAGCAAGACGTTACTCGGCTTCAGGTCGCGATGTATTATTCCCCGAGAGTGGAGGAACTGGATGCCGCACACCATTTCTGCTGCATAAAAGGCAGAGGCGGTCTCGGTGAAGGAGCCCAACCTCCGCAGATATGACTCGAGGCTCCCTCCAGCCATATACTCCATGAGAAGGACTGCGCATCTCTGTGTTTGGAAGGCTGCGTATCCATGGCACAGGAATGGGCTGTTCCGAGCCACCTCCAGAATCTTCCTCTCTCTTATTATATATTCAGTCTTCATGGCCTTCTTTTTGATGACCTTAACCGCTACCGGGGAGTCCCTGGTAGGGACAGAAGCCAAAACAACCTTTCCAAAGGCTCCTTGTCCCAGCACGGAATGGAAGGTGAAGCCGGAGACTGTCATGGGGAGAAGGTTCCTAAATCTTTTAGCAGGAACAATACTCTCCTCCTGACTCCTGCGTCTTTTGATGGGAAACTTTCCCTTCACCAGCATGCGTTGCTTCAGGTGTTCGCGTCCTTTTTGTCCCCCCTGCTGCCCCAGATCTTTGATGCCATCATCTCTGTCATTAGCAGTTACTCTCATCCTCTTCCTTTCTCTGTATCTTTCTTCCTCTGAACTGCTACTCTCTCTCTTTCTTTTGAGTATGACTCTACTGGCCAAGTGCTGCGTGCTTTCATCTCTCCTCCTCGTCCGCCTTACAGCGTTTGTGAAAGCTGATCTTACTCTTTTGCAGAATGTTCTCAGTTTTCTGGGGCAGCATCTCTTTAAACTCCACCGAAGTCCAGAAAGAAGGCAGCAATCCTGCACAGGGCTAGATTTGCTTTTCTTCTCCATAACCGTTTGAAATAGTTGGTAGCAACACTTTAAGTTCGCTATGGAATAGCACCTTGAAGTGTCGAGCGCCCAACTGCACTAAAGGGAAAGAGGAGCGGCTTGCAGCTTTATAGGCAGATACCGATGATGTCACAGAGACCGATGATGTCACAGACACCAATGATGTCACAGAGACCTATGATGTCACAGAGACCTATGATGTCACAGACACCGATGATGTCACAATTCACTGAGGAGGTAACGGAAGAATGAGGGTATAGTGCTGCTGGTTTGCCAACAGTGACCATGAATGACTATGAATTCCGTTTCATGGGCAGATTTCAATGTATTATTAGTTTTCATTTATTATTTTCTGTATTTCACTAGAAGCACAAACACTGCTTAGGTTTGGTAACAGCTGATATCCCTTGTTTATTAAAACTGTTATTAATTATTAATTCAGACTAATTAATCACAAAAGAAGAAAACTGACAATATGGAGAAAAAACAATCCTAAATCTCATAAAAAACTCATCATGAAATATGCAGCGTCTAAGGAGTCGGTGCACAGGAATCAAGGTAGGTGAGCAGAGTCCAAGGAGTCGGCGGGTCTGGCGCACAGGAATAAAGGTAGGTGAGGAGAGTCCAAGGAGTCGACGCACAGGAATTAGGGTTTGTGAGCAGAGTCAAAGGAGTCGGAGCACAGGAATTAGGGTATGTGAGCAGAGTCTGGCGAACAGGAATCAAGGTGGGTGAGCAGAGTCCAAGGAGTCAGCGGTTCTGGCGCACAGGAATCAAGGTAGGTGAGCAGAGTCCAAGGAGTCGGCGGGTGTGGTGCACAGGAATCAAGGTAGGTAAGCAGAGTCCAAGGAGTCTGCGGGTCAGACGCACAGGAATTTATGTAGGTGAGCAGAGTCAAAGGAGTCGGCGGTTCTGGCGTACAGGAATCAAGGTAGGTGAGTAGAGTCAAAGGAGTGTGCAGCTCTGGTGCACAGGAATCCATTTAGGTTAGTAGAGTCCAAGGAGTCGGCGGGTCTAGGGCACAGGAATTATTTATGTGAGCAGAGTCCAGTGAATTGGTGGGTCTGGCGAACAGGAATCAAGGTAGGTGTGCAGAGTCCAAGGCATCGGCAGGTCTGGCGCAAGGAAACAAGGTAGGTTAGCAGAGTCGAAGGAGTCGGCGCACAGGAATCAAGGTAGGTGAGCAGAGTCCAAGGAGTCGGTGGATCTGGCGTACATGAATTAAGGTAGGTGAGCAGAGTCAAAGGAGTCGGCGGCTCTGGCGAACAGGAATCCATGTAGGTTAGCAGAGTCCAAGGAGTCCGCGGGTCTGGCGCACAGGAATCAAAGTATGTGAGGAGACTCCAAGGAGTCGGTGGGTCTGGCGTACAGGAATTAAGGTAGGTGAGGAGAGTCCAAGGAGTCAGCGGTTCTGGCGGACAGGAATCAAGGTAGGTGAGCAGAGTCAAAGGAGTCTGCAGCTCTGGTGCACAGGAATCCATTTAGGTTAGCAGAGTCCAAGGAGTCGGTGGGTCTGACGCACAGGAATTAAGGTAGTTGAGCAGAGTCCAAGGAGTCTGCAGGTCTGGCGCACAGGAATCAAGGTATGTAAGCAGAGTCCAAGGAGTCGGAGAGTCTGGCGCACAGGAATTAGGGTATGTGAGCAGAGTCCAAGGATTTGGTGGGTCTGGCGAACAGGAATCAAGGTAGGTGTGCAGAGTCCAAGGCATCAGCAGGTCTGGCGTACAGGAAACAAGGTAGGTTAGCAGAGTCCAAGGAGTCGGAGCACAGGAATTAGGGTATGTGAGCACAGTCTGGTGAACAGGAATCAAGGTGGGTGAGCAGAGTCCAAGGAGTCAGCGGTTCTGGCGCACAGGAATCAAGGTAGGTGAGCAGAGTCTAAGAAGTCCGCGGGTCTCGCGCACATGAATCAAAGTATGTGAGCAGAGTCAAAGTAGTCTGCGGCTCTGGCGCACAGGAATTAAGGTAGGTGAGCAGAGTCCAAGGAGTCGGCGGGTATGGTACACAGGAGTCAAGGTAGATGAGCAGAGTCCAAGGAGTCGGCCGGTCTGGCGCACAGGAATCATTGTAGGTGAGCAGAGTCCAAGGAGTTGGCACACAGGAAAATAGGCAGATGAGCAGAGTCAAAGGAGTTGGAGCACAGGAATTAGGGTATGTGAGCAGAGTCTGGCGAACAGGAATCAAGGTAGGTGAGCAGAGTCCAAGGAGTCGGCGGGTCTGGCACACAGGAATCAAGGTAGGTGAGCAGAGTGCAAGGAGTCCGAGGGTCTGTCGCACAGGAATTCATGTAGGTGAGCAGAGTCCAAGGAGTTGGCGCACAGGAAACAAGGTAGGTGAGCAGAGTCAAAGGAGTCGGCGCACAGGAATTAAGTTATGTGAGCAGAGTCTGGCGAACAGGAATCAAGGTAGATGAGCAGAGTCCAAGGAGTCGACGAGTCTGGCGCACAGGAATCAAGGTAGATGACAGAGTCCAAGGAAAAGCCGGGTCTGGCACACATGAATCAAGGTAGGTGAGCAGAGTCCAAAGAGTCCACAGGTCTGGCGCACAGGAATCAGCTTAGGTGAGCAGAGTCCAAGGAGTCAGCGGTTCTGGCGGACAGGAATCAAGGTAGGTGAGCAGAGTCCAAGGAGTCTGCAGCTCTGGTGCACAGAAATCTATTTAGGTGAGCAGAGTCCAACTAGTCCATGGGTCTGGCGCACAGGAATCAAGGTATGTGAGCAGAGTCCAAGGAGTTGGTGGGTCTGGCACACAGGAATCAAGATAGGTGAGCAGAGTTCAAGGAGTCGGCGGATCTGGCGCACAAGAATCAAGGTAGGTGAGCAGAGTCCAAGGAGTCGGCGGGTCTGGCGCACAGGAATCAAGGTAGGTGAGCAGAGTCCAAGGAGTCCGCGGGTCTGGCGCACAGGAATCCATGTAGGTGAGCAGAGCCCAAGGAGTCGGCGCACAGGAAACAAGGTAGGTGAGCAGAGTCAAAGGAGTCGGCACACAGGAATTAGGGTATGTGAGCAGAGTCTGGCGAACAGGAATCAAGATAGGTGAGCAGAGTCCAAGAAGTCGGCGGATCTGGCGCACAGGAAACAAGGTAGGTAAGCAGAGTCCAAGGAGTCGGCGGGTCTGGCGCACAGGAGTCAAGGTAGGTGAGCAGAGTCCAAGGAGTCGGCGGGTCTGGCGCACAGGAATCAAGGTAGGTGAGCAGAGTCCAAGGAGTCCGCGGGTCTGGCGCACAGGAATCCATGTAGGTGAGCAGAGCCCAAGGAGTCGGCGCACAGGAAACAAGGTAGGTGAGCAGAGTCAAAGGAGTCGGCGCACAGGAAACAAGGTAGGTGAGCAGAGTCAAAGGAGTCGGTGCACAGGAATTAGGGTATGTGAGCAGAGTCTGGCGAACAGGAATCAAGATAGGTGAGCAGAGTCCAAGGAGTCGGCGCACAGGAAAAAAGGTTTGTGAGCAGAGTCAAACGAGTCGGAGCACAGGAATTAGGGTATGTGAGCAGAGTCTGGCAAACAGGAATCAAGGTGGGTGAGCAGAGTCCAAGGAGCCAGCGGTCCTGGTGCACAGGAATCAAGGTAGGTGAGCAGAGTCCAAGGAGTCGGCGGGTATGGCGCACAGGGATCAAGGTAGGTGAGCAGAGTCCAAGGAGTCCGAGGGTCTGCCGCACAGGAATTCATGTAGGTGAGCAGAGTCCAAGGAGTCGGCGCACAGGAAACAAGGTAGGTGAGCAGAGTCAAAGGAGTCGGAGCACAGGAATTAGGGTATGTGAGCAGAATCTGGCGAACAGGAATCAAGGTGGGTGAGCAGAGTCCAAGGAGTCAGCGGTTTTGGTGCACAGGAATCAAGGTAGGTGAGCAGAGTCCAAGGAGTCGGCGGGTCTGGCGCACAGGAATCAAGGTATGTGAGCAGAGTCCAAGGAGTCCGAGGGTCTGCCGCACAAGAATTCATGTAGGTGAGCAGAGTCGAAGGAGTCGGCGCAAAGGAAAGAAGGTAGGTGAGCAGAGTCAAATGAGTCGGCGCACAGGAATTAGGTTATGTGAGCAGAGTCTGGCGAACAGGAATCAAGGTGGATGAGCAAAGTCCAAGGAGTCGACGGGTCTGGCGCACAGGAATCAAGGTAGGTGAGCAGAGTCCAAAGTTTCCACGGGTCTGGCGCACAGGAATCAACCTAGGTGAGCAGAGTCCAAGGTGTCATCGGTTCTGGCGGACAGAACAGCTTGCGGTGGAGTCATAATCATCCACAGAGGCTTTGTGCGTCTGTGTCAAGATATTTGTCAGTTATGTTTTGCCATTTCTTCTCTACAGGTATAAATACACAGTTAACCTCTTAGTGTCCAGAGGGAAGGACAATCTTTCATGCCATGGTTCCCCAGAGGTTTCCCCTAAGGGGTTTTTCCTCTCCTGTGTGCTGAAAGGTGACTCTTCGTGAGTCCAGAGGTAGCTGTCACCATGATCAGATCTTTGTGGCCTAATTAATTGGACTATTAATTAATTAATGTTGTAATTAATAATAAATAAATTAAATTAAATGACCAGTTTTGTCTTTTGTGGTTTTTGATACTATTGACTAAAAGTAGCTGTAACCATATGTAATAACAAAAATGAACGGACAATGTATGAATTTAAAAGGTCACAAAGTTGCATCAGTGAGTTTTTTTTCTCATGTATAGAAGTCATTTACATCTTCACACACATCATACTTATATATTTAGCATGAGTAATGTTATAAAAATACTAAAACCCCATATATATATATATATCTAAACCCTCACTAAATCAGTTAAATTGACAGAACATACCCCCAACAACAATTCAGTTTTTGGGAACTGAGTATCACCTCTGACATGTACCAGCACAAAACTTTCATTGTGTATGGAGGAGAGAACATACTCTACATGTCTGGGTACCTAACAGCCAGAATGTCTTCCCAAAGCACTTTTGTTTTGGGTACACCAATTGGTGGAAGGAAGCTTTTTAGGCTGGGGTGTCATATATAAAAAATTATTATAAAAACTCCAGGCTGGTATCAGAATTATCTACCTGGATGCCAAAGGTATTGCTACATAACCCAGCACCCACTGATCTTTATACTTTTTTAACCTGTTCCATGCTATAGGCACATAGGCTTCCTGGACCTTAGAGGTCTTTTCGTCAACATTTTTTCTATAGGAGAGACCTCTGATGTCCAAACACACACTTATCAATATAAATTATACAACTTATGCAGTTAAGTGTCCATTTTGCTTGTGGAGCTCAGTAAGAACAATACCAGGACTTTGCTACACCTTTAATTTTATTTCAAATATTTTAAATACACGATAGATACTTAACATAGGCACAACTGTACAATGGAACTGACAAAATGTTGACATTGTTTTAAAGATACAAAGCCTGGCTTCTTCAAAATATACATAAATAAAAATACATTAATTCAATCTGAATCCCATTATGAGAAATGTATTCCTGGTTTTCATCACATTGATTACAGATCTTCAATTTTATCTGCCATGGCAAGTGGATCCAATACAAAGGCCCGACAAATGGAGATATTATTATATTGTGGAGCCTTGAAGGAGTTTTCTAGTGTGAACTCTTAATTCTTATTCATTTACTGAAAATAAATGCACTTTTTCTTCACTTTTTTCAGTTGTTTTTTCTCTCTAATGATATAATTCATTATGTTTGCTATGTTTCCGACATGGTAAGACGTGGTAAGTGGTAACTAAGTACCAGATAATTTGAGAGTTCCTCTAGACATATATACAGTACACACCATCTCAGTGTCCTTCAACGACTTTCTTGGTTTCTTGGGAACGTGGCCATACCAGGTGGTTTTTGGCCAACCAAGTCAGGATTCTAGGAATGATTCTTAGACATCTTCAAAGATTTTCTTCTGAATCAATGTCATCGTGAAGGTTCATACAGGTTATCAGAGAAATATAGAGAAGAGCCTCTCTGGATAGCTTCACCCTACTGATGGGAATCTCTGAGTGTGGTTTCTCCTTCTCTGTAACATAAGTTATATGCACCGGGCCTTTAAAGTCAGTTGTGGAGATGTTGTCATGGGTGTTCCGATTCACGTTGACACTTGAGACTCCTGTTTCTTCTGGGTACTCTTTGTAAGAGGAGTCACAGCCACCCCAACGCCTGTACGAAGGACAAAGAACCATTTAAACAAGTGATATTCACATAAAATGTTACATCTGAAGAAGAGACCAATACCATTCTGAAAACCTTTGTAACTTTACATTGTTTTGTATATTGCCCAACAAAGTATTGGCTTTGACGTAATACCCCCCTATCACCCTTGCAACTGTTGGGCTGAGTAAAAGCACATTATAAAGAATCTCAATGCTCGCTTGACAGTCTTATCACACACACACACACATCAGCACTCACTAAATAAGACTGTGAACTAAAAACTAGATCTAGGCTTTCCTATGTATTGGAGGTCACAGCAAGCAGAAACCCTCCCTAGTACCCCTTCGGTCAACCTGTGTGACCTCTGGAGGCGTTATTACGTGAAGTGATGTCCTGGTACTCCAAGATTACACTCAGTACAAGGACGAGGAGGTAGGTTATTTGTCCCTCCTAAATATGTATAAGACCAGAGCAAAACTAAAGACATAGCTACATTTCAGCTTAAATGCCCCTTGAGGGCAACATATAATTACAAGTAAAAAAAAAACAACCCAAAAAAGGTGCCAGTGCATGACCTCATATCATGAGAAATAAGAAAATCATGGGGATCAGCTGGTCCCCCATCCTAAAAATCGCCCTTATCTGTCTGGGTATTCTGCAGAATCTTTATCAGTGCTACATGATGTACCTTTTCATGATTGCCAGCAATAAGATAACGCCAGATACCAGCATAATACTTCCTGCGATAGACACCATGATGATCTCATAGGTCCTGTTTGTATAACCTGCTAAAGAAAGGGCATAAAAAGTAGTAATTTTTCTCTTCCCGTACTGCCTCTCAAGAGTAAGAGGCAAACATGACTTTTTACAAAGAAAGGGAATATCGAAGCCCCTGCACTCCTGGGTTAAAAATCACACAGCAAGCCAACCATAGTCAGAAACCATTTGGCTCAAAGTCCATTATTTTACACATTTATAAAAAGTTTTATTGTATAAGTGAATTAGCGCACCTTTTAACTTTTCTCAGACCAGCTGAGCTGACGAACATTAATGAAACATACCCCTCCTTGAGTACAGGTGACTTAATTCAGAAGTGTTGTATCTGAGTGCCAAGCTAGTTCCCAGGTGTCTATATAACTTATTATTAAATTAAATCAATCCTTGGTTAAGCCTCTACTACTTCACCTGGAAGGCTGTGCCATGTATCTCTCAGTAAAACTATTGTTGTGTTATGTTTTGTTATGTTACTAGCGTTCTAGCATGTTGCCCAAATTGTGATCTTTCTCTCTTAAGCATTTAATATTTCAGCCCAACAAAGAGAAAAAGTCTTTCATATAAAAATGTCCGTACCATTTGTGGAGTTCGTGTCTGCAACCATCTCGCTTCCAGAGTTATCCAGAGCCATTCTGTAAAACAGCAACCGAAACATAATATAAAACATAATAGAAAACATATATATATATCCCATAGTACATAACTGTGGAATATGATGGTGCTATATATAAAATAATTATAATAAATATTATTATTAAAAATGAAATTCAATAACTGTTTTTTTGTGAGTTTCCGCCAATATCGATATATCGTTACATTCTTAAAATATTTATAAGACAAAATGTTGCACAATAATAGCATCAAATGGTGTAAGAAGGATAGTTTAGTCGCCCTAACACTTTTTTTAGTGATTACCTTAACAATACTTCACCTGTATACTAAGACTGGTCGCGTTTAGTATTTTAATTCCACCCTTGTGTTTTACACTATTTTTTTGCCGTAATTTGTTATAACAAAGTTTATAAAACAATATTTCCTTAAAATATATAAAAAAATTGCATTTTTATTTGTATTGCTAATTGAATTAGAGGCCAAAAAAAAAATTATGATAAGACGAGTGTTCTGGAATATCAACCTCAAAGCAAAACTCATAGCACGGGAATGGGTGGTGGATTTGAGAAAACATCCTAAAATAAAACGTTAGTCTAATAAGAAAGGTATGAATCCTATACTATTTTTTTCCCCCATTTATACAACTAACATGGCTGGTCCTGAACAACACGCGTGATTAGTAAATCTTGTATGTAATGGACGTAATGAGTGTATTTACCTGGGAAAGAGATGCTTCTGCCTCTGTAGCTCACGGGACTCTGATTTTGTTTCTGGCTCTCCTCTTTTATCTTGGGTGGTTTATGGTATATTTTATGGCATACAGTTAGCACCTTGAATCATTCCGAACGCTCCTTTTTTTCCCCCTCTTACATTTTTTTCCAGTATAAATTCCATTGTAAAAATGCCAGCAGCTAATTAACAGAGATTAGATCTCCACCTAGAGGGGACCGAAGCTGGACTGGAGTCAACGTTCTGCTGCCTTGGACCAGAAGGTTTATGTTGGCAGAGAGCTATGAAAACAATATACAGTATATATATATATATTTTTATAAATATTTTTTTTTCCATGTGACAACACTGAAGAAATGACTCTCTGCTACAATGTAACGTAGTGAGTGTACAGCCTGTATAACAGAGTAACTTTACTGCCCCCTCAAAATAACTCAACACACAGCCATTAATGTCTAAACCACGGCAACAAAAGTGAGTACACCCCTAAGGGGAAATGTCCAAATTGGGCCCAAAGTGTCAATATTTTGTGTGGCCACCATTATTTTCCAGCACTGCCTTAACCCTCTTGGGCATGGAGTTCACCAGAGCTTCACAGGTTGCCACCGGAGTCCTCTTCCACTCCTCCATGACGACATCACGGAGCTGGTGGATGTTAGAGACCTTGCGCTCCCCCACCTTCCGGTTGAGGATGCCCCACAGATGCTCAATAGGGTTTAGGTCTGGAGACATGCTAGGCCAGTCCATCACCTTTACCCTCAGCTTCTTTAGCAAGGCAGTGGTCGTCTTGGAGGTGTGTTTGGGGTCGTTATGTTGGAATAATGCCCTGGGGCCCGGTCTCTGAAGGGAGAGGATCATGCTCTGCATCAGTATGTCACAGTACATGTTGGCATTTATGGTTCCCTCAACGAACTGTAGCTCCCCAGTGCCGGCAGCACTCATGCAGGCCCAGACCATGGCACTCCCACCACCATGCTTTACTGTAGGCAGGACACACTTGTCTTTGTACTCCTCACCTGGTTGCCGCCACAAACGCTTGACATCTGAACCAAACAAGTTTCTCATCAGACCACAGGAATTGGTTCCAGTAATCCATGTCCTTAGTCTGCTTGTCTTCAGTAAACTGTTTGCTGGCTTTCTTGTGCATCATCTTAAGAAGAGGCTTCCTTCTGGGACGGCAGCCATGCAGACCAATCTGATGCAGTGTGCGGCGTATGGTCTGAGCCCCATGAGACCGGCTGACCCCCCACCCCTTCAACCTCTGCAGCAATGCCGGCAGCACTCATACGTCTATTTCCCAAAGACAACCTCTGGATATGATGCTGAGCGCATGCACTCAACTTCTTTGGTCGTCCATGGCGAGGCCTGTTCTGAGTGGAACTTGTCCTGTGAAATCGCTGTATGGTCTTGCCCACCGTGCTGCAGCTCAGTTTCAGGGTCTTGGCAATCTTCTTATAGCCTCGGCCATCTTTATGTAGAGCAACAATTCTTTTCTTCAGACCCTCAGAGAGTTCTTTGCCATGAGGTGCCATGCTGAACTTCCAGTGACCAGTATGAGAGAGTGAGAGCGATAACACCAAATGTAACACACCTGCTCCCCATTCACACCTGAGACCTTGTAACACTAACGAGTCACATGACACCGGGTAGGGGAAATGGCTAATTGGGCCCACTTAGGGATGTAGTCACTTTTGTTGCCAAGTTTTAGACGTTAATGGCTGTGTGTTGAGTTATAGTTGAGGGGGCAGTAAAGTTACTCTGTTATACAGGCTGTACACTCACTACTACATCATGTGTGCAGCTGTTGGCGGACCACCCACCTGCATACCTGAGACTTCCAGGCTCCAGCTGCACAGAGCCCTCTCATAAGGTAGACTGATGACATCATGGACAAGGTCGATGACTTCAGAGGGCAGAGTCGATGATGTTAGGGGCAGGGCCCGCACCCGCCCTACTGACTTTACATTTGAATGAGGGGGGTTGTGGGAAATGGCCATGCGCACAGAGTGGGGTTATTTGATTCTAGTAGCCCACCGGGCATTTACCCATTGTGCTAGATAGCCAGCTTGGGCCCTCATCACCATGGTTACTCCATGGCTGCGAACTTTCTTATCAACAGAAAGGGCAGAATCCAAATGTCCTCCATCTTCTGCTAGAAAGTACGAGTAGTAGTAGAATCCTCTCATTCCGAATAGCAAAACATTCTTTGTCTCCGGAGAATGCTTCTGGGGAAGGTTACATTTGAGTAGGCGCATTCTAACCCTGCTAACACAAGACCATGGTTCACAAACTGTCTCCTTAAGGGCCACAAGTTTTGGATACCCAAACCTGAGCGCAAGCATCACAATTAAAAAAAAAAATCATGATTTATTTACCCAATTTACTCCCAATTTACAGAGCATGACCAATATTTTGAGTACTAAGAAAATTCACGCGGAGCCGCACAGCGCTGCGGAATATGATGGCGCTATATAAAACAATGAATAATAATAACTGATCTATCACTTGATTTTGTTTTATTATAGACATTTTATCCACATAAATATTAAAGAAACTACAAGAACGGAGATAAATACTTTTTTTTTAGAACAGAGATTATATTCATAATTACACTTAATATTAAACTGCAAATTATTTTCAAGGGGGCATACAGTTTAATCCATACAGCAAGCAGAATATAATATCAGTAGGGCCAATGCCGACTCGCAGTCCTCAGATTAAACGTTCATCCTTGGGGTCTCCGCCATCTTGTTTTTTTTACACCATTGAAGAATGGAATGCAGTTCTCTTCCAACATGGTGTTGGTGGCGGCTTTTAACAATCCAAGCCGACCGGCCATTATTATTATTATTTTCCGGGGTACAAAGGTTGGATGTATCAGTGGCGGTTCTGTCCGTCGTAAGCCCGGGGCACGTTGTCACATACTTCGGTGCTGCCGGGAAGCCCAGACATTATGTATTAGCTGCTATATGCAATGGTCCATCAATCGTCCTTCATTTCCAAAGTCCACCATATTTGCTGACTTTTGTCTTTATACAAATTGAAGTCTTTTTATTTTTCCATCTTACAAAATATTCACCAGGTCGACTCAGCTCTAAGAAAGAAATACAAAGAATGTCCCTTAATATCATAATAATAATAAAGTGCATTAAAAAAGAACAAAAATTATAGTCCAGACTTGAAAGTTTCCACTTCTTTTCTATTCTTAATCTGGATGGTGGTGATGCCCAAAGATGTTGCTTAAAATGACTTTAATATGAATACTATTTACGTCTGAAGTACTCCGCGGTGTTCTATTACAATGTTTTTATTTAAATATTTCTTTAAATGATTACGAATTAATTATTTAATTCATTTCTCTCGTCTCTACACCTGGTCATGGATGTTCTGCCCGGGTAAGGTCTAGGGCAGGTCCCTGCCAAGTCACATCTCTGGATACTATTCTGACCGAGCACCCTGAATAACCGCTCAAACAGAAGGCAATGACAGATTATTTTGCGGAGTAGAGGCTCTGGGTTTAACCATGTATTTACCTTTTAACTCTTGCTGAGATGTGTTCCAAGTTTTTCTTTCCTTATTAAACTGGCTGCATATGGGATCTGCAAAATATGTGAAATAACACAGCGGTCAATTCTGAAAACTATAACTGAACATTGCAAAGATACACCCAAATAATGTGACATTGTGCCATGTTCATGACATTTGAGACTCTTTCAACCCAAAGTCATACCACATTCCTATCCAGTAGCTGAGCATTAGGCATGGCATCATATATTATAAAATATGTAAGAATATATATATAAGTGGTACTTTCTCCAGGAGAAATAGATTGTAAGCTCATGAGACCCTGGCTTATCTTCTCCTTCTCTGTATGTTTTAACATGTGATATGTCATTTTAAACAGTCCTACAGAATCTGCTAGAGTTAAATTAATACATGTAATGTATGCTAGCCAGCAGATCCCTCTTTACCTAATATATTGGTTTGCCTTAATCTTTCAGTTCTAGTTTTGTCCGACCCTTTTAATGTATGGAATGTAAGAAACGCTATGGACATTGTTGGCGCTGAACAAATAATACTACTAATAAATAATAATAATAATAATGATAAATAATAATAATAATAATAATAAAGTAAGCAGAGTGTGTACGGTTCTGCAGATGAAACTGTCAGAATTAGAGTAAGCACTAGATGGCGCCATAGCCCTGAACTATTACAGCCAGTTCTGCTAAGCTTGGCTCAGCCCCATATCTAGCACAATGTATAGGACAAATCACTATACAAAACAAACTCATTTAATATGTGCTGTGCAATGGGGATCATAACCAGTACTTCCAATGTTTCCTGCTACACCCCATGATCTCTAGATTGTAAGCTTGTGAGCCAGGTCCTCTCTCCCTAATCTATTGTTGTCTTTGTCTGCCAGCTCTAGTTTTGTCAGACCCTTTGAATGTAGGGACTGTAAGAAGTATCAAGCATTGCTGATTAAAAGCGACAGTCCCTGTGTGTTCTCCATTCCTATTATTACTATTATTATTATTATTATTATTATTATTATGACCTTATTTTTATTAAGTGGCAACCAAGTATGGGTAATTGAAACAAAAAGAGGGGAGAGAAGGCCGAGTAGGAGGTTTGTTGAAGCAGAAGTTAGGGGTACGCGGTCTTAGGATGCCAAAGAGGATTTAAAAATAAAACCAACTGAAGGGAGGGCAGGTTTCTGTATGACTTAAGATAACGGCTAGCAGAGGGCTTGTGGTGTTTCCTCCCCTGATGCCCCTCTTTTCTAGGAGCTCGGAATGTTTGCTGGGTATGAGGGTATCTCAGGGTTCTACGGCCCTAAAAGCCCCGATAATGTGTATAGAAACAGCAGGAAACGGCTTTATAAGTTAAACAGTGTAAATAAAACGCACAATTCTTATCCTTAGTACTAATTATATATAAATATATATATCCGTCTTAATAAAACCCTACTCCTTAGCCACATCTCTAACCATTCCCCAAAACAAATGTGGCCCTCTTTGGCCATTTGAGTTTTAAATGGCCTCTAAATTAAATTAGGATGAGGCCTAAGTGGTTTATTATTATTATTATCATCACATTTACCAAATCTTAGCTAGACCCTGGCATTATCTGGAACTCTCCTGCCGTCTTTAATATATATATATATACACATATACACACATATACATTTATATATATATATATATATATATATACACAAATACACACATACATACATATACATTTATATATATATATATATATATATACACATATACACACATACATACATATACATTTATATATATATATATAGACATATACACACACAGACATGAATCTTATATAACTTACAATTTGTAACTGCTGAACCATTTCTTCCCTGTATGCCAGCTCCCGCTTCATTTGATCATGAAAATTATCTGAGGAAAAAAAAATACAATTAATTAATTAATTTAAAAATTAAAATCAACTCATGAACTCAAAACATTTAAAAATTAACTCTACATTTGATGAACAAACATGCGTGTACGTTAAGGCAAACTTTACTTATTCTATGGTACAAAGAGCAGAAATGTTAGAACCATTTAGAAGTCATAATCTAAAACTAGAGGGTGGTAGATAAGTGTAACAGCCTCCCAGCAGAAGTGGTAGAGGGTAATACGGTGAGGGAATGTAAACATGCATGGGATAGGCATACGGCTCCTGAATCTAAGACGAGACCAACAACTGATTAGGGTTTGAGTCTTCACAGCAGGAGAAACGGGCGACTACACGGGGGCCGAATGGGGCCGATCTGCCGGCAGAGTCTATGAAAACTCAGCCACAATTGTTTGACGGCTGCTAGCCTTAAAGTGCTAAGGCCGTCCCGTCATCACCAGCCTGGCTCTGCTTGGGGTCACCTCATATAATAGACGGTGCTTGGCGGTGGAGCTCAAACAGCCAGCGCTGCGTTGGGTAATATGTCATTGTATTGAGCCAGCAAATAAGAGCGAAATGATTCGATCCATCGCGAGGGTTCAACGGGCGATGGAAAAGATTGTCTGCTAAGCAGGGTATCCAGAAAGCTGACGGGATAAGAAGGGTTTCTTAAAGGCTGATGTAACAGGGAGCTGCTCATCATCAACACGGTGTAAGCGTGAACATCCGGCCAACAGCCTGCCTGTGCCTGATTTCACCAAAAACGAAGGCAAACTAAAAACATCATGCCGAAAAAAATGCCAAAACTCATTCATGTCACCATGGCCCTGAATTATTCAATGTTTAAAGCAAAATGTGAAATAATCCCTAAATTATCCAATATTTACAGTAAAATGTGACTCCATAAATAAATAGCCCTCCTTTTTTTTGGTCTTTTTCTCTGGATTATGTGGGGTGAGGACACCGGGTCTTAAAATTGAGGCTCAAATATTTGGTATCCTGGACCCCGAAGCTTTCGATGTTCGAACCCCATGGAGACCTGCGAGGCTCATTCTCCGCGGCACGTTCTACTTCGTAAAATGCTTTGCCATCCTGCTTTTAACCGAATTATTGCCAGAGGTCCCAAACATTTCATTTCTAAAGACAAATTAATAGCGATGCTTCCCACTGCTTTGTATTTATCGGTTAGCGGCCATCGCTCTACTCATTTAAAGGTTCATTAGGTATTTCATTCACACAAGAACAGTAAAAACTGGTCAATTTCTTCAAAAGCCTAATCATAGAGGGTACGGCCCCTTCACTCTTAAACCCAAAAACTTAATTCCAGATTTATATTAAAACAAAACATACCAATGTATTATAATTAATGTGATTAAATTAATGGATTAAAATTATTTATATATATATTTCAATACATTAATTAGAAATTAATTAGATGACCTCAAGTGTCAAGAGAACAAATTAATATATATATATTTTTTTAAATGAGAATACTTTTCATACTGTAACATTTTGAGCCAAAAAACTCCCCCTATTTTTTATTATATGCATTCACAGCAAAATAATAAGGAAATGACCTTTTATAATAATCAATATAAAAATAAATAAATTAAATAAAAAAATGTCAAATGAAAAAAACTCTCTATTTACAAAAATGTTGTGTGGGTGATAGCGTAAAGGGCCAAAATAATTATTTTAATGTAATATATATATATATATACACATTTAAAAAAATATATATAAATATAATATAAAATAATTATTTTAATGTAATATATATATGTATATACAAAAAAATATTAATATAATATAAAATAGTTATTTTAATGTAATATATATATATATATACACATTTAAAAATATATATATAAATATAATATAAAATAATTATTTTAATGTAATATATATATATATATATATATATATATATATACAAAAAAATATAAATATAATATAAAATAATTATTTTAATGTAATATATATATATATATACAAAAAAAATATAAATATAATATAAAATAATTATTTTAATGTAATATATATATATATATATATATATATACACATTTTAAAAAAAAGAAATAAATATAATATAAAATTACTATGTAAGAGTAGGACAAGCGAAACATTCCCCTTATTCCCCCCACTAAGAGCAACGTAAAACTTCTATCTAAATAGAAAAGTTCCCCACCTCTGAGTCGGCCAATGAATAGAAATTATTTAACAAGGAAAGAGGTGCTGATTGGCTGTGTGCTCCGGGATACGCGGTGAATGTATGTGTAAAGCCTGCGTACGATGGGGCTGATGGCCGTCATGGCCGCAGTCTACACATTAAACGGCTAATCCAAGGTTCTAACCGGCCGCGCGGAATTATCGGAGAGAACGGGAAGCAACCCAACAAGCCCCATTGTCTCAAGCGCGGAAGCTTTTAGACGGCCCCTCGGGAGAAGGCAGATGGAAATAAAATAATATATATCGGTTTGGTTCGCAAACAACCTAAGCAGGTCTGGAAAGGATATGTATTTTTAACCCTTTGTATAATGATTTAGACAACAGAGTGAGTTCCTTTCAACTGCGCTCAAGTATACTATTTAAAAAAAAATTAGAATGTGGAGTAAGAAATCATCTGTTACAATAAAGCAATCTTTAGGAAATGAATGACCCTGTGTCTTGCCTATTCTATATCATCCGGTGGTCCAAAAAGATTTCAAGGGGGCTCCAAACCCAAGGCTTCTTGGCGAAGAACTGGGTGCGTTGACGCTGGCACTGATCACATGAGCTGGTAATGACTATTTATTACACGCAAGGGGCGCTTGCCACCATAGCCCTGGCTTATATTTTTGGCAAAACCGCCTTATGCCCCATAACATAACCTCACATAACTGATTCACATGTTTCAAGACATATCTGGTTACGGGGGGAGGTCACCATTATTGTACGTCTCTTGACCATATCTTGTTGTCTTCTAGGGATCAAAGAACCTTCCATAATATTTTGGCGGGTCGTTTGTTGCCTCTCCGTGACGTTAACGTCAAGAAATCTAAGAAGGAAAACCCTTCCAATGGGGGGGGGCTGATTACTCACACACCCACGACTCAAAGAAAGACAAGGTTCAAAATGACACCAAGGTCGCCCCCGTAGAGAATCCACCCTGACCTTCATCTTATATTTATATATTGATCCGGATAAAAGGCACAAGACGGCCAAATGGCTCCCCCGGAACATCTGAGCTGCTACTTAGAAGATCTTTGGAACCACCTAACAAATTCACGGGACTTCAGCGAGATGCGTCCCAACATTCTAAGACGGAACGCTTTCAATAACAAGATTAAACACCAACTATGTTATAGTACAACCATCATCCAATAGGGATGGACCAAATTTAATGGGAAGGTTTGGGAAGTGACGACATCCTTGAAAAGTAACAAAAAGTGGCAAAAAAAAAAACAAAAAAAAGTGTTGTTCCCAGTAATTTAGCCAAATACTTTTTGTAGGACAATCTATAGCATCTGTCTCATTTTCAATTATTTAAATGTCATTATACATTTTATAAATTGTGACAAATCTGTTGGCACTAAAGATAAATCCTAATCATTTATTATTGTATTCATGTCAGAAATCTCATTGCATTTTAAAATCAGTATAGACTTAAAATAAAATCATTATTATTGTTATTATAATTAATATTATTAATATTAATATTATTGTGTAATTTATTATGAATTAAGTAACTAGCAAAACTTAAACCCCAAAATAGACAAAATATAAAAAATATTTTTAAAAAAATATTTGGATAAATGTTATGATTCTTACTTTTTAAAAGACAATATGTGGCCAGAAGGTAAATATTAAATAATAAAAACAGCCGATATATTTTATTAAATTTTAAAATGTAAATATTAAAAAACATTTTTACTTAAATCACCTGCCTCTTGTGCTTAAAACCTGGCTACCCAGCATGCCTTTTTGACTTAAGTCAGTAAAAATTTGTTTTAAAAATAATGTAAAAAATAAAATTGCATAAAAAAATAAAAAAAAAAATAAAAATAATAATAATAATAATAAAAAAAAAATAATAAAAAATATATATATATATATATATACAGAAAGGCCAATTTTGGTGGCAGATTGTAATGAAATTGAGTGAAAGTGAGTTTTTAAGGAGAAAATGATGCTTACTGAAAACAGGAAAAGACGGAGTCCCCTTTAAAACCTGAAATTCCTGCTCCAGTCGCCTCCTCAGATCTATTTGCTCAAACAAAACTTTCTGAAGTTCTTCTGAAATAGACAGAAACACAAAATAGTGGTCAAAGGACTTTACCGAGAGGAACAGCCTCTCAGCAGAGGTGGTAGAGAGACTAACACAGCGAGCTTAAACATCTTCTCTGAATAGATTTAATGCAGAAGGCCATGAATATAAATGAATGCAATATATTATTTTTAAAGTATTATATTACCGTGTCATGTATTGATTGATAAGAATGCATTCATCTCAATTATATCCACCCCAGGTGCATTTATTATTCATGCGTTGCTTGGTTCAAGAAGACGGCCGTCTACCTGGCTTTACAAATAACCCTTTTTAATGGATGTAAGGGGGCTGCGTGTAGAACCCCCTGCTTCTTCGGTGCCTTTCGGCAATGCAGGGGTTAATCCGAAGAACGATGCTCATTTATAAGTTCATTAGGGACGGCCATAAATTGCTTTATGCCGGATCTCCTTCGTGCGCCGGAAAAGAATAAAGGAGTTTTTAACCCCTTAAGGACAATGGGCGGTTCCTAAACCCATTGAAAACAGTGCATTTTGAGCCCGTACGTGTATGGGCTTTGTCATTAAGGGGTTAAGGGTAATGAAACCAGGTGAAAATTTATCAAAATATTTATAATTCAGACCAAAAGTAGAACCGTGTTAATTCTGTCACCCCCCGAGAATAAAACATAAGGGGCCGTAAATGCATGAGTCCGTTGGCCTGGGTTCTAGAACGGTTCTAGAACAATTAGTTTTGGTTCTAGGAACTAAAAAAGTTTATTGATACTTCCGAATTGCCAATTTTTGGTCTTTTTGTCGGCTCCGTCGGACCTTGGATGGGATCTTTGGGTTTTTGCATCGTATTTATGATACATTTTGCAATCCATTCCATTAATTGCTATGGCAACCATTTGCCCCCAAAAAATACTTTCTAATATAATCTATATTTCGTTTTTAGAGAGTTTAGAGGTTTTTGTTTAGGACAAATAACCCATTTTATAAAAACAACATATATATAAAAACATATAGATAAAAAAAAATCAAAAGAATGTGTGGGATTTTGATACAAATGTTCCTAAAACGTTCCTGTGGTTATTTTTCTCATCACAGAAACATTTAGTCAATTTTATTTGACTGAGACCACATAATGCACATCTGGTACATACTATGTATCTCCCCACAGATCGGCCCCATTCGGCCCCCGTCCAGTCCTTTCTCCTGCTGTAAATACTCAAACCTTAATCGTTGGTCTCGTCTTCAGGAGCCGTATGTCTATCCCATGCATGTTTAATACCCTCACTGTATTACCCTCTACCGCTTCTGCTGGGAGGCTGTTCCACTTATCTACCACCCTCTAGTTTTAGATCAATCCCATCCATCATATCCTTGTACATTCTACTTTACTAAATCCAAAAATGTTCTCTTCTCTTATTGAAGAGATTAAAAGTTAGAATTTTGAACCCAAATATATGAATTAAATAAATATATATATATTACATTTTTTGGGGGGAGGGGTGAAGAGCGATCCCAGCGTCTTATAACTATGGCCAAGATGATCACATAATATATATATATATATATATATCTATACAGCTCTTTGTCCCCTACATATATAATTATATATGGCGACCCCCTTCCCAGACAGGAAAATGAAACTGTTTTGGAAAGAATTTTACCTTTTCCCATATTTCCAACATCTTTCTTCAGCGAGCTGTTTTCTTGGCTGGCCTCTCCTACGGAAAATAAAGAAAAGCAGCTTAATTTTATGATGGTTGCGTTTGGATTTTCTTACCATTTCGTCCCCTTTTTATTGCCACGGAGTAATTGACTTTTTTAAGATTAAAACATTTCCGTGGGGAGTGAAATGTCGACATAAATTTCAGATTAAGAGCCCATTCAGTACACATTTTGCCGCAGGCATGCAAGAGGTTACAGGCCTGGCTTGGCGGATTAACCATTATCTTACTCAGAATATAAATAGACTTTTATGCATTTTATGCTGGGTTTACTGGGTTTACTGAGAGGATGGTAGATACAGGGAACAGCCTCCCAGCAGAAGTGGTAGAGGGTAATACAGTGAGGGTATTAAACATGCATGGGATAGACATACGGCTCCTGAATCTAAGACGAGACCAACGACTGATTAAGGTTTGAGTCTTTACAGCAGGGGAAGGGGGTGACTGGACAGGGGCCGTATGGGGTCGATTGGATTTGGATTATTGTAATCTCAAAACTGAAACTGATAAATTCAAAATGTGTTGGAAACTCGATTGCACTCGACTGTAAGCTCTTTGGGCAAGGCCCTCCTTGGCTCTTGTTACTTTTTTTTCTTTTTATGTCCTGTCTCCCCATTGTACAGCCCCGCGGAATTTGATGGCGCCATATAAAACAATAAATAATAATAATAATGAACCGTTACATGTTTAACCACGTCATATCACAGAACAATATGGAGAGCAAACCCCGCAGAGCTTTTCCTGTTGGCCCTGTATAATGTATAGTTTAATCATTAAGGGGCGTTTTCAGGAATCTCCTCTATTATAAGTATTATGTAGGAGTTTGTCCTCGACACTGGAAAGTTTTAGGGCTCATCTCTTCTCTTTAGTGAATAGACCCCCCCGATCTCTTCGGGGACCACTGATTCTAGCAGTGGAATCCCAGCCGATAAATGGACTTTTACAAGATCAAATTTGTCATTTTTTATTTAATTAAATGAATTGCTTGGATTAGAAATAAACACTTCTCAATCTTGCTACTTACAGCCCAAAAAGTTTGGGGTCACTTAGAAATGTCCTTGTTTTTGAAAAAAGCACCTTTTGTCCATCAAAATAAATGAAATGGATGAGAAATTCAGCACAGACGGGGTTAATGTTGTAAATGACTATTGTTGCTGGAAACGGCTGATTTTTAATGGAATCTCTTCATAGGCAGACAGAGGCCTTTATCACTCCCATCACTCCTGTGTTCCAATGGCCCTTTATCACTCCCATCACTCCTGTGTCCCAATCGCCCTTTATCACTCCCATCACTCCTGTGTTCCAATGGCCCTTTATCACTCCCATCACTCCTGTGTTCCAACGGCCCTTTATCACTCCCATCACTCCTGTGTTCCAATGGCCCTTTATCACTCCCATCACTCCTGTGTTCCAATGGCCCTTTATCACTCCCATCACTCCTGCGTTCCAATGGCCCTTTATCACTCCCATCACTCCTGTGTTCCAACGACCCTTTATCACTCCCCCAAAAAATTGCTAAAATATAAATGTATTTTGGATATAAGAGCCTGTGGGTATTGGTATTAAAACACAATACTTTATATCATAATATTCTGGAAAAGAAGAAAACCTAACAAAACTTTTATTTTTATTTTGAATCTGGGGAAACCTTAATATTTAAAGAATTATTTAATAGTATTTTTTTGGACTGTATAACGTCTTTGAGGGGCTGTTCTCAGACTTCCTATCTGGGAACTTTTGCAGCTGGTGGAATCCTAATTCCTTTTGAACGGGACGGCGATGGTTGGCCGGGTCGCGGAAGGCTTTTATATAACATATGGGAAAACCAAAAAAAAAAAGGTAAAAAACCCCCAAAAAGGGACCACCTAGGTCTCTGAAGCTTAATTCTACTCTATATCTCCTCTTTGAATAATGTTTCTCTAAAAGATATCAAAAAAACTGGTAGAATTGGAGTATTCTGTCCACGGAAAAATAAATAAATAAAACTTAAAAAATAAGTAAAATTAAATAATTTTTCATAAAATAATAAATACATTTTTACAGTTTTATTCCTTAACCGTTATTATTGTAACCAAATCTAGTTATGCTTTAAGACAATACGCTGGTTAGAAGGCAGCGGCTGTTTAATGTCTGGGGGACGCGTAGACGTGTGAGGTTCTGGTGGCGGAGTTTGTAATTCTTATCTCCCTGTAGTTCCTGGTTTTTAAACTATCGGCTTTGATAAGTCATAAATCCTGGGCTAGTAATATATACGTTCTAAAAAAAGTAAGATCCATAATATGATGTCATCCCCCTCTTACTACAGGTTATTAAAGAGGATCCGTTGTGAGCTCGCCACACACCATGATGATATTTGAGTTTAGAATCATGGACGATTCTATCATTAGCTAATCAGTTTCTTGTCCAATCAGAATTGTCCAAGTCTCTCATTTCTTCTCTCCCAGCCTTGCAAAAGGGCTGCCTGAGCCAATCAACGACAATCAGCAACTTAACAATGGGGGAGATATAATTTAACGGGTAGGAATGGTCAAGCAGATCTTGAGTCGTTGCTTATTTTAATCTGGAAACACTGTTTCTGTGAGACACAGGATTGAGGGAGAACGGACAGGTCCCCTCTTATGTTCCCAGTATGGATATAACCAGTTGACTTTGGCAACCATCAACCAATCACAATTCAATGCAGTACGTCAAGGTCTCGAAGAAGAAACCTGGTAGAACCGACTAATCTACCTTCTCTGCCCCCACCGTTTTGGATTTCGGCTTTTGTTTCGGACTGCTATGGATACAAGCTATAAATCACGCCGAGTGGCACCTCTGAAGGTCCTTCTGCCCCATTCGGCCCCCGTCTAGTCTGCCCGTTTCTCCTGCCGTCAAGACTCAAACCTTAATCAGTCGTTGGCCTCGTCTTAGATTCAGGAGCCATAGGCCTGGGATAGGCATACGGCTCCTGAGAACATGGCCAGAGGACATGGTCTTCTTCTGGGTTTACTTGCTATTGATTGGGCTACGTATAGGTGTAGAATATTAATCACATAGCAAATAAACCCAGTAGAAGACCATGTTCTCCGACCACAACGTCGGCACGAAACACGGACGACCTAGATATTTCCCAACGAAGGTCTCGTTGAGAAGTTGCGTTCTTCTGGAAAGAAGACCACATGGTCCATGTTTTTAGATCTTCCGTAGGGTTATGAAGAAGAAGAGAGAGGCTTTCTTCTCCACGGACCCCGGTGGTTCCAGTTGACTATCCACCAGCCCGTGCCCTTTCTCTCTATTCCGCAGCGTTCCGTGAACAGCTACGTGTATTCCTCACACCCTCTCTCTCCGTTCCGCGCTCTCTCTGTCTCATTTGACAGGCAAATTTGCAGACATCGCCCGAGGATAACAACCTCGTTTGACAGTCAATTAACCGTGAATAGTCAAAGCCAAGGCGGTTTGCATTACATAAATGGAAAATTAGATTCCCTTTTTTTTATTTTTTTATTTTTTTTCTTCTTCTTTTTTTTTTTTTCTCTCCCAAGAAAGCAAAAACCTCTCCTTAAGACGCCGCATTAGGCAACTTAGTATCAGAACTTCCAATCACGTTCTTCCCGAGCCCTCGGAGAGATTTAGCAATCAGTAAAAAAAAAAAAAAGAAAAAAAAAAAAAAAGGTGGTTTCATTTAATTTGTATAATGTAATTTTTGTAAATGTATTATACATTTTCCGTAGCAGATCATTATCACGGAGATAATATAAATGTCGCCGGCGACGTCGTAAAACACCTTTAATGTCTTTCTGACAGATATAAAAAAGCAATAAACGGTGATCCTTTTTAATGGAAGGTTTGCGAGGAAAACGTTTCAATTATTAGCATTCCGAGCTTTTCTCATTGTGCGGATTTCTAAAAAATCCCCCCTTTTTTATTTATTTTTTTTGATGCATTCGCCGGCAATTAATAATCCCGCTGCCGTTAATGCTCTTTTTTATTTGTCTCCTTCGTATGCGTTTATCCCGGTGTAATATCTGATTAGAATGGGTCTCATTTCCCTCGCTCTAGAATTCTCGGGCTTACGGCCGCGTTACGAAAGAGACTTATGTTTTGGGCTACGGCGCGCCGGATGTGTCGTGAGAAAGCACGCTACCTGCGATCTGCCGCCAGAACTCGCCGCCGGATGGTTCCGACTCCGTTATGTAGAAATGCATCTCTTTGCTCTTATCTGCAATGAGGACAAGTAACAAATAATCAATAAATCAATAAATATTAATTAATAAAATAGAAACACAGACTCTGCCGGCAGATCGGCCCCATTCGGCCCCCGTCTCTCCTGCTGTAAAGACTCAAACCTTCATCAGTCATTGGTCTCGTCCCTGTCCCTCACTGTATTAACTTCTACCACTTCTGCTGGGAGGCTCTTCCACCTACCCACCACCCCCTCTCATCTATATATATTTATTTATATTTATTTTTAAATATTTTATGACATAAGAGGCTATATAATAAGAAAATACGGAAATGATATGTTTATGCTTAAAATTATTTCCTGTGGTCACATATTGGCCATGGAAAAAGAAAAGGATATTTGGTAACGGGGACATCAGATTGGGGGGGTTTCAGGATAATTTGGTCTTTTCAGAGAATCAGCCAGAAGAAGAAGGGCTTCCCCTCTAACGCAGAACGTTTAGCCAAAGAGTATCAGCTTTACCAAATAGGCCATTTTTTATTTTCTTATACTTTTTGTCAAGGGGTTGGATAATCTGGCATAAGAAACACAGAATCTGCCGGCAGATCGGCCCCATCCGGCCCCCGTCTAGTCGCTCGTTTCTCCTGCTGTAAATACTGAAACCTTAATCAGTCGTTGGTCTCGTCTTAGATTCAGGAGCCGTATGTCTATCCCATGCATGTTTAATCCCCTCACTGTATTACCCTCTACCACCTCTACTGGGAGGCTGTTCCTCGTAGCAAACGTTGTAGGCCTAATTCTCTTTATAACGTTTTTTTCACCTCTATCCAGTTAACCGTTTGATTGCCAGCAGGCTGTGCCGTCTAAGATCCCTTTTGGCTTTTCAGGGGTGCAATAAAGGCCATGTATTTTTTTTCTGTGATTTCTCTTTTTGTTCTATAATTATCGGCCCGTGTTTTTTCGCTGTATTGAAATACTTGTAATCGGGAATAACTCCCATCAATCTTATCAATCTCATCGATCCGGAATAAACCTTCTTGTTCTGTTCTGCGACTGACGGGTGAAATTGGTGTTAAAATAATCTTTTTCTTTCCAAGACCGGTTAAAATGCAGAAATGTAGAATTTCAACAAGCAGACTAAACACCTAAACTGATAAAAAAAAAAGTATTTGTGCACCTTTTTTTTTTTACAGAAGTGAACCACCAGACGCTCTGATGTCTGATAAGGAAGGCTTACTTTACTGAGAAGGTAGTGGATGAGTGAAACAGCCTCCCAGCAGAAGAGGCTAAAACAGTAAGGGAATGTAAACATGCATGGGATAGACATACGGCTCTTGAATCTAAAGCGAGACCAGCGACTGATTAAGGTTTGAGTCTTTACAGCAGGAGAAACGACTAGACGGGGGCCGAATGGGGCCGATCTGCTGACCGATTTCTATAAGAATGAATGAGAAATAATACCTTGGAATGAATCTTCTTTCGATAAGCTGGGGCTGCTGTCTTCTTTGCTTTTCTGTGGCTACAACAAACAGACACGTTACATTACATTTAGATTATATAGCGCCAGCACATTCCGTAGCGCAGCGGCTGCATTTCTATACCTTTCCTGAAATATTCCCTCCCCAACGCTACGCAGGATGCGTCTAACGCGCTTTACGTTAAAGCCCCATCCGCTATGCGAGAACCAGATACAAAAATATCAGAAGCCACATTCTGCCCTCTCGTGTTAACCCTTCGGTTTTTATATTTGCATCCCTGATAAGAATAAAATGCATTTTGGGGAACATAAAAGGGAAAGACAAATCAGTGGTTTTAAGGTTTAAAATTATTTTGAAATCTAAAAAAAAAAAAGCTATTTTGTAACGCGTATTTATTTCTCAAATAATCCACGACCCCATTTTTTAGGAATTTTTTGTACATTTAGTTTTTATATTAAAACTTTTTTTTTTTTTTACTGCGGAGACACATATAGCGGCAAAAACATTACGCAATCCCCATTTTTCTTTTGTGGACCCTTCTAATAATATACGGTATTATTATTATTATTATGTAGGTTTTTTTTTTAATAGAATTTTTTTTTGTTTAAATAAAAAAAAATCTCAAAAATGACCTCCACCAAACTCTTAGAGGTCACGTCTTTTTAATAAAAATTCGATATTTTCTGTTTGAATCCCACCATTAATTTAAAACATTATTTTTTGTAATCCCTTTGATCTCCCGTTCTCTTCATTGCACACAAAAAAAAAAAATTATTATATAAAAAAATGATTATTATTATAAAACTTTGAAACAAATAGGTTTATACCGTACAGCGCGTGCCGCTTTGTCACCCCCCCCTCTGTATTTGTTCATAAATATGTAAAAAGCCCAAGAAGAGAAGGTTAATATGCATGTTGAACATTTGATCTCTGTGGCGTGGTGTTAAAAAGCTAAACGCGTCGAAAGGCTTCGTTCCTGGAGGGCATCCCGCTATCAATCTTATTATGCCTGCGCCGAGCGCTCAGCCCGCAGCTGCATTTAAATAATAATAATTAGCTTAGAAACCTATTTACATCTTTGTAGCAGATCTCCTCCAATGATGTATGACAGATGCTCGAGTCTTTTGGGGTGGAATGGTGATTTTCCAGGCTCTCGGCTCTCTCCCCGTGCGTCTCGTTCCTGGGGAAGGGAGATCTGTCTTTGGAAGCTTTCTCTGTGTTTTCTGTAAGTCCTCTGCTTTGGAGAAATTGACTACTGAGGCTGTCTTCTTCTTCATCGTCTTGCTGTTTGTTCGTCTCGACGTCCACCTCTTGCTCCTCGTCCGAGCTGTCGCTTTGGTAGCTACAGCTGGT
Source organism: Spea bombifrons (assembly GCF_027358695.1). Lineage (NCBI taxonomy): Eukaryota > Metazoa > Chordata > Amphibia > Anura > Pelobatidae > Spea > Spea bombifrons. The sequence continues at coordinate 159,838,527 of NC_071087.1, read as the reverse complement.
TCCTGGAGAAACGTGTCTGTCTGAAGTGAAGTCCTCCATGTTCCCATGGAGCTTAGCAATGCTCTCTGTATCTTTCACCACCGGCCTGAAAGCCGAATGGTAGCTCTGTTTTCTGATGGGGAACGCTGGTGCGTCCAAGATGTTGGCTCTGGTTTCGGACGGTGGCCTGATGTCATTGGTCACCGGAGAGCTGGAACATTCCGTCTCAAACAGGTTGTCGCCAGTGTTGCTGACGTTGCTGCCGTCACTTTGGTCAGACAGCTCGAGGAAGGCCTGTCTCAGTGTTGGGTTGTCTGTGATGGATGTCAGGGCGCTGGGTTGAGGTTGGAGATACGTAGGGACGGGGAGACCACCAGGGGTTCTCGGTGGCCAGAACATACAAAAAGGCGGGTAAAATGCATCTTTTCTCCCAGGCCAGAACAGTCCCGACAACGCGCTTGTCTTCTGGCCGTTTACCGAGTCATTGTCATCTTTTTTCTGACACAGGCCAAATGCCGGGAAGGTGTAAGGGCTTGGAAAAAGGGTGCTCGCGGGGAACTTTTGCAACATGCCAAACCCTTTGCTGGGGACTGGAATGACAGGGTAACTGCGTTGGGTTTTGTTGGTAATGTTGGAAGGTTCTATCTCCTCCTCTTCCTCGAACCTGGGCCTCTTCTGGTTGAGATCTTGCCCTATCATGTGCGGCAGGACCCCGCCGGATGGCTTAACACTAGAAAGGGTATGGCAGTGTCCGTGACTTAAGGCTCTTTTGCGACTCCCTCCGTTGAACATGGCTTTCACGTCTTCCCAGGCAAATATCATCTCTTCCGGAGGACTCTTATCGGACAACTTTAAGTGTCTTCTCCACGAGTTGAAGTTAGCGGCATCCGGCTGCGTGTATTTCGCCTCTGGGGTGCGGTGGGAGTGGAAGATGAATTTATTTGGTGAGAAGTACATGTTGCAGTAGGTGCATTTGATGCATTTTGCCCGGGAACTGTTATACCTGGCTGGGATGAAATTTCCTCTGCAGCCCCACGCGCACTCATGGGTGACATCAAATGCGAAGTTATCTGGAAGTTTAGGGGGCCTGTTCTCCCCCAGGAAGGATTTGCACAGTCTCTCGGCTTCCCTCTTGGTTATCATCCCACACCTTCTTGAAGATATTGGCATAGCTCCTGCCCTCCTTAATATCTCCAACTGGACCGGAGTGCATTGTACGCAAGTGATACCCAGTGCTACTCTTCGGTTGTGGATCTCGTTGTAACTGTAGTTCTTAAGGAGGGTATTGGAGATCTGGGCAAGACACAACCTCTCTTGACCATCAATGACCAGCGACACGATGGGAATACCATAGAGTATAACCTGGCTGACTTGGTTTGGCTTCATACTCGAGCTGTTGGACCTAGACTGGCCCAGAGAGTCTTGCTGGTAGGAACTGGGGGGAGACGCTAACAAGATGTCACTGGTCACTGGTAGTGGACTAGTAGCCATTTCTCAGGGGTCGCGGACACAAACAGCTTTCCCCCCGGCCCTCTTCTTAACTGGAAGAAAAGAAAAACAGAATAAAATAAAATATGTCGCCGTTATTTCTCATATGAAAAAGAGGATGTGATTAATTATTTCAAGGAATTGGCTTCTTCAAAACTCCCCACAAATAATAATAATAAATTTCTCCATTTAGAACCCATGCACACAATCAATAAATAACCGGTATTAAAGAGATATAGATTTTTCTATTAAAAAAAGAAGAAATTAAATGCCCTTAAAAAGAAGAAATATCCTAGAGAGTATGTTTTAATTGTGTTTATTTTTAACAATGTTCTAGATAAACGGGTAGATTTCTAGCTAAATAAACTATAAATGAAGTAGAATTTTCTGCAGCATAGCAATGAATACACAATTTACATTTGTTAACAATCAGTGTTCTATGTATCGCTAGAGGGCTTCTAGAAAGCAAAGGTTCCAAGTGATTTAACTCTTAGTTAACGTGCAATTAACCTACTTAATGTTAAAATTTTGCTACAGGCTTAATGATGAAATTATTAAGGAAAAAAAATGGAATATTTCTAAAATATTGAGGCCACAATAGCACTAAGGATTAAATCCTAGTGCTATTACTAATAATGGAGACTAATTTATTGTAATACTGCCCCAAACCATTAACCTTTTAACCTGGTTAATGCCAAAAAAATTCTAAAATTTTCTATGTCTTGAGTTATTTTTTTTTGGGGGCAGGGGGGTGCTAAACATTCCTTCTACTTTAATTCAAAAAATGCATTTTTTAAACAAAATCTTAAACGTTATTGTCTAAAATATAGAGTATTTTTATTATTTTTTTACAAGGATTAGTAAAACAAAATCATTATTTATTTAACATGAAATCCGTGATAATAATTCCTGCGTTGCTTATGATTATTAATAAAAAGCTAATAATGCATTTTTTTATTTAAACTAATTGTAGCAATTATTTGGTCTACACGTTTATGTATTAATCTGTTCATCTCTGATTAATTATTTACAAACTTTACTGATTATTACACACCTTTTTTTAATAGACATACATTGTATGTTCTTTTTAATCTTCTTCTACATCCATTTAATTTAATTAATTTAACTACATGTTATATGGAAATTACTTTGTACATTTTAATGAAAATCGTAAAATATAAGACTAAGCTAATATGTGGATTGTAGATTTTTCTAGTTACAGTTTTCTAATTATCGGGAAGATGTTTGAACATATGATGTACTAATATTTACCAATATATTTAAATTAAAGAAGTTGTTTTTGCACAATAAAGAAAAATGAAATAAAGAAAAATATCTGAAAATATCTTAGAATTATTAGCTTATTACACATGCATTTTTATTTGAAATAATATTTTTAATATTTGAATTCAAGCATTTAATTTGTAGCTTAAACTGGCATTTTTTTAGTTAAAATTTTAGCAAAATGCCAATATATCCTGCCTAAAATAAGATATAGATCAGTCGGTGATAATTCTTCCTGAACTTGTACGTGATTCCGAATTTGTAGGATTCCGAATTTTCGTTTTTTCCCCTCAAATAAAACACCCCCCTGCAGACACAAAACCTAACAATTTATTTAACGTTTAGTAGCCACTTAAGTAAAGTGGGCTAATTATTGTAGGACGTCTTTAGTTGATCTGAAATCGCTTGCAGTTAAATTATTACATCGCTACAAATGTTTAGAACAGTACAAAAAAAGGTAACTTTTTATAACATTTCCCCAATAATAGGAATATTGTTTCCTAAACCTATGTGAAAATCTCACTTTTCCTTATAGACAATTACAGGACTAGATTCAATAACAGGAGATAATATTATCTCAGAAAAGTCAGTACCAATTCTATAAGACTACAATCAAAAAACATAAAACAAAAACAAAAACAAAGCTAAAATCCATTGATACTTTTAGTCTCACCTTTTTTTATAGCAAACCCCCTATCCCCTTTCAGGGGTCCCTGGGACATAATATTTGATCTGGGTCACATGCCTAAAATATTATAGTTATGTGGGCACCTGAATCATTATAACATATAATATATATTGTATATGCAGATACTGAAGTAACAGAATCAGGTCTTGAAATACATTTCAAGAGAAAATAAAGCATTTAAGATAATCTAGAAGAGACCAGAAAGCCTGCAGTGAAATCTAACTTCTCCATAAAAAATTGTGACTATCGCATATTATATTAAAAAAACATGTATTTTGTAAAATTCCCTTTTTTTGGCCAGTATTTATCAAAGAAGCGAAAAGCATACACCTACTATGATAGCAGCAGTCTCTTACAGGATGATCCTGGGCATGATGCTGGAGGTATAACGAGTGATCAATTTTGCCCACGCTGCATCTTGAGGGGTATTAAGGGTGGGTTAAATCCTCTCCAGGTTTTCTTTTGTAATGAAAATTAAAGGAAGAAAAAGATGCCTGCATGCAAGGAGGTGATCAGTCCTCATATAGCCCAGGTGAGTGCCGAGTCCAATGCTCCTTCCACCCCAGACACTGCTCTCAGTGTTGCAGCCTACCCACTTCTGCTGGACCACCATCTGACGTCACAGCCTCTCCATTAACCCCTTCCACTCAGGGACTCCCCTTGGGTGGGGGTATGTTCTTATGACATTTCCAGTCTCCTGGCAGCTCTTTCAAATGTCAGAACTGTCCAGAAATAAGAAAAATGAATTGCTTTAAAGATCAAATAATCCTAAAGATTATCTGCCTTAGATTTTAGACAGAGAGGGGTTTAATGGGTAATGTAGAAAACCTAGAGTGGGGAGTAATTAGCACCAAGTAGATCATTCTACAATAATTATATATATATATATATATATATATATATATATATATATATATATATATATATATATATATAGAGAGAGAGAGAGAGAGAGAGATAGATTTGCACATATCTTTAATCTATCTAATGCTATTACTTATATATACCTATACTATATACCACAAAACACACACATATAGGTAGTTCTCAATATTATAATCATTATAATAGTAATAAAACGTGTAAATTACGGTATTAGGATTTTTAAAATGTTATTTTTACAGCAGTTATTTGGGCCCTTTTAATTAAATTGTTTGACATTTTTAGGTGAAAAATATATGATCATTTAAATTACAAATCCCATTAATAAAGTGGCATATAAATATATGTCTATACAGCTGATGATTTAATAATGATTATTTAATAATAATAATAATAAAATAAAGCAAATGTTTTTAAATAACAACTCACTGGGGATAATGAATTACAGAATTATAGGCATTGATAGAAATCTATTTAGCATACTAAGACCCCCCCATACCAATATCTAACAAGAAACTAGAATACAGAATTACACGATTATTCGCAAAAAATGAGTTCCCATTGTAAAAACCTAAAGTTGCTATACATGACTCCAAATGAAAAACACTGACATAAATGTTGCCTTTAAAAGTGTATATTATAAAACAATAGTTTAATATTTATGTATATTAAACACCAGCTAATATATCAAGAGAATCAAAAAAACAATCCTTATATTAAAAAAACCCCTCAATTTTGAAAAATGTGCAAAACCCCTGACAATGGTAAAAAAATACTTCGTTTTCATAGCTTTAATCTCAGATTTTTAGACAAAATATTTAATTTATCACTAAATTCGTATTTAGGACTCAAAAATATTTTAAGCACTTCAACATTTCCAAAATGACAAACTAGGTTAATAGCTGCTGGCAATTGTCGCTTTTCCCAGTACACTTCTGGACCATAAAAAGGTCCAAGACCCTTAGTTATTTAGTTAAAAATATATATTTTTTTGAATTTAGATCGGACCCTAGCATATATTGTCCAATTGATTTTATTCCTTATTACTATTCTTTATTATTTTATAACTGATATTTTTGTAATGAGAATATATATATTCGCATTCACATAATGCATGAGGATGAGATCATTTGAACCGAGCTGATACAATTAAACATATCAAAAGTGAATTAATTGCCCAAAAACAATTTACAGATCCTGGTATTGAGGATATACACTACTTACTCTAAATATTATAGATGCATGTAAGTAGGGTTAACAAGTGCAGAAACTTTAATCACCACCCTTCACTTAAATAATACTTTATAACACAAGTGCCCTTTTTAAACTTTCATGTTTTTATTTTCAAAAAGAAAAAAAGTCACATGGACATAGATGACAAAAAGGAATACTAGAAAAATCATTGTTTTCATCAAAATGTCTAAATTTTAAAATCTATTCTTCTGATGTAGCAATTGCCCTATTGTTCAGGATATTCCCTATATAATAAGAACAGAAGATCCAAGCTGGATCTGGTAAAACGGAATTTTTATTTTATTTTTTTAGTACAAAAAAGTTTAAACCATTGACAATTACAAAAGGGGGTATTACCAGCCCATAAAAGGCTGATTCTAATTGGGATATGGTTGGTAAGTTTGTAATGCATTAGTGTTGGCACCCAAAGCAATAGATTATCTGCTCTTCTTCTTCTGGAATGGATAAATAAGGCACCTAGAATGCTTTTTTTTTTTTTTTTTTTTTAAATATTTGCATTAAATACCCACATCCAGCAAAGTATATTGGCCTTTTCCCAGTTAAAAGTGTAAAGTGCGTGGATTTTCTACTTAATCAAATCCCCTTTGTAATATAATGAATTTAGTACCTACCCTTAGAAATTCTAGCCTCAAATTTCCGTTTTTGACCAAAATTAATATCTCCTGTGCATAAAATGCACAATTTCCTCATCATAATCAGTATCTTAACTATTGAATCTAGTACAATACATAGTAATAATAAAACTAACAAATATAACCATAAAGGAGAGTCTGCATTAACCATTCACCTCCAATATGTATTGTATCACACTAAGTACACTAAGACATGAAAAGGGTTAAGTGGTCCAGTTCCTTAAACAATTGTATCAATATACATAGTTACTGCTTTTCTTTCTTATAATTATGTTCATACTTGACCACAATACCCTGAAGAAGAAGGTTTTTTTCTCCCTTCCATGAGATGAGTGGCTTTTTTGCAGTGGAGATGCCTGGTCCCATCTGGGGATCCCTGGAACTCATTTGAAGCCATCACTTCAGGCTTTGTCTGTTCTCTGGAATAACCCCAGCCATCCAACAAAAGAAGAGATGGGTATACTTGCTCTAAGGAGATACACAAGGGCCTGCCTTTCATTAGGATCCTTTGATCACTTTAACCCTTTAGAATCCTAAAACATATGTATTAAGCTCAAATGGCACTAAAAGGTTAAATTCCACTATAGAAAACTTTAATATTTAACAGACTTTAGTGTTCTACTTTATGAGATTCCAGACAAGCCATCCGTACTTATGCTTTAAAAATGATTCTTAAGAAAAGTTTATTACATTTAATAATTTTCTACATTGTAGAATCCTTATTTATCCACTCTTCCACCCTATATTTTACTAAAAAAATGAAAAAATACTATATGATAATTTATTGCCAAAATATTATTATTTTATTATATTATACCGTATATTTTATATATTTTCTGTTATTGTTTATTAGATATATCCACTGATTGAGTTATCACCCATCTGATTGTATGTATGTATGTATGTATGTATCTATCTATCTATCTATCTATCTATCTATCTATCTATCTATATATATATATATATATATATATATATATATATAGAAAATCCATTGTTTAAAATGCATAAACTATAATTTTTCCGTGAAAACAATTACTGTGAATATTTCTAAGACATTTCTATTTCTCAGCAATTCCAGAATTGATTCTATTAATAAAAAAACACAATGTTAACAAGCAATTTGTAACAATTTTCAGAAATATGTTTCATTCCACAATGTCCCATTTTTGTCTATGATCTCCAAGTGTCCCGATTATAGAAACAGGGGCTGAATCCCAATTACATCCAGAAATCCACTAGGGATATTTAATTAAAAATATTAATAACTTACAAACAATAAACTTTTTTTTTTTGGTATGTGAAAGAAATATATTGGGTTCAAAGCGGCAATGAAGAAGATAAATGAATATTCTTTAAGCACAACAATATAATGTTAATTACTAACCTGAAATGAGAAATGTAATTTGAACATTTCGATTCATTTCTACCTTTGGCTGGGGATCAGATCACTGCCAGTGGAGGGATATGAGAAGTCTTGTAAGCACTTTCCAAAGGCATCTCCCAGCTTCACATTATAAAGATCCATTTGTCATTACTGATGACCACCCACTGGGATATTATTGCATTTCTGCTAGTATTACAATCAGGAGATCTCTTTATTTACTGTTAACACTCACTTAAAGCAGAGTGCTAATGACTGCTCTGAATTCACAGCAGAGTTTTCTGGTGTATCTAAGAAGTACTTACATAGAAACATGGAATTTGACAGCAGATCAGACCCATTCAGCCCATTCAGGCCATTTCTCCTGATCTAAAGACTCAAGCCTGAATAAGTCCTTGTTTTAGATTCAAAGGCCATATGCCTATCCCATGCATGTTTAAATTCCCTCACTGTATTAACCTCCACCACTTCCGCTGGGAGGCTGCTCCACTTATCTACCACCTTCTCAGTAAACGAGAAAAAAATAGTACTTACAGTTTCCTCTAAGACAAGTGAGATCTGATTCTCCTTTAAACCATCTCCAGCCCATAGACACACTTACCCAATGCCCCTGCCATCTCTGTATTTTTATCACTGGACACCCATCTATTATTGATACATAACTTCCTGATCTATGAGGCTGTTCTGCATCATAAATTAACCAGTGTAGGTAATTTACTTGCAATTCTCCCTCTTCCCATCCCCAATGGCATTTCCTAATTATGTTTGATTTCAAATTTTGATTCATCTACTTATAAGCATTAGTTTATTCTGCAAACTCACATTATCTAAAATGGTCCCAAAAGCTACTATGCTTCACATTCTGTTCTTCACCTTTGCATTCAGATGAAGTTTTTAAACAATACATTAATGTATTATTACGACTATCCAGCATTATTGAAAATACATATAGAGAAGTTTATATTGGGTATACACCTGATAATAGTCGTCTTAGATTCAGGAGCCATATGCCTATCCCATGCATGTTTAAATTCTCTCGCTATATTAACCTTCACCACTTCTGCTAGGGGGCTGTTCCACTTATCCACCACCCTCTGAGTAAAGTACCAGGTTTACCGAATAGTTATCAAACATTATACATCCTCTGGTAAATTATTCTCCAGTACTCTTGGTTCTATATGTTTCCTCTGGTATCATAGCTGGGTTTTTAAATTACAATTAGAGAAGTTGGAAAATATTTAGAATCTAGTTTGTATACAGAAAAACTAAAAGAAAACCACATGATATTATGACCGACTCTGGGGTCATTTATAAAGAGAAACCTTCTGCAAAGTATATTTTAGGAGTAGTTGAGACGAATTGACAATGGGTCCTTTTCCTGATTCTCAATGGACAGCAAAATGCAAATAGAGAGCACAATATAGACATTATCCATTATTAAACCAGGAGGTGCTGAATGCACAGGCTCTGTACATCTTATAGCAAAACTCTGATGATGCTGAATGCACAGGCTCTATACATGTTATTACCGAATTCTAATGATTCTGAATGCATAGGTTCTATACATTTTATTAGCAGACTCTGGTGATGCTGAATGCATAGCTTCTATACATTTTATTAGCAGACTCTGGTGATGCTGAATGCATAGGTTCTATACGTTTTATTAGCAGACTCTGGTAGTGCTGAATGCATAGGTTCTATACATTTTATTAACCGACTCTGGTGATGCTGAATGCATAGGTTCTATACATTTTATTAGCAGACTCTGGTGATGCTGAATGCATAGGTTCTGTACATTTTATTAGCAGACTCTGGTAGTGCTGAATGCATAAGTTCTATACATTTTATTAGCAGACTCTGATGATGCTGAATGCACAGGGTCTATACATTTTATTAACAGACTCTGGTAGTGCTGAATGGACAGCTCACTGAATGAAATACTAGTTTGTATTGTACTGGGTGAATGGACAGCCGGTGTACACAGCCTCTATTAATGTGAATTGGTTAACTGTAGCGCATGGTACTTAAAAGCTCAAGGATGGGGGTATTTGGGGTGCTGAATGATAGCTCCAATCACCTTAGGGGTCAGTATAGCTCCAGAAATAGCATGCACTAGCACATGGTTCAAGTGCAGAAACTCATTAGCCACATGGGTTCTACTCATGCTATATCTTCTATCTATCTTATAATTAAGTTCTTCTTTGAAGTTATATTCTACCAGCATCTGAGCTACAGCTCAGACATATATATATATATAGATATTACAACATATAAATTAATATATTCCCCCAATAAGCAAATTTATTACTTTTTTGTAATCCAACATGCAAATAAACAAACAGATTAACGAAATATATTTCTAATGTTTCTCTTTGCAAATCATTTTCTTGCCACCTATAGAGCTATTAGAAGAAAAGTACAGAACATTTAGTGTTTTTGGAACAGATCACATAAATTAAATAATACGAAACAAGGAACATTGTATAGATCACTGAAATACCCAATAAAACTGGGAATTTGGTTCCCAGCCAGATCCTGAAACCAGAACAATTGCTACAATCTCACATCTTCAAGAACCATCTGAGATGGTCTGCTTTGGCAAGTGACACTGGAACTGGAGCACAGTAATCAGAGATTAATTGACTTAATCAAATCAGTCCAGCCTCTGCTATTAATCTTTTGGCAACCAAATTGCACACAATTACCTCAATCTGCCTGGTTCAGGGGGGGTTGGATGGGGGCAGGAGCTGCTCACACAATTAAAATCACACTTTTAAATACCAGGAATCAATCTTGGCAATTAGATGTTTTGACATAAGGATCCCAGTCAGCCCTGTAGTCCAGCCTGTGTGGCCCTTGAGCTATTAATTAGTGTACAGTACCTGAGAGGTGCTGAGATGCTGGCTGGTGGGGGTAAGAAATGTGCCCCTTACAAGCCTTCAGACACACAAGGCTTCTCCTGCTCCTCAGATCCTCATGTCTGCTCGATGCCAAACCTTCTTAGAGATGATCACCTCCAACCCATGTGCTGCCAGCCTTTGCCTTGCCCTCCCTTGCTGGTCTGTGGGTCCTTGTGTCTTGGAAATGTTTTCTTTAATTCTTCCAAAGGGATCTTTCCATCTCCTGTGTCAGACTGTGATGTTCAACGCCTATTATCAGTCAGCCAGAGCTGTGCTATCCCTCACCCTATCACATTCAATCCAATACTTTCCAAGGGGGGACAGAGATCAGCCTGTCAGGGGGGGTGGTGGTAGAGACATCACAATCCCACCCACTAAATGAACTGAAAGGGGGTTAGAAAACAAGTCCATTGACTTCTACTCTTTTCATAGAATTCTTTCTTTTTCTGGGTAACTCTCTGGGGCAGTCGTTAAAAAACCTTACAGGGCTTAAGTCCCTCAGCTCAGCCAAGCCTAAGATAAACTCAGCCTAAAGACAGCCCCTCTCTTTTTTTGGGCACAGTTTTAATTTGGTTTCAATTTCCTTCTATTATCCTCCAGCCAAGTGGAAGAGAAGTCACTCTGAAACAGTTTCAGATCCTATTCCAGGACATCATGAAATCACTTTCTGTCTGCATAGTTGTACTGGTGTTACATATCTGACCACATTAACCCATTGCAATCCTAGTAGAGAGTTGGGATCCACTGAGTAGCCTATATATATATATATATATATATATATATATATATATATATATATATATATATATATATATATATATATATATATATATATCTTTTGATCCCTAAATAATTACTGCTATTTTGTATATATATATATTGATTGATTGTTTCTGTTGGATCCCTAAATAAATTCTCATCTCTAAATTCTGAAATAACCATCATTAATTACAATTTTCCTTTATTTTATTAGTTACTTATGTCATTCTAATTATCGTCTCCTATAGATAACACACAAACGGATCACTTAAAGGGGTTATTGTCAGTAGATCACCAAGAAGGGACTTTACCCAGCAAATCACCTGATTTACATGATCCCTTTAGTAGATCACTGCCAGTAAACTCATCAAATCCTTAAAATTGGGGTTTAAAATAGTTTGCTGTGAACCGTAACATATTTAGGATCCTCATGAATTCCATTGTTTTCAGTTCACCGGGGAGGAAAAAAAAGATGAATATCCTGATGTTCTGTTGTTATGTCTTACATTGATTTGCAATATTTCCTCTGTTAATGCTCGTTTCAGGGAGCTAATTTGATTAACAAAAGCAAGAAAAAAAATTAAACAAAAAAAAAAAGAGAAAAAGCCATAGCCATAGCCCTAATGAGTTCAATTACAATGTGGTAAACACTTTGCCACTACACTTTAATTAAGCCTGCTGTCCAATTTCAGCTCATTAGTAATTCATTAAGAGATCAGTTTTTAGCTGGGAAGACATCAGGGGTAGATTACATTGTATGGTGCAGCACAGAGTATATCTTCAGTGGATGCACATTATAGACAGCAGACAGGAACGGCAGGTGGAAGAAGTACAAGGCTTTATTTGGAGCTGGCTGGTGTATCTATAAGTGACTAATAATGGATACAATAACCAATTTTTTATTATTTGTTACATATATATATATATATAAAACAATACATAATTATATATACATATTTATAAATTTATATATATTTTTATATTTATGTGTGTTATGTGTTTATATACACATAATTTAGGGTTTTATATATATTTATATATATATATAAATGTATATCTATCTAAAATCATGTTTTGTGTGTGTGTGTATGTATGTATATGACATAGATATTGGATCTAAAGGTGCTTCTTTGCAGGGGTTTATATGGTTTCTTAACAATGTAACATAAATGACTGAGAAATATTATTCAATGTTATAATTAATTTGACCCTAATTACCGGTAATATACTCGTATCCACTTTATTACCCGTGTGTCTGTGCAGGGAGCCCAATATTACTATTAAATAGAAATATGAAGCAACTGACTGGAGTGATAAGGATTAACTTTAAAAACACGGAATTATAAGGTGTCTGAAACCGATCCGATATATATATATAAATATATATATATATATATTTCCTAAAAAGAAAACCCTAATTCAATATGTGCACTAATACTAGAAGTTAATAATGTAGTTTCCTAAAGGTCAAATATTCATTTTATATATAATATATATATATATTTATATATATAAAATAAATGTATATATATATATATATATATATATATATATATGTATATAACACATTTGATATATAGTCATATTTACTGTAAATCAGATGCATTCTCCATATGTTAGTAACGCAGTCTTGCAATTAGTGCAGACCTTTTGCGTCTAGCGCAGTGTCTGGAGGCGCTAAATGATAGATCTGCTGTATATGGGTGCTGGGGCAAATCATATTAATTGTGCCCATGACTCCTATAGGGGTAAAGAGGCAGTTCTTTGCTGTATGAAAGGGTTTGTGTTTTAGATGAGATGTTACTAAAAAAACAACAAAACAAAACACATCGTTCTGTTCAATCCGGTTTAGTTCCTCTGACTCTCAACACATTGTTCCAAGAGCTTGCAATCTAGAAGGAGCCCATATTATAAAAATCATATTTGTGTTTATCCAAATATTCACAATTTTTAAAATCATTTTTATAATCAAAATGGTTAAACATTAATGAAAATTAACCCATCTATATGTAAATACAGGGATGCGTTACACATTTTTCCATTCTTCTTGCAATTTTAAATAAGTAAATTAAGTGTTGGGTTTCTGCAGAAATTCACACGATTCTTTATAAAATAAGCTAATGGTAATATGTGTATTATTATGTATGTATTCGATGTATATAATGAGTCTGTATGTATAATATAATGGTTTTGCTGCCCTCCTTTGTTATTGCCAGATTGTATGGGCTTAGAATGGTATGGACTTGTAATGTATACATGTATATGTATGTGAGGGGGGGGCTCATCCTCATTGGGTTTCTTCCAAATCTATACTATTTCGTTAAGAGTCCTTGAGTATTAAGTAATGTCGGTCTGCCCCTATAGCTGATTTATCCCAATGCGTGGCACAAGTAAAGAATTATTGGGGGCAATGGATTTCTGGAACATGGAAGGGCTTCTGATTCTGGGGTAGGAGAAAGAGGGGTGAATAAGGAGGTTCTCAATAAATCAGACCCTCTACCACTAACCCCTACCCCTCTGTGCTACTATACATCATCCCTTCCACCTTGCCCCTCCCTACATTACATCTCCCCATTACTTCTCTACCTACCCTGTATATCTCACCCCCATTACTGCTCTACCTCCCCCTGTGTATCTCACCCCATTACTGCTGTACCCCCCTGTGTATCTCGCCCCCATTACTGCTCTACCTCCCCCTGTGTATCTCCCCCTCACTACTGCTCTACCTCCCCCTGTGTATCCCCCCCATTACTGCTCTACCTCCCCCTGTGTATCTCCCCCTCACTACTGCTCTACCTCCCCCTGTGTATCCCCCCCATTACTGCTCTACCTCCCCCTGTGTATCCCCCCCATTACTGCTCTACCTCACCGGGGTGTTGCATTTTCTACCTCGTCTGTGTATCTTACCCCTCTATACATCTTGTCCCTCATTCCATCGCCCTGTCCCTTTATGTTCCTGCTCCCAACATTACAAGTCAACCCCCATACATCTGACCCCCACTCCTGTTCCACCTCTTCCTATGTAATATCACATATTGGCCCAGGTCTGGACTGACCTTCTGGCATAGCGGGTAATTGCCCGGTGGGCCACTGGCCAACAGCATCACGCTCTAACATGATCTGCCTGAAAATGTAGCAAGCAGTGGCACATATCTATCTGTCGGCCGCACTTAAGTCATCAGGTGGCCGCTGGCCTTAAAGTGCCAGGGCCACCCTGTCATTGCCAGCTTGGCCGGGATCGGGACTCATCCTATAGGTGACTTATATACTTGATTCAGTTATGGTGCTGGTAGGTGGCAGCTCAACCAGTCCAAGAGGGCCCGGAACACCATAGACTTAAATTCTATTAGACAGTATATGTTTTGTTGACTTTATATTTAATAATTCCCTGAAAGGACAGGTCAGAGCCTCAGAAGATATAATATTGTATATATATATAATATTGTGTTAAATTTTTTTAAAATATGTTAAAAATACTTTAATAACCGTATTCTCCTCCCTACAACTATATAAAAATCCTAGAAAGTGCTGAGCAGGATATGAAATTCTAAATTTTGGATCCAAATTTTTTGGCATGTACAGTACTGAGATGGATGCCCATAATTAGGTAGCAGAGGAAGGATATCCATCAAAAGGGGCCGGGGCATGTAACGAAATATGAATATTAATACACACATTTCCTTGGAACAAACGTCTCATTATATAGCTTTCACGTTTATAAGTGTTTTTTTTTTTTGTAACTATTTTTTTTTAAAAATGATCCCATAACCCATTGCAATAAAATTCCCCCCCCCTCCAGCACCCAAACCCTGTAAAAAAAACAAAAAAAACCCATCCCCTCCCCCACCTTCAATTCAAAGAAATAAGACTTATTAAAACCTACGTATAACAGGACATAAAATTGTCTCGTACAAAAAAAAAAAAGAGATTTTTGTTTTTTACACTAAAAATGCTAGAATTGTACATAGCGGAATATATTATGTGGGTGACTGGTTCAATAAACCTTCTATTATTTCCGTCCGCCGCTTCTCGTGACCCCTTTCTGTTTGTCTATTTGTCACAATTTTTTCTCTCCCAATTTCCGAATTTGCTCCTTGTCAATCCGTGGCGTCTACAGAGAGAGAACGATCATTTCTCCAAACCGAGGACATTTCACTTCCCGAATCCTAACGTGACATGACATCATCATAACCAGATTTCTAATGAAAGAAGAACAAAAAGATTGGGATTGGGATGATATACGTTATATGCGTTAAAAAAAATATCTTTTCCATTTAGGGCAGAATTTTGTTAAATATCTCAACAATAATCCACAATTTTTTTTTCCGGAATAGGGGTCTTATTACAACTTCATGGAAAGCCTATTTTAGCTTGAAATTGAACGTAATTAAAGACGAGCACGGTGGCAGCTTGTGGCAGAGCCAGCATTTTCTGACTGATTTTCAGTCCTAAGGTTCTCTCTCTTGGACAAAAATCGAAATTAGCCGATGAAAGTAGGGGACGGCTGTCAGTGGCATCATTTAAAGTCCCGCACAATAACAAACTGGTACAAAAGGAGAGGAGGGCGCTGCTCCCGGGAGCTTACAATCTAGTCGGTGGTTTAGGGAGAGGACGGCTTGGGTGGGGATGAGTCTGTCGGGTCCGGATGATCTGTTGGTGGTTCAGATGGGTTGATTAGGATGCTGGCTGAGAGTGTTGGGAGGAAAGATTGTGCTCTTTTAGAAAGAGATGGGTTTTCAGAGAGCTTTTGAAAGTCGGAGACGAGGGAGAAAGTCTGACGGGACGGGGAGGGATTTCCAGAGAGGGGGGTGTAGCGTGGGGAAAATCCTGGAAGGGGGAAGAGGTAATGACGGCAGAAGAGAGACGCAGGTCACGAGAGGAGCGAAGAGGGCGGTTGGGGGGTATTTGGATAGGAGGGTAGAGGTATAGGGGACGTGCGGAGTTGTTAACCCCTTAATGACAAAATGCATTGTTTTCAATGGGTTGAGGGACTGCCCATTGTCCTTAAGGGGTTAAGGGCTCTGTAAGTCAGGGTCAGAAGACAGCATTTACATAATAACTGGATCCTTTTCGTCCTCCAATTCTGTATATGTTTTCTGGACAGGGTTGGATAGTCCATATTAAGTGCTGTTTAATTACTGGGGCACTTGCTGAATCTGCCCCCTGCCTCCCCATCCTGTAATGTCATGTGATCCTACATCTGGGTGCTGGAGAAGGAAGTTCTGACCCCCCAAGGTCCGTCTCTAATGTTTCCTTTAGCACCATGTAAACCTTGACTGCGTAGCACATGATCCGTCTACCTAGTGGGAAATCCTCTGGAGCTGCAGCTTCCCCCATTACTGCAGCTTCCCCCATTACTGCAGCTTCCCCCATTACTGCAGCTTCCCCCATTACTGCAGCTTCCCCCATTCTCCTCTGGAGTCTGATCATCCTTGCCACTGATTGGCTGCTTCAAGTGTTCCCATAGCCTGACAGGAGGCGAGTATATCACGTGCAGCAACATATCAGCATGGAAGGTGGGGTGGGGGGCAAAAGATGAACATACATGGAGGGGGATTCTATAGAACCCCCTGTGAGTTTACATGGAGAACATCACAAAACTGTAAAGGGACCCCACAAGATATCATATGCAGTAAAGTGCCTGCAATGGCTGGAGTGTCCCTGTCACCAAAACTCAAGTTTATACGGATCGATGGAGTATACGGATCTGTCCATATGATGCGCTTAATAATTTATTTATCTACTTGCCTTGAACCTCATTATTCCAGAGACACAAATGGAGAACAGGCTAATTAACCTTCAACCTTTACCCCGCCTTGACCTCTGCTACGTCCTGCATTAGTTACAGCGTTTCATGGATATAGACCTACCTACAACGAGAAGCCAATCAGTGAGAAGAGATCCAGTGCAGTCATTATTATTATTATTATTATTATTATTATTATATTATTATTATTATTTGTTATTAATGTACAAGAAGTGCATCCTAACAATTTGGATTTACAGAAACATAAGGTGAGAAGGGGCCGGCTCAAAGAGCTTACAATCTGTCCTAAATTATATAGAAGGGGATATCCGACCATTTTTATTACTACTATCGAATAAAAAAATATGTTTAAAAAATATTGGACTGGTTTCTTTTTGTAATCCAGTTTTTGCCCATAATATAATGTTTTCAGGCAGCTGCATATCAGCCGTTTGTTTGAGTTCTCGCTCTGTTATCTGACCCCCAATCTACTAAACCCCCCGACTCCTCCTCATACTGCCTGTGGGAAACAAAGGAATGACTCTGTCTTAGTCACACAGACTCTCTGACTAATGAAAGTCTATGGAGGAACGGACTTCATTAGCATCGCCATAAAGCATCAGCTCAGTGTGGTGTTTGAGCCGGAAAGTCACCCAAAATATCACATGACTAGGTGCTATTACAGAGTACAGCGCTGGGGGGTTATATTACTGTATACAGCGCTGGGGGGTTATATTACTGTATACAGCGCGGGGGGGTTATATTACTGTATACAGCGCTGGGGGGTTATATTACTGTATACAGCGCGGGGGGTTATATTACTGTATACAGCGCTGGGGGGGTTTTATTACTGTATACAGCGCTGGGGGGTTATATTACTGTATACAGTGCTGAGGGGTTATTATCGTGTACAGCGCTGGGGGTTATATTACTGTATACAGCGCTGGGGGGGTTATATTACTGTATACAGCGCTGGGGGGTTATATTACTGTATACAGCTCTGGGGGGGGTTATATTACTGTATACAGCGCTGGGGGTTATATTACTGTATAAAGCGCTGGGGGGGTATATTATTGTATACAGCTCTGGGGGTTATATTACTGTATACAGCTCTGGGGGGGTTATATTACTGTATACAGCGCTGGGGGTTATATTACTGTATACAGCTCTGGGGGGGTTATATTACTGTATACAGCTCTGGGGGGGTATATTATTGTATACAGCGCTGGAATTTATGCTCAAGGAGAATTTTGTTCGCCTAAAGGGGAGTCGTGCCAATGACCAAGTCAGGCTTGCTGGGCAGACTAGATGGCCTCTTATCCTATTCTACTCGTCTAGGTTTCTATGATGGTTGCTGATCCTTATAATTATTCCTAATACATTTTCCCGGCCCTCTCCCCGGCCCCCCAGACAACGTAAGCAGCAGCCATTAGAAAATGCGGTTTCTCCAGACTATTTAACGCTTCTGTCCGTGAGCAAAAATAACCCGACGAATCCGGGGCGAAAACAGCAATATAAACATTTTCACACATACGTCCGATCAATAACGCTGTCTGCGGTGAGATAGCTGGCCGGGGGGGCCGGGGGATGTGCACTGCGTCTTACTTTATCCTTAAGGTCCTCTTTGATTGGTCTTCTAAAACCGGGGTGGAATAAAGACGTTCTACACGTACGCTCGGAAACACGTATGTGAAGTCAATGCGGACGGCGCATTAAACAGACTCTTGGCCGGGAGTCAAGACGCAGGAGCTCTGCCAGCGCTCCGACTCCTAGTTCGTTAAACAAAGTCATTATCTGGCGACTCCTTCGCTTTTTTTTACAAGGTAATAGGAAGTGATTTGGCGAATGATCCCGAATATCGCGCCGGCGCGTGCCAGAGACCTCGCGTTTGGTTCATTGTTAATTAACAAGTTGGGGCGCCGCCAGCTGCCTCGCGTCTGCGCTGCGGCTCGTTTCCATTGGGCCGGGGCAGACAGTCTTACTTTAAGGAGTCCATCGATCGGATGCCTCTCCCTCCTCGCACGCTGAGAGCCCTCCTCTTGGGGGAACCTCGCTCTCCGGTTTTTTTTTTTAAAGTGCTGCTCGCGGTTGCTCTCGCCGTTGGCTTGTAAACAAGTTTTAATGGGGGCTATTAGCGTAAAAGGACAGGAAACTTTCGAAAAAACAGCCGCTTAAATATTAATGATGATTTTTATTTATTTATTTATTTATTTTTTTTATAATCTGGTACTTAATCACCACTGTTTGCACGAAGCTAACGGGGAGGAGGGCTGACAGCGCGGCGATTCTGTTAACCATTGACAGGGCATTAATAAACGGCGTATGATTAATGAGAAACGCACACAGCGGCTCGTCTTAACCCGGAGAATCGTGTTATTCATTATATTATTCATTATTATTATTATTATCGCGCTGTTATAGAGCGTAATGCAGATAAAGAAAGGGGAGATTCTGTACGTGGAAGCGAACATTCCAAAATAGAATGTTGGTGTCGCAAATGCAGTCGTCCATTGGTCGAGTTCCAGGGAGCGTTTGGCCAATGAGATGATCCGTTGGCCAAGGGTTTAAGGCATCGCTCGGCAACATGAGCTTTCGTCTGCGCAAAAAAAATCAAAAATAATAATAATCATAATCCCGCCGCTCTGCTTCCTCCATGTGAAATTCCCCCGATTGATATTCCAGACCAGGAGCTCCGAGAGACCGCTGAAAACGCGCTTAGATTAAGAACATGGGGGAAGAAGTTTAGTTTTACTGAGAGGGTGGTAGATAAGTGGGATAGCATCCCAGCAGAAGTGGTAGAGGGGATTTAAACATGCATAAGATGGGCATATGGACGAGACCAACGACTGATTAAGGTTTGAGTCTTTATAGCAGGAGAAACGGGCGACTAGACGGGGGCCGAATTGGGGCTGATCTGTCGGCAGATTCTGTGTTTCAAGAATGTAGCAGATGGGGAAGCGGGGATAAAGCGCAGGGAACTGTTATTGTGACAATGCTTTTATTATTTTGGGGCAAATTCTTCCCAAATGTGGCATCTGGAAATATACGGCACCCAGGGATGTGCTGGCGTTCTGCACAAAAAAAGCCAAAAAACAGGAATTCCTGTAAAAGGCTGCTAATTACGTTAAAGCAAATTATTATAGAAAGTTTAGCATTCCATCTATCAAGTATCATCCCAATCAGGCCCGGACTGTCCATCTGACACAATAGGCAGATACCTGGGGGGCCGGTAGGGCCACGTAATTACCAATACGGCCGCTCCAGCAGCAGATAGGGTCCTGCGGCTTATTGGATCGCAGGGCCGCACGCTGTGTGAGTATAAAAACGCGCCGCCTATCCAGCTGGCGGCTACCTGAAACCGCTGGCCTTAAAGTGCGCTGTCCGCCGAGTCATTCCCAGTCGGGCCCAATGTCTTTGTTAACAAATAATGAAATCATTCCAACTGCTTAATTAATAGATTTACCCCAAAAATAATAATTATTTAGTAATTATTGTGTGGTCAACATAACATAATAACGTACATTATAAGGGCTATCTATAGTGCAACGGGTGTGACGCAGCGGCATTGGAAGGCTTTGACAAAAACCTGGTTTTTGCTCCAATAAACTCCCTTTATCTGCAGACCTGGAGCCGCCGTCGCTGTCAGTCATGTGATATTTTGGGTGATTTTCCCACACTGAGCTGATGCTTTATGGCGATGCTAATGAAGTCTGTTCCTCCATAGACGTATTAGTTAGAAAAAAAGCACAATATTTTTGAAAAAGGTTTTTTGTAATGTGATACTAGTAATACAAAAAAATACTTCCCATATATTACTATATAGGAAGTAAAAGAGTTGATGGGCGTCTAGTCTACCACTCCTTAGCTGGCATTGGATCTCAAATCTTACATGGCCATGTCTTATATAAAAAAAAAGCCTTATTCTTATCCCATGAATGGTTAAATTATCTCACTGTATTAATCCCTACCACCTCTGCTGGAAGAATGTTCCACTTATCCACTCTATCCGCCACCCTTTGAGTGAACAAAATACATAACGTCTAAGCCCCTGACACCCAAATCTATCTAAAGCGTAATTTAATGGATAAACAGTGATAGAAATAATTCTGTATATATTTTTTTTTATTTACATTTTTTGGCAAGTGGATTTAATAAAAAATGCAAAAAAAAAAAACACTTATTTTTTTTTTTTTTAACTCGTCTTAACTTTTTTTTTGTTTGTTTAGTTTAAAATTGTGCGAACTAAAAATCTGGATATAAATTTTATATTTATATTATTTGGACAAGCAATGATTAAAAAAAAAAAAAAAAAAAGTAACAAATATTTCTAGGGGGGCTCGTGAAATAACGGATGCGCTCCGCGGCTTAATGAAATGGGTTATGGAACCCTGCTTTTCAAAGCGAATGAACTGAACTTAAAAACAAAAACACTCGGGGCTTAAGAGAGGGGAGGGGGGGTGGAAATCCATTTTTTACCCTCTCTCTAATGGGTTAATAAAACAAACAATCACCAAGTGCATATTTTATCTGAATATGCGATGTATTAACGCATCCCGTTGCAGGCGCATGCATTAACAACTCTTATGCTCTTGTATTAAGCATTATGTTTCATCTTTAAAGTCAGATTAATGGAGATTAGTGGAACCACTTAAGGGTTTAAACATCACACTGACCCACATTGTCCACCCAGCTCGGCGAACGCCGCGAGATGATTCACCCGGGGGGGGCGGAGGGAGCGGTGCTTTTTAGGACTCTGTACATGAATTATTTTGTAGGTCTTGGAAGGAGTGCACTTAACATGTAATATGATTTTCTCTATGCTGAAGTAACGCGGGTTTATTGTGTTTAATATCCAGTTCATTATAGCTTCTGGTTAGCATCTTCTTGTAGGATGGGAAGAATTGGCTATTAATTCCCCGTTCCTGCTATAAAAACCCATTCACGCCTAGGAACAATTAGTCTTCTTTATCCATAAAGAGGCGGCGGTCAACGATAAAATAACCGTTTTCATCCCAGACAAATGCTGTCCCAAAATATTTGTTCCAGGGTACAAAATTGGACCTTCTGGAGAGATGGAATTTGAAGGCGGATAAGAACCATTCGGCCCCCGTCTGGTCGGCCGTTTCTCCTGCTGTAAAGACTTGAACCTTAATCAGTCATTGGTCTCGTCTTAGATTCAGGAGCCGTATGCCTATCCCAAGCATCTCTCTCTTTTCTCTCGACCCAGCCTATGCCTCAACCAAAATAACATTAGGCGCATTAAGTTACATTTGGGCAAAGTGGATACTTTGTTATCACAAACTACAAGAACATTACAAAACCTTAAAAGATCCAATGGACGCTGAGATCCAGAAGGTTGTAGTTGGCCTCCAACTGGAAACCATCAGGCCGTTACTCTACGGCTTACGAGTGAGCAGTTACTGAGGCCAAATTATAGAGGAGAAAAGGAAGAAGAGAGGAGATGGGACCTGGTTCCACGGGGAGAAGATGTAGGTGACATCAACCATGGTCGACCATCACTTGGCCGACCATTATAACCAACAGAAGAAAGGGTTATGTGACTACTAAGAAGACATAAACCAACCGTGATGTCCATTGCCAATGGGTCTAAAGGGAGTCTTCCTTTTGGATGAATTCGTCCTGTTGGAATTTGATTGCTGAGTGATAAACAATTGTATTTGTTGGATTACATGTCAATTAACGATTCTCTAAAACTATTAATTTCCAATGTTAGAAACCTGAAAATGATGATGTATTTTATTCACACGGCCTATGACCCGAATGATTAGGCCATAAAACCAGTCGCAAATTGAATTAAAATGAAAGCGTTGATTCATTCTAAAACGGAACTTTAAAACATTGCCACAAGAACATATGCAACACGGCATGTTTATGTAATATTCGGCTGTATAACTATCTAAATTCATAGCTTCTTATGTATCCATTTTGATTGGTGGCTGACCATAACCTAATAATAATAATAATAATAATAATAATATTAGTATTATCCATCACAGTGACATTATTATTATTATTATTATTATTATTAGTATTAGTATTAGTATTCACTATTACTTGTATTGTATGTTGTTTCCAATAGAGCTCGCATACAGTACACTCTACTAAACACCCTGACCCCATATCATACTGCATGTGGGAAATAATAGAATGGCTCAGTCCTAACCACCCTAGCCGGACACACTGACTAATGAAAGTCTATGGAGGAACGGACTTCATTTATATTGCCATAAAGCATCGGATCAATGTTCGTTTCTCTACCTATTGACACAAAACCACCCGCTCCTGCTACGAAATGCCTCGTAGTTTTTTTATATTATTACACTTTTTTGGCGTATTTTTTCTACATTTTCTGTGATTCTTTTGTGAAGTTTATTTTTCATAAACTGCAATAACGCACTCATAGGTGTAATAGGTTTTAGTTTTAAATTAGTATTTAGTTTTGGCTCATGGGGTCTACGGACTGTATAAAGAACTATTCTAGTATGCGGTACAGCAATTGGGCAAGCGGTCCACTGGTTGCTATGGCGATTGCATCACTTTTAAAACTCTGGTACAGAATAGCTCTTTAACGATACCCCTTATCATTACGAGCCCTGATCCTATCATGTTTTATACGACTTGGATCCTGAAATACTGTGCATGAAAGAGATTAAGGAGACGAGAAGATCCTTTAAGCATCAGACTGGAGGATGTGGAGAGCAGAGAGGTCAGAACATTACAAAATGCCTCTCTTTAATTATTTACAGCCCTCCATTTATCCAATGACTGTGCGCGGACGCAGGGGATGGAATTTCTAGGTCTCTTTTACTAAAAAGGAGCAAAATTGTTTCAACCCGCTCCAGTAGTCGATGCCGATTCAGTCCTCAACATAGAAAAACACTACTTATAATACAGAGTATAGATAGAGAAACCGCCACATCATCCCTAACGACGACACCGAGTTTTATGGTATTTATACATTTTATATATTTAAACATGTAAATTCCCCGAGGTTTGAGTCATCTGACTTCACTCAACTGACTTCACTCAATATTGTGACAGAAACCAAAACAACTCCCAACAGCAACCGCATTGAGAAAAAGGCTTCCTTGAGGGACGTCAATATAGACATCTTGAGACCCTCAACGATTTTGTTGCACTTGGCTGAGTTGCTGATCAAGTTTCATTGAGTTTGTGATTACGTTTGTGAGTCAAATCTTTGGCTGAGTTGGCAGTTGAGCTTTTTCTAGAGTTTGGTTGTCCTAATCAGGCTGATGGGAATAGAGGGCTATGTTATGTGCCCCATCCACCCAATGATGTATCCTGGCCTAGGGTGGCAGGTACAGGGGAGCAGATCGCTCTTGGGGAAGATCAGGCCCCTTGTGTCCTGCTGCTCAAAATTACCAGAATTAGGAACTGTCACATCTGAGATAAAACCAAGCACTGAAAATCACTTTTTTTTTTTTTAAAGTATTATTTTTACTAAATTAACGTTCTGTTTTTTAAATTACCCAGATTTAGAGCTTTCAACTCCGACGGCCACCAATAGCCTAGCCGTGGCTCTATAGGTACGATTTGGTCAAGAAACACGAACATAAATGTATAGAATTCCTTCCAGGGTTCCAATGGCCGATTGATGCGAGTCTGTGGATTACCGCCGCTGCTAAGATGGAACAATCAGACCCACGACGTAAAAAGAATATTGAACACATCTCAGAGGAAATTGGTATAATTATAGTTTTTATCTAAGGCCTTAGGACTGGTATTAAGGAAAATCCAAAGGCTTCCTTTTTTGGCCTAGTCCCTCACCAACTTAAATGCTGATATTTTATAATGCTCCACTAATGAGATCATAAAAAGTTTCCCTCTGCACATAAAACATTTTTTTTTGTATTTAAAATATTCTCAGTTGGGGCATCGACCCATCTGCTTTAAAGCTTTTAAAAATATATATTAATTCACATATATCTGTCAAATGATTCGTTTTTTCAAAAATGTTGACTAGGATCTTGATCTTTGAAGAACACCAAAGAACTTGACGTAATATCGGTACTTCATCTCGCTGATGTACAAGGGGAGGGTGCGATTAACAGCAGGTGACGCCGACACCTGATATCGTTCATGAAATACAACTTTTCCAGGAATTAAACAGATGATCAGATCAGAGAGGAACTATGTGTGGGGTATCCACGAGACGAAGGTCCCTATGGCCAAAAGACCGCAGCCCCCCTACAATACATTCAGTAGATTTTTGTATTTCACTGTTCACCAAATCTGTCTTCCAGAGTTGAGTTTTTATTGATTTTACAGATCTAAGCCATGAAGGGTTCCTTTCGTTTTCCAAGGGTTCCCAATTTAGGGCGCAGACCTCCATTGCAATTCCTATATGGAAACCCTTCTTCAGGAATGGTTGTTTTCACCCAGACCACACCACTCCTGGACCTGTTCAGACCCCTTGCAGCTTCAATGCCACCTCCATCACCAATAACCATAAACCCAACACAGATGACTGCCCATATGGATGTTAGAACGGATGTCGTATAAGAGGAACCAGCAGCAAGCAACTTGGGCAGCCAGGGCAGTTGGGCAGATCTATAATCCGCCCCTGCAGAGTTTAAACATAACAGATGATTAAATACCAAAAATCAAGGGATTGTAAAAAAGTCTTTAGGGGAAGTGCCTTCAGACATCACATCCTGGCGCTCGGGATCACCCTTCTAGCATAGACGCGATTCTGTTTTACTGCTTGCAAAGTGGTGTGGACATTATTTAGTTAATGGAGTTGGACAATAAGACTTCTTAGCTCGTTAGCACTCGTTTACCACAGCCATGTATGCCATAAGAATAAGATGTTTTGCTAGTGTACAAGCAACTGGCTGCTGTTACAACGACCATCGATTAACTGAATGTGCTGCAATACACTTCCTGGTCACACTTCCTGTTTCAGTAGAGGCGGCTGGGGGAGGAGCTAAACCAGATTGAAGTCTAATTCTTTTAACTCCAATAACTAATGAATGCCTGCACCAATTTGCATGCAGTCAAATGCGTTGTAGTCCATGCAAAATGGATGCCATCTGGGTGGAGTATATAAAGTATCCATTATAATAACTTTAACATGTAAAAAGTAAAAAAGAATTTCACCAAAATATAACTTTTACATCTGGTTATTTTTCCAACAGCGGCACATTTTTAGGCGTCTTTACCCCGATGTTATGAATACCTGAAAGGTGAACTAATTGTTTCGGAATCATTGGTGTGAAATGTATCATTTTCCACGGCCAGCAGGTGAGTTAACTCTTTGTGTATCGGGGCTTGGAGAATTCAGCCATCAACGGTAGATGAGAGAAACCCTCCTTGGGATAGCCGTCCACCCCCCCACCCCACCCTTTAGGCATTCGCCCCTCGTGTCTGCATTTCAGGGTTAACGACCTCAAAATTGAAAGTGTCAGCCACTCGCGAGTGGAACGGTGTAACTCCCCGTCTGTGTCATTAAACTTCCTGTCTCTTCTTTGTTTTGTTAAAACCAAATGAAACAATGCAATTATCTCGTTACAATTAAAGTGACTCGAATGGATAAATTGTAATCACCCAGAATGAAGCAAGGCATCCCTTCCGGACCCGGTTGCTGCAGCTGAGCTGCCTTATTTGCATAATTAAAATATACAAATGATAATGGATTTTGTACTCAATTTCCAGCGGCTGTAAATTCGGGAAACTATGAAATTAAAATAACCAAGATGAAGTCTGCCTTAAGGTAATGAGGATGACAAGTTTTGACAGTAGTAACGGGGTCTTTAATATTCTCAAATTTCCCCATACCAAAAAAATAAATAAAGAAATAAATAAAAATCAAGCCCGATATGTACAAACAATGAAAAAATAAAAGATTACCTGCGATATTAGTTAACGGCTCTATGAGCTAAAAGGAAGGATAGATAGACTGATTACTTTTGCAAATTTACGCCGCATTCCGGCAAAGCTCTCGTTTAACCGGAGGGGACACCTTCCCGATGATTACGAGAAATTGTAGAATGAATTACATTTATAAAAAAGGGTTGTCACAGACAGACAGGTAAAGCAAGAAAAATCAAATTAGCCTTTTGCTGTATTTTAGCTGGGAGCGGAAGGGCTCAGACAGTAGAAAGGTTTTAAACCATGCAATGTAACGGCGATCGGGGTTCTCTAACTACTTTAATGCCACCGGGTCCCTAATAGAATGCTAATTATTCACCAACAAAAAGAAATGAAAATGTAATAGCGGTTATTTTTCTGCCTGTTTTTTTAATTCCACGTTTGATGATATAGAAAAGTTTTATGGGTGTTGCTTGCGTCGTTGGACAGCCGTAAGAAGTAGAGAAGTCTTACTTCTCCATCGCCGCTCATGGGGCCGAGTTCCTGAAATTAAAAAAAACATCCTTTGGACCGGGTCCTTAGTTAAAAAAGATGGACCTGATAGACGTGTTTAATGGCGGTTTAATGAAGGTCCTGTGATGACTGGGGTTACTGGGTTAGGCTGGAGTTTCTGCGCAGGGACAGGCTGAGGCTCAGAACCCTGCATGGGGCAGGATGGGTCAGATGTGCCTGGTTGCAGACGGCTGTCTGTTGCCGCTTTAGGTTTCTTTAACTGGCAGATGGTAATGGAGTCAGATGAGGTCGGAGTCAGGCGAGCTGAGGTCATACACGGACGGAACAGTTGCACGGTACCGACAATTAAACCAAAAGAATAATCAAAGTCAAAGCAAAAGGTCAACATCTTGAGAATCCCAACCAAGCGAGGTCCAAGAACAGGAACATAAGTCAAAGCTCAAGGCCAGGGGTCAAAACCCAGAAATGCAAAAGCACAATCAAACAGGATTCCCAATAATGCAGAGCCAGGAAAACAAGGATCCAGCAAGGGAGCCTGGGAGGAACTCTGGTTATAAAGGCTCTTAATTACCTGACGGGCCACAGGTGTGACAAGAACCTGACACACACTTGACAGGGACATGGGGGGGGGCAGGAATGCTAGGAACCAAGGAGTCTACTGTTGGTGACACCCGGAAGTGAAGTTCTACCATGCCCAGGGTCCAGTGGCTCTTGACATGTCTGTTAAGCACCCATAATGATCTCCTTGGTGCCCCCAATTACCCCACAATTGTTAGAAGTTCCATGACGCACACTCTAGGGACAGACGTTGTAGGATTCTCCTAGACTGTATAAATTTGTGAGTAAGACCAAAACGAGGCTAAATACAGACAGGATGAGCAAAAAAATGGCGGACTTTATGAAAAATGAACACAATATGGACAGGATGCTCAGAAATGGACGGGTATTACCAACGTGGGCATAACATTAACATGGTGGTCAAAAAGAGTTGATTATGATCGAAAAAAATATTAGACAAGCCCCTACTTGCACCTTTTAAAAAGTGGTTTTCTAGGAAAATGCCAGTTTTTCCTATATAAACAGACCGTGATTCTTCGCCCTCTGTTACAGAAGATGCCAGCCCTGCATCTCATTAAGAAGAACTTAGAATCCATGGTCGCAGACAATTTTCCACTTCATTCATTGCCACTTAGCGTGCGTATCCATTAGGTGGGTTAAGCAAAGTCATGGTTATGAACCATTTAAGTGTGGCTGGGTACCGCAGGGCAATTAATAACCCGTACTTAGCCGCGTAGGGAGCAGAAGCACCAAGACCTGATACCGCTTCAACACTTCATGGAACCAAATAATGTCCTTATTCATCAGCGTACCCTGTTGAGTGAAGCTTGAAGATGGTGTAGACCTGATGTATACGTTTCTAAGGCATTTAAGGTGGGTCTTTCACCAAAAATGGACTTGCCATTAGTCAACAGAGAATAAAAATACTCATTGTGCTAATTGAAGTCCAATAGATTGGAAGCTTTAAAGGTCTCTTCGATAACACGCCTGAAGAAGGAACCCAGATAGTCTTCAAAGGTTCCAATCTGTTACCAAATCTTTACCAAATTTACATTGTACCCGAGATATTATATTGCAGAAGAAAGAACGTAACGTGACGTTTAGCCTGCTGCGTCCCTTTGTTAAACGTATTTGGTTGGGTTAAGCACAAATATCCGAGGATCAAGACATTGGAATGGAACACATGGAAACATTTCCACCAAGGAACCTTAGAGTTCTTTTATTTCGTTTGCTTTGGGAAAAAAAAAAAAAATGAACTGTTCAGACAATCTCTCTTCTCGTTGTAAGTTCCTTAAATGTTTTGACAATGCCTCCCGTCTGCAACAATAAAACAGAAGGATGCTATCTCCATCTCGGCTTAATTTGCGCTATACATCTGCCGGTGGATAGGAGAACACTTAGACAAGGCAATGCTATTACCGAGCTGACAAGGCAGGGAGACCAGAACGTGTTGATGAAACGACCGTCCCCCGGTCTTAGCGCGAACACAAAGTCTATTGAGTTGACCTTTTCGAAAGAGTAATGGATGCTTGACGAGATGTTTCTGCTGCATATCTGGTCGTCAAAGTAGACATCCGCTTGGTAATCAAGACGGATCTGCCCTATAATTTCCTATCGGGGCCGATCAATACGCTCCGATAAAATAATATTTCCAGATTACTGCTTTGTCAGTGTGACTTTTGGGAGGGCTGCGTATCTAAAGGAAATGTCAAAGTCCGGGGGGTTAAATTCATTTGTAAAACCATCATGGCGATAATGGCCGTGACAGCGTTTTTTTGGCTTCATTGGTGGCGCCCCCAATGTCTGATTTTACCCCATATTATTATTTTTTTTTGGTCAAGATTTTTTTGGTCAAGGAAACTAAAAAAAAAAACATGGCACCCAATAACTTAAAAATTTAGATGTCTTCTGTGAGCCAATTGAATATTTTGTCTAAATATGTTATTCTTTTAACGATATATATATAGCGCTATCCTATTCCGTAGTGCTGTGTAATGGTTAGATAGGATGAAAGGAATAAAGCATCGCACAATTTGAAACAAAAGGTAAGGGGGGCTCTGCTCAAAAGACCAGCCCCCTGTAAGGCGATCCGAGCAGGCCCTGTATAATGCATAGTTAATGTCTTTGAATTTAACTATGCATTATGCAAGGGCCAGCTCAGCTCTTCTTGCAGGAGCTAGCCAGGCTTGGCCCTTTAATAATGTATAGTGAATCGAGGCAGGTGAAATGTTTAACTTACCCTTTAACTCGCTTTCACTCGCTATCAGTTTAGTGAATACACCCCCACAAGTAATAGCCTGAACTTTAATTTAAAAAAAATGGATTTACGGGAACCAACTGGGCATAAAAACTGGCCTGGCGCTTTAAGGCCAGTGGGCAATTAATCACGTGTTCACGGCCATCTTCCCTCCATGCGCAGCCGCGTATCACATTGCCCACGTGTCTCCAGCAGGCAGCTTCACGCTACATGCATGGTCTTCTCTGTTATAGTAAGGCTCCGCTGGACCTTTTTGTGCTTCATCATGACAACCCAAGGGCTTTAAATGGCGGGAACACCAAAAATGACCCTTTTGTAGCATCCCTGAAACACAAACAGTCAGGCCGCGGCTTTTACGAAGAGTGATCTGTTTTTCCCCCTCTTTCTGTTCACTTTCGCTTGAAAAGCTTACTTTTATCTCTTACGATATTATAAGGCCCTCTGAAAGTTACTGAAGGTGGAAGTGGATGTTGAAATCCCCCAGCCATTTTTTTTTTTACAACAACCCAGTGGGCCATACTTAACCTGGGGCAAAAGCGGCAGCTACCCCAGGCTCAGAATAACGTTAGGGGTCCACGGCATCTGTGCCTGGGGTTCCCCTTCAGTAGCCGTCGGCTTCTAGGTCTGCTAGGCCTCGGTCGGCGCAGACCTCTTCACTAGCAATTCCTAGGAGTGTGACACACATAGAATATCGAAACATAGAATGTTATGGCAAACGCGAGCCATTTCGGGCCATTTAGTCTACCCGGTTATCTTGCTGTAAAGAATTAAACCCTTGTTCTTGTTAAAAATGGCCCTAGGAATGGGTAATAGGAGCTCCGGCTGATAAAAACATTGTTATTCCTCATTTAAACCCAAAAATACTACTGGAATCCAATAGAAAACAATGTAACAAATAACACCGAGCTCCTGATTGTTAATATGTCATGTTTCCTAGGACAACAGATATACTCGCCCGGCCTGTCTAGTCTCATTGATTTTGTGGTGTGCCGGCCTTCCCATTTATTATTTTATGGCCAGATTGGGTTTCGTTCTTTGGAATAATCCTTCCTTGTATCACCATTAAATATTGCTACCGTCTCAGTGCTGGCGTATTTTTAATTACATATTCTCGTGATATATATATTACATAATAACAATGACATTGCTGAATGCCTGAGCGGCACAAACGCCTAAACTTCGCCCTCCTGTTGCATTTTTTTGGGTAGCCGTGGATTAATCGAATCTGTATAATTAGAACATGGGGGTTTCTTTCGACAATAGAGCTTGCAATCTAAGCGCTACGGTCAGAAATCTCAGGAGTCATAAAAAAAAGAGGAGACCTAAGGGGGAATAATTGATAGACCTTCTTAGTCAGCGACTACATTTTTGGGGCTACCGGTCCCTACTCATCCCGGTGGATTTTAATATAGAATGGAGTGAGCGGGTACGGTTGGACTGGGTTTCCAGGAGCTACAACTCCTGGGTGATTATTGGGGTAAAAAAAAATCCTATTTCTTCCCTTTCCCCCCCCAGACTTGGTAACCATAGGATGGTATTGCTCCATTGGTATCAACAAACAATGGCAGACCAAGTTCCACATGGACCATGCCTATATCTGGTTGCCTTCTAATAGACCAGGTCCCAGCTTTGTCTTCTCTACTTGGCTTCCAGCTTCCCGTCAGGGTTGTACTTGCTATATAAGTATTTAGAACACACAGATTATAAATCCAACCCTGGTTATAGTTAGAAGATCCAGCTATGAACTATAGTCCAACCATCTCGTCTGGGAAGCCGCTCCACAAAGAAGATAGCAATCAATCACCCACTTCTCCCAACATGACCTCTTCTTCTGATACTTCTCTTTAGTTAAAACACATCTCCCTCTTGTACTTTCTTTCTATCCACTTCTTTCCTCCAAAGTAATTTAAAGGTCCTTTAGTTTTTACTGCCAGACTTTACGATGTAAATGATGTTTAAAAGCCCTTCTCTGCACAGTGTCTAAATTATGTATGTCCCTTTTGGAGATAAAGAATATGAGATATACTAATGTGACTCTAATGGCTAAATATCACAAATCAAGTTTATTTTTTATTTTTTTTGTACCGCCAAGAAATGCCCATTCTAATCGTATTCTTATTTAAACACATTTGTTTAAATACGTACGAAAAATTTGTGAAAATTATGTTTTATGTGTTTGTGTTCCTTCATTTTTCACCAGGTATTAAGCTTAAAGATGATTTTTTTTATATTTTAATATTTTTTTATTTTTTTTTATTTAAAAAAAAAATAAATGTGTGAATTAATACGGAATTTTGTGTTTAGCTTTTCCGCCAACTGTAATGGCGTCCAAAACATGGAGGTGGGGGGCGTCAGTCACGCTGATGTCGTCCAAGACATGCAGATACTCATACTTACCCTTTCTGCTATCGTGCGAGGACTTGGATCAAGGGGGGACCACCAATGCCCCTAAGAAATGCCCTCAATAAGGTCTAGTGCCTTTTAGGGGTGCTATGGAAGCCTTCATAATGCGTGCCTGCATTGGTAATCTACATGCAGGGCCGGCCCTACCATGGAATAGAGTGGGGCAATTGCCCTTTTTTTTTTTTAAAGCGGAGAAGATAGAGGGGCACCCCTCTCTCTCCTCTGCGAGCCCTCTAGCTCGGTCTCGGTGCCGGCTTGTAATGCTGAGCGCCGGAACATGACGTCATTTCCGGCGCTCAGCAGTAAAGCATCGCCCACCGCGGCAGAGCAGGGAGACTCGACTCAGGACTGCTGAAAGGAAGTTCAAAAGGGGGGGTAGGGTAGCTAATAGGGAGGGAGGGAGGGAGAGGAAGGGTAGATAATGGCCCCAGGCGGCATTATGCCTTGGGCCGGCCCTGTCTACATGTATAAAAAAGACATGATGTGTCCATTTTGGGGGCAATAAATGGTCTTTTTGCCTGGTGTGCTTTTTGGTCGAGGGCCGCCCCTGCCCTTAACCTTCTGCTATCACTGATTCTGGATCTAAAGGGGTTTTGTATCCCTTTAATAAGAAGCCATTTAAATATGTTTAAGTGTCTTCAATATAACTTTCAGAATTCTATATATTCTTCTGATAAATCACATAAATAAGGCACACGGTTTCTATTTTCCTTGTATTTATTAAAAATTACTCTTACTTATTCCAGCAAGAGGATCCTACAATTTAGAACATAGCTTTCTCTGTGAGTACAGATCAAGTGGAAAACCCATAAATTAATAAAAGTACTTACATTTCTGAACTTTTACTATGTTATCCGTTAATCTCCCCCATAACATTATTTATAGTAAGTAAATAATAATCATAATCATAAAAAAACCTTAAATCTCTGCATTCATTTCTTATTGGGGCTTGTGAGAAGAAGAAGCCATTAGAAAAATTAGATGAAATAAAATGATTAAATATTATTTACTGAAAATGGCCCTTAATTCTTTTATTGCTGGAGTAGCTTAAAATAAAATAAAAAATAAATAAAAAAAAGCCTCTAACCGTATCTACTGGTAAAATCTTCAAGGAAGTTAAATTGATTGGAAAAAAAAAAAAATAAAACCCTTTAAAAAATTTTTTTTTTTCCTTTTCCGTAATCAGAAAGAAAAACAGATAACAATAATCTGGCAGGATTAGTGCTGGGTAACATGTAAATAAAATCTGCTCCATTAATCACTAAATAAAAGTGCATCCAATCCACTTGAAGGCTGCCCATGCGCGGCTTGACGCTGCCTTCAGCATGGATCAGGCTGCTGGGTCACTCTAAGAGGGCTCACCTCTTACAGTCAGCATGGCCGGGGAGGGATAAACCCTCAACAAATAAAACAAATAACTGAGCATATGCCAGACGGGCCAATAAAGGTCATTGATCCAAACTGAATTAACCCATTTAAGACCTTTATTATATTTTACAGACTGAAACATAAAATATAAAAAATACTATTTATATGTATATATTGATATCTATATATATTTATACACTACTGTTAAAAGGTTTGGGGTCACTCATCTGTTTTTATGGCAAACAAGGACATTTCTGGCTGTAACATAATTACAAAAGGGTTTCTAACCATCAATTAGCCTTTTAAACTTGAATCAGCGAACACAACGTGCCATTGGAACACAGGAGTGATGGGAGTGATAAAGGGCCATTGGAACACAGGAGTGATGGGAGTGATAAAGGGCCATTGGAACACAGGAGTGATGGGAGTGATAAAGGGCCATTGGAACACAGGAGTGATGGGAGTGATAAAGGGCCATTGGAACACAGGAGTGATGGGAGTGATAAAGGGCCATTGGAACACAGGAGTGATGGGAGTGATAAAGGGCCATTGGGACACAGGAGTGATGGGAGTGATAAAGGGCTGTTGGAACACAGGAGTGATGGGAGTGATAAAGGGCCGTTGGAACACAGGAGTGATGGGAGTATTAAAGGGCCATACACAGGAGTGATGGGAGTGATAAAGGGCCATTGGAACAGAGGAGTGATGGGAGTGATAAAGGGCCATTGGCACACAGGAGTGATGGGAGTGATAAAGGGCCATTGGAACACAGGAGTGATGGGAGTGATAAAGGGCCATTGGAACACAGGAGTGATGGGAGTGATAAAGGGCAATTGGGACACAGGAGTGATGGGAGTGATAAAGGGCCATTGGAACACAGGAGTGATGGGAGTGATAAAGGGCCTCTGTACGCCTTTAAAGAGGTTCCATTTGCAACATCAACAAATTTGTCTTCTGAAACAAATGGTCAGGAAATGGAATTCTTTGTCAAACGGGCCAACATTTTTTTTTACTCATTTGCACGTCTAATCGATAAGTAGGCCAGTCACACAATACATCATGGTAAATCACCACCGCTAGCCACGTATCTAGCTTCACCCTACAAAACAGAGCCTAGTCCCAGGAGGGGCCCTGACAGAATTGGGGTTCTTGGCGATTGGCGATCTGTGAAGCCCGTTTGAAGGTGCCTAATATTCTCCAGGATGGGTAATGGTCCTGTAGTCCCTCCGCTCTTGATTTGTGTTGGAGGTTTCTTGATCTATCCTAACTAGGGCTGCCACATTGACCATCTTTACCTGGACACCCCTGAATTTTACACGATGCAGGAGAGCCTCAGCCAACACGGCCCCGCTGTACGTATAAATGACACAACGACATTTAACACTTAATTATTGTTAACATTTTAGTAAACCAACGTTACTGGTATACCTTTGTTTTAGTCTACGAGACATTTTCAAAATGTTACCCCATGATTATTCTTAAACAGCAAGGAACATTTAGAGATTGGCTACCCCTCCCCCCCACGACTATATTTTTTTAATGCTTTTGTGAATGGGGCTCCATTTGAAACCCATTTTAGCCATAAACATACATACATTAATAAAACAGATACATTAGATGGGTTTCTGTTAATGTGAAAGTGTATCTTGAAAGTCATTAGGGTTAAACTTAAATGGCTATAATTAACTAAACCATCAACATGCAGGAACGTAGGAACCCGTGTACTTGGCTAATGTTGCATGAAAGCTGATGTATCCGTCTGTCCTGATAATGAAATGACTAGAAATGTATAGGCAGATGCATAATAATGCAGAGTTACAAGCAAATAATGTACAAATAAACTGCATTAAAGAGCCGGCCGTACATTTCATACACATGCCCGGAGATATATAAATGGGTCTATGCGTGTCGAGAATTTATGAATATAGACAGGAATATCCTTGGATGGAAGAAGAACAAATAACACAGGAAATAAAGACACAGTCATTGTCTAAAACTCTCCGCTTTGTCCAATGCCGCACAACGCAGCCAATGTAGCGTCAATGCAGTCCAATGCCAGCCCAATGCAGTCCTCCTAGCCTTTAGTCCGATACCCTCCATCCAGTCTCTAGCCCGATGTCATCCTTCTAGTCTCTAGCCTTATGCTGTCCATCCAACCCCAAGCCGATGCAGTTAATCTAACCTCTAGCCCAACTCCGTCCTTCTAGCCTCTAGCCCAATACCGTCCAACCTGGTACTATCCCAATGCTGTCCATCTAGTCCCTAGCCTAATGCCGTCCATTCAGCCCCAACCCAATTCAGTCAATCTAATCTCTAGCCCAACTCCGTCATTCTAGCCTCTAGCCCAATACCGCCCATCTAGTCTCTAGCCAAATGCCGTTCATCCAGCCTCTAGCTCAACACTATCCATGCAGCCTCCAGCCCAATACCGTCCATCCAACACTATCTCAATGCCGTCCATCCAACCACTGGCCCAATGCCATCCATCTATCTTCTAGCCCAATGCCATCCATCTATCTTCTAGTCCAATGCCATTGATCCAGCCTCTAGCTTTATGCTGTCGATCCAGCCTCTTGTCCAATACCGTTTATCCAGCCTCTAGCCCAATGCAGTCCGTCTAGCCTCCAGCCCCAAGCAGGCCATGTAGTTATGTGAATGGTGGCCACCAAGTTACTACTTCAACAGACTCCATCTACTCTCCAGAATTGCACATAGATTACACAGTCCAATAATAAGTTTAGTTTTTAGTGCAGTACTGGCCATCTAGCCCCCAGCTCAATTCATTCTATGCTGTCTTTATCCTAATACCATCTATTCAGTCTGAAACTGCCCCCAAACCTCTTATTCAAT
Source organism: Spea bombifrons (assembly GCF_027358695.1). Taxonomy (NCBI): domain Eukaryota; kingdom Metazoa; phylum Chordata; class Amphibia; order Anura; family Pelobatidae; genus Spea; species Spea bombifrons. The sequence continues at coordinate 159,801,730 of NC_071087.1, read as the reverse complement.
GATGTCCATCTACTGGGTGGTCAAATCTGTCAGCTATCATAATATACTAAGAATTACGATGAATGATAATCTCCTTCTTTGCTTCCTATCTGGAAAAGAATGCCAAATTGGGGAATTATTATTTTGGTCATATACCATTTAGTTGCTTCTTTTTGGTTACATGTAATTGTTATGGATTGTAAGGTATATTTTCTAGATATATTTCAGTATAATATAGGTCGACAGGGTATATACAGTATTATTATTATATAAATATAAAAATATACCTGCATTTTACAGCAGAATATACAAACGAAGCTGTTTTACAAAAAAAATATATATGTTATTTTCTATATATTCTAGCAGTCTATTGTGACTACAACGTTCCTCTGGCTCACCACCAAGTTGATTAATAATGGACTCTCGAAAATGGTGATCAACAGTTACATCATCGTTCCAATGCGGCAAGTCAGGCAGGAGAAAGAAGGTGGAAGGGGGAGCGTAACATAATATCCCAACAAGCATATAAGAAGAACAGGGAATTATAAAGACTTTAAGAAAAGAAAAGAGAAGGAATGAATATTTAATGCAAGAATGAAAGAATGTAACGGAATACATGGACAGTGGGTAGGAGAACGGATGACGGAATTTCAATATTCCTAACTTATCATTTGCCTCTCGATTTCATTCTGATACATGGTTGGCCTTGAAGTGGACATGTCCCTTTTTGTGTCAAATCCTGCCTTTTATAGTTCTTTACACCAAAAAAAAAATATATTTTTAGATATTAAAATCAGCAATGTAAATGCAATACAAAGCAACCTCTCCCCTAGTTATCTCTCCCCCTATTGTTTAGTTGCTGACTGTTGCTGATTGGCTAGTGTTTGGAAAGGTGGTGAAGGAAAAGAGATAACGTAAGAGAAGGAATGCCATTTATACAGCTTTATTAAAAGTGTTTCGTCTAAAATAAAAAAAATAAAAATTCTGGCATCGGTTCAGGATCCTGCTGGTTATTTCACTGTAATTATTGTGATATAGACATGGACAAAATAAATTAACTGGTTATGGCTGCATTGCTACGTACCAAGAATGCAATAGGAAAAAAAAAAATAACAATCAATTATTACAGAGAATACACAGCAGAGTAATTTACTGGCAACCGTCCTACCGTACGTATGGAAAATGGCTGGTTAATTGCACGCAGCTTTTTAATAATTACATATATGCTCTTGGTTATTTTATTATTAATGATTTCTGGTTATGAAGCACTATTTCCGCAGACCAGACGGCTCACAAGGAACATACATTGTAATTACTTAAGAAAAACATTGAAGGCTATTTAAAGTTTTTTTTTTTTTAAAACAATATAAGAAAAGAATAGAGGGATTGCGTGTGCGCTTGGGGTTGTCCGTGCCCAGGATGGTGCCAGGTAACATCTCCTTATCCTGATTCGAGATTGCAAAATGTTACTGTTCTCATCAGATCAAATCATAGCATTGTCTAGAATGTCTTAGTATGCTAAAGGGGACATTTTGGACAATGCGATGCTTCCAAACTTTGTGGGAAGACCCTTTTCTATTAAAGAATGATTGCACCCAACACACAAAGCAAGCTCCATAAAGACATGGTTGGATGAGTTTGGGGCGGAAGAACTTGACCGGCTGCACAGAGCCCTGACCTCAACCCCATCGAACACCTTTGGGATGAACTGGAACGGAGATTGTGAGCCGGGCGTCTCGTCCAACATCAGCGCCTGAACCTCACGAACGCTCTACTGGATGAACAGGTAAAAATTCCCACAGAAAAGCTCCAAACTCTTGTGGAAAACCATCCCAGAAGAGCAGAAGCTGTTTTAGCTGCAAAGGGGACCAACTTCATATTAATGTCTATGTATTTAGAATGTGATGTCATCAAAGTCCCTGTTGATGGAATGGTCAGGTGTCCCAATACTTTTGTCCATATAGTTTATTTCAATATGGAAGTTGGCTCTGTTGCACACATGGCTTACATATTACACACCCTGTTTCTGCAGAAGATGGTGCTCCCTAATTATCCCTAATCCCTAATTATCTTAAATGTGCAAGAAGAGAGGACTCTTTGCACTTCTTTGTTCCTGTGCATGATGTGATCTAATTTACTATGGCGAGTGTCTCCTTGCTCCCACCAAGTGAAGAGTTTTTAGGTGGACCTCCCGGAACTTCTAATATTTCTCATCTAGGTTGCCCTTCCTTAGGGACATTCCTTTTCACCGTTCCATTTACTAGAAACCGACTTACTCCTGAAATTAGTCTTTTAACTTTAAAGTCATCAAGACTGACTGCCTGACTGTCCTGAAACTGTTGCCTTCAGGATTAGGATTACTGATTAAATAAATAATTTAAAAAAAATTATGGACCTCACCAGCATCTTAAAAAATTGTCAATTTTGCTGCATTGGACCAGATACATTATTATTATTATTATTATTATTATTATGTTTTTTTTTAGGTAGGTTCCCAAAACTATTAAATTAAATGATTAAATTAAATATTACATTATTAAATTAAACCAGTCCCTAAACATGTGCATTATATGAATACACTAAGGGAATACCAAATGATGGAAAAAAATTAAAAAAATTCTATTTGCAGTAACACCAAAACCACTCAGAAAGTATTTTTAAAGTATTTAAAGAAGCAGAATTAATCAAATCCATTTATATGAGAAAAGTTGTGATGAATTAAATTCTTACAATTATGGAAATATTTTATTAATAGTAATTTAAAAGCAAGTACAGCCTAAATAACTCAGATTTAACCCCTTGTGTCCTTCACCCCGACGACCAAAGCGTACCTTTTTATTTTTAGGGATTTTATATTGCGTTGGATGATTTAAATATCTGTTTTGGGAACTAACCAGAAGAATGAAAACCTCTGTAATTTATTCACTCAATTTGCGACATATTTATTGTCTTCTCTCTAGATTGTAAACTCTTTGAGCCGGGCCCTCCTTACCTGTTTCTGCCAGACAAATTATTGTGTTATATACTACTTGTTATGTCCTGTCTACCTATTGTACAGCGCTACGGAATATGATGGCACTATATAAAACAATAAATAATAATAATAATAAAATTAATAATAATCTGGCTACATTTATGTATTAGGATATGAGCTACTAAACTGGATGGGGTTTTTTTGGTGTGGAAAATTCACATTTTTGTATCTTTTCTTCCCAAATTGGGAATTAAGTGTACTGCCCACCCATCATGCTGGGGCTGATTCAGTAAATATAGTTTACAGGTCAGTATAAATAAAGTTGCCCATGCCACAATAATTATTTTGTTTTATATAGCGCCACCATATTCTACAACGCTGTACAAATAATAATTTCATTTTAACCCCTAGTGCGCCGGCTGACCCGAAGCGAACCACATCATGAAGCTTATTATTCGGTCTAAATAGTTTTTTTTTATTAAGCACTTAAGAAAACATGACTAAATATGATGTAAAATCTCCCCTTATCATACAATTACGCCACTGTCCGTATCGTTAGAGAAAGAAACATTCCTATCCTATCATCCAAAACAAATTAGCAATCATCATCCCCGGTGTCATAGGTGAATGCGGGAGGAATATTACTTTGATTTAAATGGTTATACTTTTTTTTTTTTTTTTGCCAAAAGGAAAACGGACTCATTACTTTTTTCACCTCTGGTTAAATGGAAATATCGCAACACCGGGGCGTTCACGTGAGCTACATTTTAATATTTATTCAGCGCTCGATAAATATATATATATATAATTATTTATTTATTTATAACAGTAAATAGGCATTAAAATTAAGAAGTAATGCACATTAAGGGCATTTTTTTTTTTTTTAAAAAATGCTATCAAAGTAGGCTTATTAAGTTTATGTTTTAAGGTACATTACATCATAGTGCTTTTTTTTTATTTTTTTTTTAGCATATCCGGGAACTCTGTAGATGTCGTCCAGACTACTCCGGGTCTCTGGGTCACCACGGAAAAACTAGGGGTCACGGGAGCAGCGTTGCGTCTTGCAACAAATAGGAGGAATATTCCAATGGGAAAGTGTAATTAGTGAATATTCCAAAAAAAAAAAAAAAAATGAATCTACTAAGTATGTTTATTTTTAATCCAAGTCCGGATTAAGAAGTTTTGGGCCCTGAGGCAATTATACAGGAAGGGCCCCTTCTCTGAATTTCCTGTTGTTTGCGACATGTTCCCGCCTTTTTTCTATTCTTTCTGCCTCTTGTGGTCTTCTTTTTTCTGCCTTCTTTCCCTTTTTTCTCGCTACCTTTTATCTTGCCTGCCTTTTACATTTTCATCCTCTTTCTCACTTCTATTCTACCCCCCACATATACATAAACACACACATTATATATATGTATATATATATATATATATATATATATATATATCCATCCAAATGAATGAGAGCACACAGGGAGTTTAAAATAGGATTTTATTAGCACATACAGAATCACAATTCTTTACAATATATATATATACAGACTAATATACACACACACCTATATATATATATATACATATATATATATATATATATATCGGATCACCGTTTCACGGTATGGGCAGGAGGTATGGACCTATCAGAACACCGTGGCCTTGGAGCAATTGGTGCCAGGGCCCCTCAGAACGCCGGGCCCCAGGAGCAGTTGCTCCATGCGCTCTGCCATCCATCCAGCCCCGCTTTGATGGATTTAAAATACTTTTATTCATTCATAAATACAATTCCTGACGCTCCATAAGTACATCAAACTATGAAATGTACGATTTGGGAAAACAGCAGGTCAATTGTAATCACAAAGCGCGGCCATAGACAAAGTATTGATATCCAATGGAAATTACAGCGGCCGAAATTAATTCAGTCTGAGATGCAAATAACAAAAGCGGAGTCTTTTTAACTGCCGGGAACCGCAGAAATAATCAGAACAAAATATTCCATCTACGGGAGATTTCTCGAATGCAAATGAGATTTGGGTCAAGAATGTCAAAATTGCCTGTTTATTAAATATAATATTGAACAATTTCAAAACATAGAATCTCCTGGCAGATCGGCCCCATTCGGCCCCTTTTAGTCTGCCTGTTTTTACTGCGGTAAGGACTCGAGCCTTAATCAGTACTTGGTGTTAAAGTTCTCGCTCACATCTCACCTCCCACTCTTACAAAGACTGCCTGGACCCATCAACCACCATGTTATAACTAAGGGGAGGAAAAATCACATGGCTCCTGAGAACAGGAAGTGGAGGTGGCTGTTCCTATGACATATTTTTGTTATTTATCATTATATAGAGTATTCTATAAACTCAGGTGGAAATGTAAGACTTGGGAGATTGACAGATATGCATTTAATCCTAAAAGTCTGTGAAAAAAAACAGCTGGATCTATTCAGACGTAAAAACCTCTAGAAACGCAGCCACAATCGCTATTTTTTGAACATTCTGAATATTTATTGTATCTATTGTTTTGTTATTTTATTTATCCATCTCAAATCTCTGTAAATACAGCATAGAATTTTTTTTTTTAAAAAAAAGAGAAATATGAAAATTTGTTTTCACCCTCAAAAAAGAAAAAGAAAATGAAGATTTCATTAAAAATAATATTGTTTTATTCATTAAATAAATAAGATATTTATTTAAATATTAAGATATGAGGATTAGTAAATAATACGATGATGGGATTGGTTGTATTTTTAGAATGTTCATATTTTATGAATGTGATGATTATATCCAATCTATATATTGACATATGTTAATATTTTTATAGTGAAAATGCATTTAAAAATTCTTTTTTTTTTGGGAGGGGGGGTTCTTTCCTATCTCTTTATAGTCAATAAAAGAATGTATAGGGACCTTAACAGCTGTCTGAGAGAGACCAGACTAACCCCAGAGGTCAAGAGGACAGGGGGTAGAAGGAACGCTCATGCTACATTATCCTTAAAGTACAACGGGGTGGATTAATACGGCGACGAGGAGGGAAAGGGGAACAGATGGATTAGACTGCCGCCACTCTCGGCTTAATAAGGATTCTTGCGCGTTTTAGTATGAGAATGAGATATCCAGAAAATGATGAGCAAAGAAATTTGGATAATTTCATAAAATATTACAGGCGATATTTTTTCTTAAATAATATTTTTATATATATATATATATAAATAATTGTGATATTATTATATTTAAAATATTTTTTATATTTTTTTTAAATGTATGTATAACAGATTTACCAAATTTATCTTTTAAATTAGATTTACCAAATTCATGTACGTATTGCGTATTCTACGAGGTACTTTTAACACGCTAAACTGATCCTTAACGAATGTAGAAATCATGGTAATTAAACAGGATAGCAAGCAGTTCTTTATTACTATCGAGTTTAGCTCGGTATCCCTCGCTCAATTAAATATAAGAGTCCTCTGATGACCCGTGGAGATTCCAAACCCCAGGCCTTGTATGATTTAATATGATCTGCAAACCAAATAGTTATCACAACAATCAGATCAATGAATGATGTCATTTGTCATTTGCCATAATTACTGCTTGTGACAGCGTAGGGTGTGTAAAAAAAAAAAAAAAATCCAAAAAAGATCAGATTTTTTTCAAAAAGTGAAAATATCCCGTAGTGTGTCACATCTATAGCACCCATACCCTGACATTTTGTAATATGTGCGGATTTATATACCATCATCATATTCTGCAGTGTTGTATGATTTCTTTCTTTATTTATTTATTTTTTTAAAGATGAAGACCATCATCACAACCAATATTCCATCTAATTTTTCTTAGTTGGCGTGCGCAGAAAATTTCTCTTGTGCAAAAAGTTTCACAGAGCAAAAATTTTGTGCGCACAATATCCGCGCCGCATAAAGTTTAAAAAAAAATTATTATTTTTTTCTTTTTTTGAGAAAAACTGTTGTGCGCACAATTTTTGGACGTGTGCGCTCTCTAAAAAAGCTATGTGCGCGCGCACAAGCGCACAGCTTAGAGGGAACACTGATCACAACCCATGTCATTTGCAGTAATCAGCATAAAAAATAGATGCAAATACCTTAAACTTGTATCTTTCTATAATGTATCTATCCCTGTGGGTAATGAATAGCCTAATAGTCACATCCCTCCATAGCCGCAGATTTGGCCGGCGGAGCGGGATTGGGAGCCGCCTCCGGCGCCAGGGGCGGGCTGGGCAGGGGGACAATTGCCCCCCAGGCTGCCCGATATCTAATCTAAGCGGCCGCTGGGTGTTGATGCGGCCGGCCGGCGCTACTATAATACTTGTTTTTTTAATTTAATATGGCAAGCTGGTCCGGCCCCATGATATGCCTTTTAACCCCCTTTATGCCACTCTGTCTCCAGAAATGCCTTTTAACCCCTATATACCACTCTGTCTCTATAAATGCCTTTTAACCCCTTATATGCCACTCTGCCTCCAGAAATGCCTTATACCCCCTTATATGCCACTCTGTCCCATTATATGCCTTTTAACCAGAGTGGCGTATAGGGGTATAAGGCATTTCTGGAGGCAGAGAGGCATATAGGGGCTTAAAAGGCATATCAGGGGGAAGAGTGGCAAGCCTGGGGCAGATGTGCATAACTCGGGGGGGTCAGGTTGGCGAATAAAAGGAAATAAAAAAAATGTAGATAGAAGGGGGTAGGGATAGGGTAGATAGCCTGAGAAGGGGGGAGAGGGGGTAGATGGTGTGAGAGGAGGGTAGATTGGGTTGGGGGGGGCCCTTAACAGATTCTCGCACCGGGGCCCTGAGGCTTCTAGTTACGCCCCTGGATTTAAACATACATGGGATAGACATACGGCTCCTGAATCTAAGACGAGACCAACAACTGATTAAGGTTTGAGTCTTTACAGCAGGAAAAACGGACAGACTAGACGGGGGTCGAATGGGGCCGATCTCCCAGCAGATTCTATTTTTCATCCCAGTTTGAATGCCTAGGTGTGATGGGATTTGTATACCTAGAAGAGATGGCAGACGGACTCAACTCTGTGTCAGATAAACTAATATTCAAATCCACAATCTATTGTGATATACAGGAAATTTTTTATGGCTATTAAAACAATAATAAGCTGATTATTAGGCAATTATATTTTATTTTGAACATTAATTATCTATAAATAACAATTTGGCTTAAAAACATAGAATTCTGCAAAATATCAAATATAAAAAAATCCAACATCTAAGAAATGTTCTATAAATAAATATAATTTTTTTTCCTGGTCCTTTTTTAGTCCCTGCCAATAACGAATGAAGTTCAGGTCTCAGGTGACAGCATGTTCAACAAGGCAGAAAGAAACTAAATAACATCATTTGCCAGAAATTGCCCCCCGGAGGTAATTTTTAATTTTTGGATTCTGTACTGCACTGAGAACTCAATCACCTGGTATACTTTTTTTTTATCAATTATTTATATAAATATCAAAAAAAATTGTAATTTAATTTGATTTTTATTTTTGACATCGAGTAATAAAAAAAATAAAAATAAAAAAAAAGCCTGTTGGCTACCGACCAGTTTAATTTGCTCGGTACGGGGCAAATCATGGCACCCGGAAAGTTAATATGGGATCAATCAATGACAATAGGGAGACGGAGCGACATTAACGGGAGATGGAGGTTAGGGCCGCGTGACAATTGTTTGTTTAGTTTAAACGATCAATTATTCATGGCGTGTAATAATGACAGAACATACGCAGCCCAGAGTAACTTTGGCACAAAAGGTTAATTGATATCTGAGGTCTGACTCCAGTCATGGTAGACAGGGATGCTTTCTCTCTCTCTCTCTCTCTTGCAGAATTTACCCTCTCTCGCATGCAAAAGGAAGTTGAAACAGATTATTATTATTTTTATTAATAATTATTATTCCTATTAACGGGACTTAGTGAATAAGCAGCGACGGATGAGCACTTTATGGAATAAAATATATTATTATATATCATATTCACTGACTGTTTTTACAAAAATTATGATTCCTTTAAAGGGCCAGTTTTTTGGTTTTTTTTCATATAAAAATATTTATAAAAAAAATATAAAAATATTTTATATATATATATATGAAGCGGGGGAGGGGGCAACAAGGTTTCTTGGTGCTAAGGTTGCCCCATTAAAGCTGCCGCTGATGACCACCTTTGCTAATGACTTCTGTTGTGTTTAATTTCATTATTTATCACCAATAGTGTGAAAAAATTGGCACCTTGCGTCATGAAATGCTGTGATGTCATTTTTATTAAAAGAAAATGTTTTTTTCCTGGAATATAATTATCCCATGGCAAGTTTCAGAATTCAATAACTTGAAACTTGCCATCATGGGCCAAAAAAAAAAGTCTGGTTAAGGAATGAAAGAGGGATTTTAGGAACAATTATTTTTCAAGATTTGAGGCTCATAAACTAACACTTTTTAGTATTTGTCTTGAAAGTTCTTAGTATATTGCCAAAAAAAAAAAATATATATAATACCTTGGAATATTTTTTCTCTTTTTTTTTTGGAGGGACAAAACTGTCACATTCTAGGACACTGAGAAATATATTCAGCAGGTAGCCGTAAAAGTAAAGGAATCCGCTGTTGTAGGAAAACGTGAATTGTTCTTGACTTTGCAAATACTTACCACTGACCTTGGAGTGACAGATTTAAAATACCCACATTCGGCCCATTCTAGCAAGTCGGCCGACGACACCAGACAACAGGCTAATTTCACTCAGACGGCTGAATTCGAACAGGAAGGTCAAGCGCTTGTCTTCTTCACCCCTGCGAGTCGGAAGAAGACAAGGAATCCTAATTTCCGCAGCCGTGTGGATGGAAGGATGAACGCTTCACCTTGGGTGCTTTGCGTCTATGCAAGTGACTTGCAAATTGAAGGAGGCGTCTGATGGACCTCTTTGGAGAAGACTCATTTCACAAGCCAGTGCTTCAACAACAAGGTTGTGTAATTGTTCTTTTTTGGAATGTTGACACCTATTGGTTATAAACTAGGAGCTCTTGGAATGGGAACTGTTATAGGAACACAGAGACATAGAATTGGACGGCAATTTTTTTCTACTTTAAAACTCAAACCTTAATCAGTCGTCGGTCTCGTCTTAGATTCAGGAGCCGTGTGTCTATCCCATGAGTGTTTGAATCCCCTTTCTGTGTTAGCATCTAACATTTCTGCTGGGAAGCCATTCCAGTTATCTAGAACAACCAACCTTTGTTGTTTCAATAGAAAACCATGAATGGGCAACTGGCCCAATGTTAGCTCAGCAACTGCAAAGTTCATATTTAGAATTCATTTATGAGTAGAATTCAGTAATGTTGCTAATTAGTTAAATATTCTTATACGTGAATGACTTGAATGGAAAAAAACCATAATCTAGATGGTGGAGCTTTGATGATTGATGAGTAGCTGCGTGTTATTTCCATCTAGATTATCTTTAACATGGGGCAAAAGTGGCATCTGTCCTGGGCCTAGGCTTTCCTTATAGGCTCACTTGGACCTTGGGTCCCCTCAACTGCCACCATAGCCTGGAGGTGGAGGTCCGTGGAACCACTGGCACAGGCCTTTCTAGTTATGACTCTTTCACCTGAGTATGACATCATATCCCAGCACCAGACAGAAGGCGAAAGAAGCATTAATGGGAGGTCTGTGCCAGCAGTTGGACGGACCCTTCACTCAGCTATGATTGAGCTGGAGGGCCAATGGGAGGAAGCTTGGAGGAGGCCCATAAGATATAAAGATGGCCCAGATTTCCATATTATTTCTTGCGTTTCCCCACAAATGGGGGCACACAGGGGGGTTATGCCTGAGAAATGATAATGATCTTATCACTAGAGCGACCATATGGGACAGTTCTATGGATTGGACCATACCATTGGATGCCATGAGGATCAAACCAAACCGCTGCTCAATTGGCTGTTACAGCAGAGATCTCTGATTGAATAGAAAGCATTAAAAGGGTGCTTTACAGACACAGGGCGCTGAGATATGACATCATATATGGCATCATATCCCGACAACGTGCATTGAAGATGGCAGCTGCGGGAGGGCCACCTGGGAACGCCGCACCCGATCATACCCAGGGCAGTGCAAAAGGTAACTACACCGCTGCTAACAATGACTTACATTTTTCAAATTTACCATTTGCCAAGAAATATTATTCTGCCAAACATGGGGAATTTTTTTTTATTTTGTCATATTTCAAAATTTGCAAGTTTTAAAATCGATTCTTTTTTTTTTTTGGCGTTTTACAAAAAAAACAAATGTTAACAAGTTCTAGGGTTTTTTTTTCGGATGAACATTCTGATTATTAAACAATTCCGCGCGCAGCTATTTAATATCAATATATGTTCATTGTGTTCTCAGAATGGCAAATTACAAATTGCTGGAGATAATTAAGGCAGAAGAGATTTCCACATAAATCCAGCGATGGCTTGTAATTTGAACTCAAAATACTTTTTGTTCTTTACATAAAATAATGTATTGATTTCACATCGAGAGCCACTCGCAGAACTGCCGTTTAATTGAGGCTGTTGAAAATTGTATGAACGAGCAAATATTTCACATAAGAGAGGGGGGAAAAAAATGAGACATAAGGAGAAATGACAAGTTTGCTAATAATGTATTTTATGAACCCCCATCTGATTGCGAAAAGGTCAAAGAATAATGGCAAGCGCTCCTCATGCGATTGGTGAATGGGGGGGGGGATGGTCCTCGTCTAAAGATGACAGCGGCTTCGGTGGCATCATATAAATGCCATAATTGGTAAGTGGTAAATTGAGCAGAGCCGCCTTTGATGTGTCAATAAAGAAGTTCAAGGTGACATGTCGGATCAATACCGCGCGACAAGAATCATCCGACAAATTTACTGCAAAGTAATTGGGTGCAAAATGACTCGACTCAACCTTCACACGGCCAGGGAACCAGACGGACAACCTACAGGCAACAGTTTGTAAATGTCAGCTTCCGGCAGCGAGAAGAAGGAAAGAGCATTCCGGCCGAGTAGGGCCAAGTATGTCTGTGGAACAATGCGAGCGTCCCAGCCAATGATGTATGATCACAAAAGCTAGATAAATTTAGAAAGGATACCAACGTTGAAGGTTGTCTAGGGTTTAAAGAAATAGCCATGTGTAAGTTAAACCCCCTGGGCTGCCTGAGTCCTTCAGAGTCTTGGAGATGTAGGGTTATCAGGGCCAGACTGGCGACACCGAGGAGGCACTGGCACTTTAAGGCTGATGGCCACCTGAAGACATAAGTTTTGCGGTTGGCTTGATAAGCCCAGCCGCATGCTTTTTATGCTCATGTAGCGTGCCACCACTGGCTGGAATAGCCCTTTAGCACTTGATCTGCCAGGTGTCCAGTCCAGGCCTAAGGGTTAGGGTTGCATCTCTTCCATCTAGATGAGGGTGAGTTAGCTGGAGCGGGGCACAAGCCAAGATGGAACACAATAGGATCACTGCCTGACCTCCTTTGTGTGAAAACCGGGCCAATTTCAGGTCAATAGCTATAACTTGCATACCCTTCATGCCGACTTAAGCCATCACTAGACTTCCCAGCCATAAATCTATCCATGGCATCCCCTTGGGTTTCCAGATTCCTAGGCAAACTGTCTCCGGTGCCCCCCTATTGCATGTATTTGCTTTCTAACATAGGAGAAAATGTTTTGAAACCAACCAACTCAAAGACTTAGGTCTTCTGTATGATGGGACACGGGCCACGGCTCTTTCTCCATCCACTATTGATTGCTACACTGTTTGTACAGATACCATGCAACGTGAATGCAACAAAGAATCATCACAAAGAAACCTTTGGGTTACCAAATGAGTAACGTATCCCTCTACACTTTATTACAGACAAATAAACATACGGTACTTCCCCGCGCTGAACCCATACGGAGCAGCTGATCTTCCATTACATCCGTCCCTTATTTGTATCCGTTCAGTGGCCAAGGTATAAGATTACTTCAACAGCGACCACGATGGTGGTTAAACTCGTTTCGTTTGCTATTGATTTGTAATAAGAAGAGGCAGATTTTTATGACAATTCATGTGTTATTCCCATTCCAGCGGAAGGTTCATTCAAAGGTTTCACCTGTTTCCCAGGATAATGAATCCAATCCGTATGGTGGTGGTTTTATACTTCTTGCGTTCTAACAATTCGCTTCCACTGTGAATGCTGATATGGGTATGGATTGTACCGTGTTAGCCATAGAATGAGAGAATATGATAAAGATACCTTTATTGGCTAACGGACGTATAATGGGTTCTAAGCTTTCAAGACTATCTAGCTCTCCTCTTCATGGAGTAAAATATGCCTGAAGCCTGAAGAAGACACCTAGAAAGTCTCAAAAGCATAACATCCATTATACATCAGTTAGCCAATTATCTTTACCAAATTTGCTAATTCCGGGCGTTATATAAAACCATAAAACATATATGATTCTAAACACAACATTTAATTTCCAATTTCTACAGACGTTCTAAACATAGAAGAAGATGTTTTGAATTAAACTTTATATTTTGGTATTTGCTGGTGCTTTATAATCCATGTAACCTATCAATTAGTCTAGGTGTGCAACACACACACATTATATATATATATATTCGGCGTCCAGTGCAGACGGGGTTAATGTAAATGATTGTAACTGGAAACGGCTGATTTTTTTATGGAATATTTTCATAGGCGTACAGAGGCCCTTTATCACTCCCAGGGCCTGTCCGGCAATGGAGCCGAGTGGGGCAACTGCTCCAGGCGGCACTTTTTTTTTTCTTTTTAAAGCGAAAGAGAGAGAATCGGCGCCTCTCTCTCTCCTCTGCGGCGAGTCTCCCTGTTCGGTCTCGGTGCCGGCTTGTAATGCTGAGTGCCGGAAGATGACCTCATTTCCGGCGCTCAGCATTACAAGCCGGCACCGAGACCGAACAGGGAGACTCGCCGCAGGACTGCTGAAAGGTAAGTACAGGGGGGGGGTAAGGGTAGATAATAGGGAGGGAGAGGAAGGGTAGATAATGGGGGGGGGACGGCAGGGATGGAGGGAGAGGAAGGGTGGATAGGGGGGGGCGGCATTTTAAAATTCGCCCCAGACGGCATTTTGCCTTGGGCCGGCCCTGATCACTCCCATCACTCCTGGGTTCCAACGGCCCTTTATCACTCCCATCACTCCTGTGTTCCAACGGCCCTTTATCACTCCCATCACTCCTGTGTTCCAATGGCCCTTTATCACTCCCATCACTCCTGTGTTCCAATGGCCCTTTATCACTCCCATCACTCCTGTGTTCCAATGGCCCTTTATCACTCTCATCACTCCTGTGTTCCAATGGCCCTTTATCACTCCCATCACTCCTGTGTTCCAATGGCCCTTTATCACTCCCATCACTCCTGTGTTCCAATGGCCCTTTATCACTCCCATCACTCCTGTATTCCAATGGCACACAGGAGCTAATTGATGGTTAGAAACTCTTGTGCAATTATGTTGCAGCCAGAAATTTCCTTGTTTTCCAGAAAAACAGCAGAGTGACCCCAAAGTTTTGGAGCAGCGCACCGGCCATCTGATCGTGCACCAGGTCGATATGTCCCTGGTAATACGGCACAGGGGCTGCCACCACCCAGATGTATTTATGGATTAGTCCCATTCCGTGTATCATACCAGAGAATTGGAGTCACTCAGTACTTGGTATGTTGATTGTTGTAAATTATTACTGGAATCAGAATGTATGTAATTATTCATTAACAACGTAATCCATGTAATTGAATTCATAATGTTCAATTTCTGTTTATTTAATGATGAAAGGAATGTTTGTCTTGTAAATATTATATTAGACCAATAAATACATTATGTTACTGTAACAGTAATCGGGCATTTACTGCACATATACACAGATAAGATGGAAACATTTAAACAAATACAGATCTTGTTAAGCGGTTGCGCTCATACAGGACCCTCGCTAACAACAACCGGCAGATGATCCTAAAATGTATTGCATTTCCAAAGTGATGTGATTAGTCATGTGATCCCCCCAAAAAATATGCAGCAATGACGTATTTCTACTAGCAGTAAGTGGCTAAAACTCAAAATTCGAACCTTTTTACCTGCATATTATTTCTGGCATATAGCAGATCAACAAGGAAAAGTTTTTAGTTTACTGAAGGGGTGGTACATAAGTGGAACAGCCTCCCAGCAGAAGTAGAGTCTAATACAGTATCTATGTAAGCTTATGTCACTTGATTTAATATAAATAGGAGAAATGTATCTATTCTAAGAAGCACCCTCTGCTATGGATAGAATGCGTTTGTTCTTTAAAGAGGCTCTTCTACCCACTTGCTTAACTGTCATGCGACACAAAAGCAGGCAATAGGTTGTTGCCATAGCACTGAAGTTTCTTTAAAATTTCTGGGTTGCTTTTATGCGATTAAACCTTCAGGGGAAAGTATAAAATGCCAGATTGGTTAAGGTTTATTTTGCTTAATATACTAGAGAGGGGGTGCAGTTAATGTTTTGTGTAGGACAGGACCTTTAATTAAAATATTCAAAAGAAATAATAAAAGAAAGAAAAAAAAGCCAATAATATTATATATATATCTATATTATATATATATATATATATATTTATATATATAAAAAATAATATAATATATATAATATATATTAAACATTTATCAATGGCTGAAATGTATATTTATTAATTGTAATTTGATTTTTAGAAATAATTTGAGATCCACAACTGGAATAAGTAGTCTGTTTTGGAGCCATTTTATTGTAATTGCTCGGATTTGTAAATAAGCCACAAGTATGTACGCGGTGAACACATCCTTGCTATAAAACGACTTACTAGAAAGAAATTATCGATCACGTGAAATATTCACAATTTTCTTTCCTCTTCAGTCTAGCCCCGGAATCCCACGGGATCGTAAATTCTATATCAGGAAGATCTCTGGTGTAACAGCTTCTTCTAGCGAAGAAGAATGGACCCATTCAACAAAAATTATTGCTTCCAGACTACGTCAGATGCATAGAAATGCCTTCACGGAAGAAATGGACTTTATCTACTAAGGAGCGATCATACACATCAATTAAAACGACAAACATTTCAGCAACATTGGCCATAATTTGGTGTCAAATATAATATATATAATAAATATACTCATGCGATTATATAGAGGCCACGTATGTTTAGAGGAGCCTCATCGTAAATCCTGGACGTCCCTTGCAGTAAGGGCTGTAGAACTGTGGAATCCACTACCTGTAGAGATAGGGGCTGTTGGTATTTTAAAGCTTTTTAATAATTAACTGGATTAATTTTTAGGAGAAAAAAAACAGTATTCACTATAATGTCTTTTGGAAGTTGAAGAATTTATTATTTTTTTTTTGCAAATTGCAAATTTCAATTATTTACTTATTAAATTGACTGAATTATTATGGGATTTTTTGGAATTAACATTTTGGAGGATTTACTTCTTTTAATCAAGTTTATGCCCAGATGTATAGATATCTTTACATCCAACAATTAAATACATGCCCATTTGATCCTTAGGTGTCAGGGGTACCCGGGGAGCTCATCCCCCAAGTACCCCCAGTCCGCAGCAGGCTCCTCCATGATTCCCTAGAACATTAGGCCCAAAAACCAGCAAATTGGGGTCATCCCCAGCAGTATGGGACATGCATGCGCTTACTGCACCCTTTTATAGGGTTTGCAGCAGAGACATCGTACGGCGCACAAAGATGACATCACACAAGGGGGCGGGTCAATAATCAAGCACTGTATAAAGGGACAAGCAGGACTTTACTAAGTGTGCAGTTATTTTGTTGATATTGCAGCAGGCAGATGGTCCTATGGTCCTATGGTCCTATGGTCCTATGGTCCTATGGTCCTATGGTCCTATGGTCCTATGGTCCTATGGTCCTATGGTCCACTATTTCATTTGCAATCATTAGTGGTGTTTAAACTTGCTCTTTAACCCCAGCACCACTGAAAGTATTTTTGGTCTTTTTTGCCTCATTAACCCCTGCATTGCTGTCGACATGCGTTTCACCAATTTAGAAACGTTATTGCACTCTTCATATCGCCTGTGATTAGCTGCATATCGATATCCTCGCCCTTGATCCTAACGTTAGGCCGCTAAAAAGTTTTTGTCATATGCATTTTTCTCCAGTACTAGTCATATGGGTATTTTGTACAAAAAAAACCCACGTTTTTTGGCTGCACGTTCCCCTAATCAGGGATATGAGATATAATCAAAGCTGCATACCTCCCTAGCAGCTCATCTTTTTGTAGGTAGTCCTGATTATCAAGCACTGCCAGCCGCCCCAAGTAGATGCCCCACTCTCTGGCTTTTTTGAGGGTTACGTTGGTGGTCTTTTCCCAAGTTTTTTTTCCCCTTTTTTGCAGATTTTATTTTTACAATAGTATTAACTCCGCAGGGCGTTAGAATGATTGGAAAGCGTATGAATGATTGGAAAGCGTATGAATTGCCAGAGAGGGAATGAACACAGATATACATATGTGACGGTTAACATGAAAGTAATGGTAATTTTATTAGGGAATGTATTGCATGTGCAATTTCCCGAGATGAACAGAAATATTTATCGGCGTCATTAGCGGCCGCGGATCGTACATCAGGTTTGTATGCAAATGACGCTGATAATGAATTTGGCTCTTGGTTAAAAAGGTTCGCTGGGAAACTCGGTGTATTATTTTAAAACTAGAGGTCTTTGCCTCGCGCTCAAGATTGATTTAGATTTCAGAAATTACCGCAAAATGGAATAATAACAAAAATGCAAAAATATCCAGCTGTCACTGTGACATATTAGTCATACGCGGGAAAATAATGGCATTTCTAGCTTTTTTTATTATTATTATTTATTTATTTTTTTGTTTATTTGTTTTCGATGATAGCGAGTGCACGATGCCATTTGCAATACTTAGTGAAAATTAGCTTAATTAAAGAAGATTTACACGAATCACCCTTCACTCAAGGGCTACCTGAGAACTGTATTTTCCCCAGGGTGATGGTTTTTAACCCCAAACGGGGCAGATTCTTGGGGGGGTCATACAATGTGGAGACGACTCTATATTCTACTCTGATTTGATGAACTCTACAGTAAATAACCCAATGTGTGCTTTGTCTAATCAGTACATAACAACTGAAATCCCTGCTTGAATACAGGTGACTGATTCGGAACATCTATTCTTTCTTTCAAGTTATGATAAGAACCATTAATAGAACTTTTATTTGCAAACTACCGGTATATAAGAGAAAATCCTTGCATACAGTACAATAATGTCATTATATATATATATATATATATATATATATATGATTATTATTATTTTATTATTATTATTATTTTTTCTTTAAAATACTAGTTTTTCTTTTTTTCCCTGGTTATCTTCAAGTCACCGATGATTACATTCAATACTACTTGGGTTTTAATGATCTAATTTGCTTGCAGGTTTATCTGACATAAAAAAGTTCATGGTTTTTGATATTTTTTTGCCCTAACCGCGGAATAGAAAGCATTTTAGAAGAGCGGTTTTGCGCGCAGGATAATGATTGAAATATGGTGATATCTAGCTTAAAGGCTTTTAATTCATTGATTGTCTGTAATTACGCAACGAAAACATTAAGCCGGAGATAGTCACTTTTTCAAAACAAGCCTGGCAGTCTATTATCACTTAATGACCGGTTTAATTAATGATCAAATTTGTTAAGTGAATTGTCTTGAGGTCAATCTCATTAATTAACTTAAGGGACAATTTGGGAGGTTAAATAGCTTTTTATGCTTAAAATAATCATTTATGGCTAAACATATTTAAAAACAGTGGGAGTCAGCGGTTTCTATTAAAATTAACAATCTTTAGGGTGGAAGAAATAAAAAAGCTTCTGGACTTTAGTAATTAACAGACCGGGGTAGTGGGATAATTTGGTGCGTTTCCACCCGATTCAGCCATGATTTCTTTTATTGCAAATCATAAGGAACCGATTTAATGAGTTTGCTTATGAAATAGAACAGATTTAAAGTCAACATAAAATCACTGTTTTAAATATGATGCTTTTTCAAATATAAAAAAAGCCAAAACATGGTAGATAAATTAGAAGTGGTAGAGGGTAATACAGTGAGGGGGTAGATAAGTGAAACAGCCTCCCAGCAGAAGTGGTAGAGGGTAATACAGTGAGGGTAGTAAACATGCATGGGATAGACATACGGCTCCTGAATCTAAGACGAGACCGACGACTGGTTAAGGTTGAGTCTAGATGGGGCTGAATGGGTCTTCCGGCAGATTCTATGTTTCCATGTCGTATGTTTCTATCAATAGCTGATACAAAGTTTCAACATAATTTATACTTTAGCTTCTAGAGTTTGTTTGTGGCACGTGCCGCCGCTGTGACGATTAAGAAGGACACCCACGTTATCTTAGCAGGTCCCATTGACCGCTGGCCAAGTGCATGGGATTTCAGTACGAGCTGCTGAAGCCTCAATCAAACCAGTAAGTGTGATAACTTGATGACGCTAGAGGTTCGGTTGGAAGGGGTTTAGTGGGAAGACTCCAACATTTCATAAAATCACCAATCCAATCCTTTTAAATAATCATCTTTCATTCCCACCCATTGCTTGAATGCAGTCCTAGTGTATACATTTTCCAGGGGGGGATCTGGTGACCAATCTGGCTACCGGAGAGCAGGCAATTCCCAGCCTGAGCCCAAATGCCCCTCTTAATAGCAATGTCCCAGTTCAGTGTCCATAATCCAGTTTCGGCCAATGTATAATTTGACAAAAAGGGACCATAAAAGGAGATCAGAAGTTATTCATTCAGAGTAGAATAGGATGGCAGATTAGTGGAGCAGCCTCCCAGCAGAAGTGGTAGAGGGTAATACAGTGAGGGTATTAAACATGCATGGGATGGGCATACGGATCCTGAATCTAAGACGAGACCAACGACTGATTGAGGTTTGAGTCTTTACTGCAGGAGAAACGGGCGACTAGACAGGCTTATCTGCCGGCAAAATGCTTCAATGAGGAGTGTCCTAGCGAGCGAAGGGTTAACCGAGTGAGACTGATACATGACTCCCTCAGCGTTACATTACGGGCATATGTGGAAATACCATTTTAGAGATACAGCTGGATATTAGTCTGCGGAGTGGCAGGTTATTGATCGATTAATGTATAATCAATTTTACATTATGTGAAAGGAGTTTACATGCAAACCATTCTTTGATTGTGTTGTGACATTTAGGCTCTGCTCGTTCGTTTGTCAGTTCCGTCCGCGTCTGGTTATCCACTGATTTTTTACCGCTTTGGAAAAACACGTGGCTTCATAATTAAAAAAATAATCTTATTGAAATTCTATAGACTTCAGTTGAATGGCCATAGCATAAATTAATATTTTTATTTTTTTTAGCTGCAACTGCTGTGTTTTATTTAATACAGATTCCAAAAACGATTAACTGATACGGGAATGTCCTCATGTATATAAAAAAAATGTCAGCATTAATGATTATTGTATATATGACTGTATTGTTTAAGACACAAAGATACCCCCTCCCAAAAAAATATAATATAAAATAAAATAAAAGGCATCAATGTCAACTAAAGACTCAATTTTGTCTTGAGCTAATCCTGCTATATCAGTTGTTGTTATCCAGATAGCTCCCAGTCCCATTGACTTCTACATGAGGTCAGTTCCCATTGACTATAAAGGGAGTCACACTGAGCATGTGCAGGAAGCATACTGAGGTATGCTCTCTGCTTCCAGTGGCAGATGCAGGAGGCGGAGTTAAATTAAGTTACATTAGATTCCATGCAAAATGGACACCAAGATGCATTTGGCATGAAAACAGGGCTAGAGTGTTGCTTTAATAAACAGTTTGGGACTATACTATACGATGGGGCGGAATTAGGGTGGAATGCTTAACCAGGTTGAAATCTTTCCATTTTGTTCTTTGTCGGTGAGGAATCCAGGATTAGAGGTGGGAGAAACTTTCATCCATATTGTAAAACTGTTGCTGAATGCTAAAAAAAATAAAAAATCCCTACTGCTCAGACTCCCTCTATTTAGAAAACTTGATGTCTTCACGGAGTACTTTGAAGAGACAGCCGATTACTCTC
Organism: Spea bombifrons; assembly: GCF_027358695.1. Lineage (NCBI taxonomy): Eukaryota > Metazoa > Chordata > Amphibia > Anura > Pelobatidae > Spea > Spea bombifrons. The sequence continues at coordinate 159,780,656 of NC_071087.1, read as the reverse complement.
TGTGATTTCTCTTACCTCTGGAGCCACCGGAGTGTGAAATGCAATAAGGCAATGTAGCGTTCAGTCCCGGCGCTCGGACCTTACAGGTGTACTCCAGGTAAGCACCCCCTTGTCCCGTGAAAAATGACGCTCCTGGGCAGAAATGACTTTGATGAACTTCAGCGGTTCATTTTCTATCATTCTTTTCCGTCTCGCTTCCCCGGTGAAACATGGCCAACCCAACTTAATTTGTCTTACTGGAGGGGAGATATTCTGTAATGCACTTCAATCTAGAGGCAGTTCTTCTATTGGGTTAGGTTACTCCGCGACGGTTCCGTAAATAGAATCTGTCTGGGAAATGTATCCTCTAAGAAAGTCTTGCCGTTCGTGAAGAAATCAGAGTTTACACTAAACAAACGTATGTAGTAGTGCTTACAGGTTGAAGAAAGAAATATGTACCATGTATGTGTGCGATTATAAAACGACCCTCCAAACTGGATCCTAATGAAAGAAAAAACAAAAGAAAATATTTGGGAAAAAAACCAAACCACTGTTTCTGCTTTACTTGCACTCACACTCTCATTCACTCTCACTCACACTCTCTGTCAATGTCTCCCTACCTTCTCCACCAAACGCTTCTGTGTCCGCGTCTATTGCCTCTTCTGTCTTCTTTCTTCTCTCTTCTTTCTTCCAATAGGGAGAGAGGCTGTGCCCGGAGGCTCCGCCATTTTGCATAAGAGCTCCAGAAGGCCCGATTCAGAGAGATGCAGACAAAGACAGAACAATTAAGACAGAACAAAAAGAAGAGGCAAGAGACGATGTCCGGGACACAGAAGAAAGTAGGGTTAGAGAGTATGAATGAGTGTGTGTGTGAATGAGAGAGCATGAGGGAGTAAGTGTGAGAGATTGTGAGAGAGCATAAGCGACAAACCCCTAGCCTCAGACAGCTGTGCGGTGGTGCCGCGGATCTGAGGTCTTAATGAAATGACCTTGATTATAAGATTTTTTTCTAAAAAAGACTTGTTTTATTATGGAGCAAATATATAGGTGCTAGGGTGCATATGTGTGAGTGCTTACTTACTCCTTCTGGCACCTCTTGGCCGCGCGATGGGGAGTTGCTGGTTGTTGATTGGTTCAGGTAGCCTTTGAGAAGTAAGTGAGATTGAGGATAGGAAACTGATCAGGTAATACAGGATTTGCCACAAGCTGCCTCTAATATGAGGTTTAAAATAAATCACGCTGTTTGGCAGTTAAAAAGCACACGTTATGGATATTTTAAGTTGCTTTTTTTTAAAGAAAAGTGGCATTTCTCCTTTAATACAGCATCCAGTGTTAAAATTGTAATTATGAAAGATGCATGAAGTAACGCGTAAAATAAGCAAAACGAAAAGGTGCGTATTCCCCGAAGTCCAACCGTCAGTACCAATCACTAAGAGTCACATAGTCGAGAATGATCGATAATAATGAGTGCTTGTTATTGATCGAAACAATCTTTATAAGGGCCGGGTTCACAGCCCAGTAATTAAGTTATGCATGTAAAAACCCCATCAGCTCTACGAGAAGATCACGGCTAACATATATATATATACCGTATATATACGGAAGATCTTCTGTACTCCATGACCATAACTGTTGAAATTTAAGGAAACAAATAGCTAAAAAAATGGGGGTGAATGGGCAGAATCTCGGATCAGAAGCTGAGCAATTTTTACTCTGATTTAATGATGTCCAAGCATCCCTGGAGGATCCAGTCACTGTGGTAATGCTACCTAAAAATATTGCTCATGTTCCTGGTGGCCATTTGTGGAACTGCAAGGTGAATAGACCTGCCGCCAGTAATCAAAATGGCGCAATGGCACACCCCAATGCCAGCTCCCCTAGCTCCATCTATAATGTCTGGTAATGCTGAATATGAACCCAGCCCTCTGCCTGTTGTATAAAAATACAGACCCTGAAATGCCTGGAGAAATCTGACACAATTTGAATTATAACAAGTCTGTAAATGTCAGTTTCAAATCGGTCTCTCTGGGCTCGTTTGTATTTGACTTGTTCTGGTTCTCTGAGCTCTGCTATAGTACCTGCCCAGTTTATTATTTAACCTGCCCCGTGACTCCGCTCTCTTCAGTTTGTTGTTTCCGCGCGGCAGCCGAGCCCCTGGTTTCCTCGCGCTCTCTCTTTTTTGTTTACCTTGGGTTCCATTGCTTTTGCATGTCATAGGTCATGGTCGATATATTTTAAGTCTCCACTACTTTAACTCAGGTGCAGTTAGTAGTTGTTGTAGTTGAGGCTTGGTGGATGAGTCCAGCTTATGTGAAGCTCAGTGAATGAATTCCAAGGTCAGGCTAGGCCGTGGTTCAAGCTGCCCCAGGGCTAGATGCATTATAAATACCAGATCTCTATGTGCCCACCTCGGTTAATAGCATAACCTTAGAACTTTCTAGAAGAGCTGACCCTGAGACTCCTGAAACCTTAACCCTTTAATAGCACATTGTGAAGATTGTATGTAGTGGCTTGCCGAATGTGTTACCCAAATTACTCTAATATCGGCCCTCGTTGAAACCTTGTCATTTAAAGATACACTTAACTGAGTCACCTGCATTCAAGCAGGGATACCAACCATAACATACTGGGACCAAAAGCACCAACTGGGACTCTTACATATGATCACAGCAGGGGGGAGAATAGGAAGGAGTCAGCTCCAGACTGTGTGACCCTGAAAATCTGCCCCTTCCCCCTAAGATTGGGGGAAGAAAACAATTTATTCTGTACCTTTTTAAAAAGGAGATTTTGTTCCCCCCCATGACCACTTCAAATTTTGTTTTCATTTGTACCTTAATATTTTTCTCCATAAAAATTGCCAATTATACTGATATTCTATAATTTCTTTTTTTTCTCCAGCTGGGGATTAATTCTCGATCTTGGAAAATACATATATATATTTTTTTTACAACTGCTACCTTTTGCATCACCAAGTATAAACCTGAATTATTACCCCTACTTTGGTAGTTGTAGCACATATTTTCAATACGGTTAATAGAGTTTATAATTTTATTTCTTGTTACTAACAAACGAAATGCACCCAATCTAAATTACATTTGCTGACATCCAGGACATAAACCTGGTTTCAAGACTCCCCCTATGAATTCAGGACTGTTGGCAGCTATGTATTAAATGTAACGATGGTAAACTCCAATACTGGGCTTCGGCTCGGCACATAATTTGCCTTCATTGCACAGCAGGAACACAGAGCTTGTTGTGCTGGGTGATGTGGGGATCCCGGCATGGAAAAGACAAGGCTCAGAGTTACTGTATTACAGGATCCTCAGCCAGCAGTCACAGGAGCCGAGATACTCTGTGCATGGAAGAGTTTGGGTCAATGGATATGATAATTGCTGGGCCGCGGACCATCGATGTATGGTTTGAGCGTAAAGTCATTTTGGTCCAGGACCGGGCCATCTGACACGCCAGGAAAATGTCCGACGGGATGCTGGGATGTGCGCTACATGAGCATAAAAACTTTGGTCATCACCAGATGGCCATTGTCCTTAAAGTGCCAGTGGCCGCCCAGTCATCGCCAGTCCAGCCTACTAATTTGTACCACAACATTTGGACTGGGTTTCCATCTCACACGCAATATTTTCCTTCCCATATTCAGACTGCTGTACACCATATGCAATTAACACAAACATTCACTGTCCCTTCTCACAGATGTGCATGAATCAGCTACATTCATTTACTCGCGCCACCATTTATTCAGCATTGAGTAATGGATAGGCCTTGGGAAACATGATTTTTTTTTTTTAATTCCAGGACAGCCCAGGTACTCACAGCTTTCAGCTTTATCTAACTTTAGCCCTGACCACTAATGTATTAAAGAGTGTTTCCTTAAGCACTGAAAGCAGAAGAATTTATGTCCGTGCATCTCCTCTCCTAACCATACGCCCTCTCTGAAAGAGTAAAAGCCACATCCATATTTTAGATGGATGTACCATAACTACAGAAAGAAAGAGGTAGATACATTTTACAAGCATTATACCTATGTATAATTTAAATATATAAAAAGAGATATTCCCCGTATCGATTAGAAAATGGAATGTTGACCATTAAAGGCAACAATCAATTTTACAGTTCACAGGTCAGGTCACAATTTGTTCTAATGATCTAAAAAAGAAAACAGCATTAGGAGGTAATGAATGCCGCAATATTACTGATATGATCTATGGCCCTTTTGTGGGATCATCTTAGGAAGTTGATAAAGTAGGAATATAAATTTTAGAATGTACTCAACTTACTGTATCCCTAACCCTTTGAGTGCCAGTCGTGTATCCCATCGTATACACACACGTAGGCTTTATTCCTTTATGGTTGCGCAGAAGACGAAATCTGAATTTAAATCTTTGTTAACGTTTAGAGGAAAAATCTTTAATATTTCATAAATATTGCAAAATTCTATGCTGAGTTTAGCATTTCTGTTACTAAACGCAACATTAGAAGCGTAATTCCTAGTACTGCTGAATGCCCAAACCCTTCCTAAAATAATATTTTATCATGTAAAAGTTTCTCTCATTCATCATTTTTGATAGTAGGAACGCTTAATTGTCATGTGACATAAAGGCAATCACTCATAGGTTATTGCCGTAAAAAGATTCTTAAATTTGTCTTTTTTTGTGAGTGCTGGGAGTTGGGGTACATGTTTCCCTACAGTTAGATATAAGGGAAAAACAGATGACTCCCATCACTAATGGCATTATTTTGGCTAAGGGAGATTTGAGTTTGAGCACCTGGACCTATTTTTTGTTTAAATATGTAAAAATCAATCTATATACAATAATATATGTTTTTTGTACATAATTTGACATTTATATTTAATTAACAACATTTATACAAATATTTATTTGGAGGAGTGGTGTTTGATAACAGGGATCAGGGTTTTTTTCCATCATGTCAGCCATCTGATCCCACGCTACATCAGCTAGAAGTATTTCTTACATTAACCGTGGTAGCAAGCAGCCATATTAGGCTGCCTTTTTCATGGCTTTATCTTAACGTCGGCGATTGGCTATCCCAGTGGAAATATGGCTGCCCGTTGGCACAGAAGCCAATTGGCAGCCTCTACTGAGATACAAAAAAATGATTTTTGCCATAACTTGTAGCAATTGAGGATAGGACACCCAAAAACATGGCACTTTGTTTCCACCCAGGGTCCATTTTACCAACCATGTACATGTTTGATACTGAAATGGTTAAATCTTGAACGGATGGAAGAAAATGACAGATCTGCTGACGTTTATTTGAGTAACGCGTTAAAGAGAGAAATGACGGAAATGAGAGAATTGTCTATGTGGAGCATCACCTTCAATAACCCTTTCCTTCACAATCCCATCAATTGTTTTAATCGGTTGTTCTCTCTGCAGAACCTGCCGTTACAAAGCTTAGTTATCGTTCAATAACGGAAGCGTAATGCATAAAATCACTCTGAATTCTGAGTTATTTCATTTAAATATATATATATATATATTTAAATTAAATATATTTAATTGTAATATTTTTTTTTTATTTCAGCTTGCTCTATACAATCAAGTAACACTTTCCTACAGAGCTTCTGTCTGCCTTTTGTAATTGCGTTTTTAACCGATTTGTTAGTTTCTCATGAGATTACACTCCCAGAAAAATAAAAGCTTGGCATGTCTTCTAAATAGAAGAACTGGGAACTTGGCTGCTCAAGCTATTTGCTCTGTACATACATAGAGGTGTCAGAGGAAGCGTTATGGGACCCAGAAACGCAGAGATTTGGTGATCTCCGGGTTTCCGAGTATTTACCAGAGATGTTTAGAGTGTCGTTCTTGCTTCCCCTGTAACAGCGAATGATAAGGTAGAAATCTACTTAGCATGTTTAATGGACTATAAGAGCTCGGGCCTCGGGCAAAAGGAAAGCAACAGAGGCAGCATAATGAGAGGAACGTTCTATGAGCCAGAAACCCAAAGTTTGGTTTTTCCTATAAATATTGCTTTTTGTGTTAACTCATTCTTCGCCAGATTGTAGGAAAGTTACTGAACCTTTGTTGGTCACATGTTCTTGAAGGTGGAGGGGAGCCATGGTGGAGGGAAGATGTGCGTTAGAACTTGAATAGAAATTTGAGGGCAGGTAAGACCCGTTTGGCCAGTCTAGTCTGTCCCATTTAAGGACTCGCACCTTAATCGGTATTTGGTCTGCTGGGAGACAGTTCCACCTATCTACCACCCTCTTAGTAAATAAAAGCTTCCTTACATTTAACCCGAATGGCTTAACAGGCAGCATACGTCAAGCCATGAACAGAATTACGGTTACGATCTTTTGTAACAAATTCTTTTTCTCAGATCCACGATTGTCGTGGTGTTTACAGACTAAATCGGAGGAGCCATCTTAATTCCCTTTTAGGATCGACTAGATTATTCCTCCTCAGTTCCTTGCCTTTTTATTGCCCCTGTTTGTTGAAAGTTGTTCAGGCAGCCTGAGGCAGGTGGAGGAGATGGACATTTTGGGGGAAAAAGTAGCTTTGCTCGTATTTATTGATTATGTTCTTGAGATCGGGCAGGCCAAGGGGATGGTCTTCATCATAGTCCTGCTTCCCTCAGGGGACGTCAAGCCTGTCGAAAGTAAAAGAGAAAACATAATGCTGCATAATTAATAGGCAAAAAAATATAGAAAAGGCTCATAGAAGAGAAGACCGGACAAGACAGGACAAGCCATGCACGTGGGCACGATAAATCCCTATATTAGGCAAAGAACCCAATGCCATAGTAACAATGTATGATGTCATACATAAAATATCATTTAGTAATATTATGATGATGATGATAATGAATTGCATTTTTATATCACTGTAATCCCCTGTATAGTAAATGGAGACACCCCCTGAAAGGTTAGTCTCAGGCAGCAACAATCCAAACATCCTGACCTGAGTATTAATTAAAATACTCGTAATAAGCTGAATGTAACGTATGCACCACAATAACCATGTTTTTCCCAATAGGTCGGCTTAAAGCTGCGTTTGCCAGAGGAGCTCCAGAAGAAGAGGCCACCGGCTTGGTTGTCAGTTCCAGCTTAATCCAGTATGGGGATTCCTGGGGTAAGCTACTTGGAGCTCCACCTCTTCTGGGGGAGTGGCTTCACGAGGGAGCAGGGCTCGCCACCAGTAGAGGTAGGGCTGAAGACACACAGGGGCGGGATTAGCCCCAAAGGATCCTTTAGTGGGAGGGAACTGGAGGCGGAGCAAATGAAAGGAGGCAGAATCTGGGCAGGCAATGGGCATGGCAACACACGGCTCCTCCGTCTGGAGAAAGAGGAATATGAGCCAGAGACCCAGTGAATTACGGCCTCACCCGGAGACTCCAGGTTAAACCCGGGCAGTTCCCAGGTATGATTATGGGCGTAACTCAGGGCAACTTGTTGATCTAAGCATCAGTTAACTGAATTCACTAACCAAGCTAGGTTACGAAGTCGGTGGATGGATGGTTAGTTGTGTAGCTATGAAGAAGCGGGATACAAAGATGATACATAGATAGATACATTCCATAATGGATAGCTAATAGTCTGATAAAGAGAATTACACTAATTACATCCTAACTATCAGAGACAGAGGCAAATATGATTTTCAGAGCGCTGTAGCTTTAAATATACATCAGACATCCATAGATTGACTCTGTTCTCAAAATATATGACTAAGTGAATAGGATAGGGTTGTAAATATCTTCTCTGAACCTCATTAATTTCTGAGAGCAGAGAATAGGGACAACAGGGGAAAAAAAAACAGAAGCATTTCCGTCCATTACCTATTTAACTAGCCATGTAATTAGCGTTTAGCAGCGTACAAAGACACAATCATTAAACTTTCTAAGTGTCTGGACATCGCAGGCACGAAGCACTTGCTGTTTGTAAGTCTTTTGTACTTTTTAAAAAAAAAGTTGTTTTTTTTTTTTAACGTTTTCAGATGAAATCAATAGCTAGCCCCTGGCACGTAAAGGGTTAACCTCCTCATTTAAGGGATGGCAGAGCATCAATCAGGTGTTTAAATTCCTTACCGCGAAAGAGGTGGAATGCAAATAGTTAACAAACAAGAAACATTACTTAAAAAATAAAAGAAGTTAGGTTTGTACCCAAATGTCGGCTCTAAAAATTGGTATTATAAAAAAAAAAAAAAAATCAGCGCAATTTGTAATAAAATGTAACATTTTTTTTTAATATATTTATTCTATATTATTATTTATTGGATAACATTTAAGTAATTTCTGCCCCTCCTGTGTTCTTCTTGTGACTCCATCTAGTCTCTTAATGTTTCCTGCTGTAAAAACTTAAACCTTAATCAGTCGTCGGTCTCGTCTTGTCATGCATGTTTAAATTCCCTCACTGTATTACCCTCTACCACTTCTGCTGGGAGGCTGTCCCACTTATCTAGCACTCTCTCAGTAAAGTGAAGGTCCCATGGCCCTCCAATCAGAAACATTGGCCATTTAGTATGACTCTAACAAACATGAATTATAATTGGGTAAATTGTGTTACTAAAGTTCTTTGATTACATTAGAAAAATATAATATAATAATAATAATATAAAATAATAAATAATAATTTCCTGATCCGCTTTCTTTGAAATAAATGTTGTATTTTTTTTTTGTTCCTCTTTTAGAATTATGCTGAAATTCACAACACGTGACGTTGAAGTTACTCGAACTCGCTATGAATTTCCCCTCTCTGCTTGTTTTAACTATTATTTCACTTCCTCGCGTTAAAACAAGCGCGATTAACACAAGAAGAGAGCATCCGTGATTCGAATTAATTGCAATCCCCGCCGCTAAAGAGCGGACCCGCGGTATAAATCCCCAAACAATTATTCAAATGGCCCCGATGCATTATAGAAATTAGAAAGGGCTGCGACTTCTTTGGGCGAAAGGGGATGCAGGACGCATTATTTAAGTGTTCTTGTAAGCCAGCAAAGATATTAATGTTGCAAAGCTTCTTATGAATATTTAAGTACACAGAATGGAGATATACTTCAGGTCGGTATTACCACGCAAGCTCGTAATACAGTTGAGTCCACTTATGAATATAATATCCAGCATCCGTGACCGAGTTAAACGCCATAAAGCAAAGGGGTTGCTTCTGCTTGCAGTTCGCAGGCAAACTGTTAAATAATTCCGATTAAACAACTGCTGAGTGTTAGAGGACTTGCGCGGTTAGAAGTAATATCGATGTACAAGAATGAATTGTTTAACGGCGTCATTCTTCAGATGGAATGTAGAGGAATGTGTCCATTCCAAGCGAGGAAAAGACCTTGGAAGACCCAGAAGCTGATGTAACTTTACATCTTTGTCCCAATAAAAGGTATCAACGTCAACTGCAGGCTCCAAAACACAACATTTTAATGGTTAAAATTGTTATTGGAAGTTGGCCGCATTCTAGATGGGTACTATGGCCACCTGAGTTAATGGTAGGTGGGAGGTGCACTGGCCATTTCGGATCGTTGTTGGCCCATTTGACTTCTGATAACAAATTTTGCTCCCTGCCCATTTGGTTCACACAAAAACGTAGGGGCATTTTTAATTTGGGAGCAGAGTTTGTTGACCGGTACCTACATTCGCTCTCACGCTGTCACTCACACTCTCTAAAAACCTAAAAAAAATATTTGCGCTTTTCTTAGAATTTCGTCTACACATCTCTTGCATAGTACCCTATAGCGTAGTGATTTTAACCCCTTAAGGACAATGGGTGGTCCCTAAACCCATTGAAAACAATGTATTTTGAGCCCGTACATGTACGGTCTTTGTCATTAAGGGGTTAACAGTTATGGTTTAATGGGTTTGGGGTAGTGAACTGGGGGGGGCAGGGAGTTATACTTTTTACATGTAGAGCTACAGCAATTGTTTTTTTTAAATTTATTTAATATTTAATAATTTTTTGTGTGTTTTTTTTTTTTTTTTTTTTACTTTATCCAACTCCTCTACTTTGGTGAACGTAGTCTGGCTGCTTTTGACTGCTTTCATACATTTGACATACCAGGGCACTTCCCAGAGCTCTCCCTCTCCTGCCCCTTACCGGAGCCAGCAAGGTGGTGTATGCGTGTTTGAGAAGTGGGGCATCGGGGCGGGACAGCCTCCAAAAAAGACGTTGGAGGGGGCAGGAATGGGGCTGGTCCTGGGCAAGGAGGGGGTTGGACTTAACGCCAATACCTCGCCCATGTTATATGAAAATATTTCATTCTTTACTTTGTTGCCTCATTCATATAATCAAATTATCGACCATCCTAAATTCATTTTCATTAACCTTTAGAGTGCCAACCACGTGCGCTGATTCTGGTTGCCATAGGGGGTAGGGCAGATGAACTAAGCAGGGCAAAAATAAAGAAAATAATAACGCTGCCTAACCCCAAAAATAACTTCCATGACTTAAACAATGAGCTCTTTCTCCTTTAACCCCTTAGTACCTTTAACCCCTTAATTCTTTATTATGCATTTGTCTATGTCTGTTGCAGTGGTTTTAATTTCTTATGTCTTTTTTTTCCCGTAGGCAATGCTTTGAAATAAATAATTTTAAAAAAGAACAGATTTTTATTTCCCAACTAAATTTGTAGAATGGTTAATACATGACAATCATCAGAAGGTAACGGCACTCCTGAGGAAGGGCTACTGGAATGGAACAGCTGAGATTATTCGAGTCCCGAGGATTAATTTGTACAAATTGCTGTAAATGTGATACCGTTAGTCACTGATTGCTCTTATATACCGTCTCCTGGCACAAACCACACCTTCTTTAGTAACCGAGTAGCGCAAGTACCTACTACTTCGGGAATTGGGACAGTCTGGCGCTACTACTCACACAATATGTTTAGGGAAGGGTTCAAAATTATTATAATCGCCCTTTTTCTCGCTCTGACTCCTTATCATACTGCCTGTGGAAAACAATAGAATGGCTCCGTATTAATCATTCTCTGACCAATGAAAGTCTATGGAGGAACGGACTTCATTAGCATTGCCATAAAGCATCAGCTCAGTGTGGTGTTTGAGCCGGGGAAGTCACACAAAAAATCACATGACTGACAGCAACGGCGGCTCCAGGTCTGCAGATAAAGGGAGTTTATTGGAACAAAATGAGATAAAAACTCTCTTTTCGGTCCTAACCTACATTGCAGTATACAGCGCTGGGGGTTATATTACTGTATACAGCGCTGGAGGGTTATATTACTGTATACAGTGCTGGGGGGTTATATTACTGTACACAGCATTGGGGGGTTATATTACTGTATACAGCGCTGGGGGTTATATTACTGTATACAGCGCTGGGGGGTTATATTACTGTACACAGCATTGGGGGGTTATATTACTGTATACAGCGCTGGGGCGTTTATATTACTGTATACAGCGCTGGGGGGTTATATTACTGTACACAGCGCTGGGGGTTATATTACTGTATACAGCGCTGGGGGTTATATTACTGTATACAGCGCTGGAGGGTTATATTACTGTATACAGTGCTGGGGGGTTATATTACTGTACACAGCATTGGGGGGTTATATTACTGTATACAGCGCTGGGGGTTATATTACTGTATACAGCGCTGGGGGGTTATATTACTGTACACAGCATTGGGGGGTTATATTACTGTATACAGCGCTGGGGGTTATATTACTGTATACAGCGCTGGGGGTTATATTACTGTATACAGCGCTGGGGGTTATATTACTGTATACAGCGCTGGGGGGTTATATTACTGTATACAGTGCTGGGGGGTTATATTACTGTACACAGCATTGGGGGTTATATTACTGTATACAGCGCTGGGGGTTAATACTGTATACAGCGCTGGGGGTTATTACTGTATACAGCGCTGGGGGGTTATATTACTGTATACAGTGCTGGGGGGTTATATTACTGTATACAGTGCTGGGGTTATATTACTGTATACGGCGCTGGGGGTTATATTACTGTATACAGCGCTGGGGGGTTATATTACTGTATACAGCGCTGGGAGGTATATTACTGTATACAGCGCTGGGGGGTTATATTACTGTATACAGCGCTGGGGGGTTATATTACTGTATACAGCGCTGGGGGGTTATATTACTGTATACAGCACTGGGGGGTTATATTACTGTATACAGCGCTGGGGTTATATTACTGTATACAGCGGTGGGGGTTATATTACTGTATACAGCGCTGGGGGGTTATATTACTGTATACAGCGCTGGGGGGTTATATTACTGTATACAGTGCTGGGGGTTATATTACTGTATACAGTGCTGGGGGTTATATTACTGTATACGGCGCTGGGGGTTATATTACTGTATACAGCACTGGGGGTTATATTACTGTATACAGTGCTGGGGGGTTATTACTGTATACAGCGCTGGGGGTTATTACTATATACAGCTATTTATATATATATAATTATTTTTTCCATGGGACTTCCCCTTTAAGGAAGAGATGGAGGGACTGAAGCTTTTGGAGTAAAATCTAACCATTTATACCAACACTTTCTAAGAGAAACGCAAGCAGACTTTTTAAAACCTGTAGTATTGTATCATGCTGGTGGAGAGTTATGCTGAACATTAGAATTTTTTTTTTTCTATATCCAAATCTGCTATAAAAATAAAGAAACCTCCTACTATAATGAGCTTATTATGTTTTAGTACAATGTGTTTTTGTGTTATTTATTTTAATTCGGAGACACTGCCGTTACTGTGAGCTGCGGGTGTAACTTGTTTATAGGAAGAAGTTCGGACGGTGAGAAGAATCGATAAGGATACTGTCATGAAATAAACACTCCAGTAGATCTTCTGTTAACTGCTTTATTCATGAAACATCTAGCATAACTCACAGGCAGTGTCTGTCATGGCTGCTGTCAGTTACTCTCCCTCTGGAGTCAGTTACCAATGTGACTCCTCCCACTCATTGTAACTTTATTAGCAGGCCTGCTCCCATGACATCTTCCTCCTTAAAGAAATAAGAACAAACACCAGCAATACATAACAATATAAAAGGTACCATCAGCAGGGAGGTAGGTAATATGCATATATTTTAAACTAAACAACAACATATTCCTGACTTGGGCATCGGGGTAGACTACCCTAGCCCCCAGTAACATAGGGATTATTCTGCCCATTCTTCATGTTACTGTACTAACTAAACATTATACAGTTTGTGTCCCTGTAACGGATTGGAGGTTTCACCACTCTGCCGCTGGAAGTTGTCTTGAAGTTATTGGAGGCAGCAGAGACCTGGGAACCTCCTGGAACAACTGTATTACGCTCTGGTTGCGAAACTGGGCATGGTCCACTATCTGCCAGTGGAGTATCAGTGCAGTGTTCCCCAGGTTGTTCTCCGCAGTCTAAATCTGGAATAGCTTGGAGATGCCTGCGGTTCCTGCGCACAGCACCTGTGTTGGTCTGTACTACATAGGAACGTGGGTCTTGAGAGTGACATATAACAGTAGCAGGGGTCTTCCAGCTTGTCTCCTGGTCTAGCTTCACCCTAACACTCTGGCCAGGGGACAATTTAGACAGAGGGCGTGCTGAATGTCTTCTGTTGTAGAAGAATTGATAAGACGTCTTCATCTTTTCGTCTCTCTCCTTCACTGCCCATGGAAGGTCATCACTTGCCGGTACACTGAGATTCCACTGAGGGACAGTGGTACGCATGTGGCGGCCCAACATGAGGTGAGCTGGACTTGTACCGGTTGCCTGCAGCGGTGTGGCCCTATAAGCCATGAGGGCTAGGTACGGATCCTGCTGTTTCAGAATATGCTTAGCAGTCTGGACGGCCCTCTCAGCAGCCCCATTGGACTGCGGGTAGTGTGGGCTAGACGTGGTGTGCCGAAAATCATATTCCTCACTGAACTTTTTGAACTCATCAGAGGCAAACTGCATGCCATTATCACTCACAAACTCCAGTGGAATGCCCCATCTAGCAAACATGCTTTTGAGATGGGAGATGACACTTCGGCTAGTCATTGCAGTGAGAGGTGCTATTTCAATGTATCTTGAGTAGTAGTCTACCACAATCAGGTATCTCCTACCCCTCATCTCACATAGGTCAGCAGCAATCCTTTGCCAGGGGCCCCCAGGCAGTGGGGATGTTACCAGGGGCTCCTTCCTCTGAGTAGGCCGATTATCACGACAGAAAGCACACCTTAAGATCAGTTCTGCTATATCCACATTGATGCCAGGCCACCAAACTGATAGCGCAGCCCTTTCTCTGCACTTTGTGATGCCCTGGTGGCCATGGTGTAGCTGTTGTAGCACCTCGCGCCTTAAGCTTGTTGGGATGACAATCCTATCCTGGAAAAGAATAAGGCCATCCACCTCAGAGAGGTGAGCCCTCTCAGTATAATACCTGCTTAGGGACACACAGGCGGATCGGCAGCTTGGCCAACCCTCCCGAATGAACCGGATAACATCCTGGAGATCAGCATCCTGCAAGGTTTCTTGTTTGATTTTTTCTAGTCTTGCTTCTGAAACTGGACGTGAAGACATAACAGAGTCCACAAACATTTGGACCTCATAGTCAGAGTCAGAGAAGTCACTGTCTTCTAAGGGAAGTCTTGACAGAGTATCAGCTACCACCATCCTCTTCCCAGGAACATGTATGGCTTTGACATTGAACCTCAGAAGGCGCATTAGTAGCCGTTGGCAGCGAATTGGGGCCTTATCCAGATCAAATGAGTTAATCAGAGGCACCAGGGGCTTATGATCTGTTTCCAGGCTGAAGAAATCCAGGCCCACTAGATATCGTTGAAATCTCTCGCAGGCCCACACACCCGCCAGACACTCTTTCTCAATTTGGGCATACCGCTTTTCAGTATCTGTTAGGGTCCGTGAACAGAAGGCCACTGGACACAATTCCCCATCATGTTCCTGTAGCAGTGCGGCGCCAAGCCCATAACAACTTGCATCTGCACTCACCACTGTTGTCCTGGTAGACTCATAGAATTTTAATACTGGTGCTGACACCAACATCTTCTTCACCTGAGCCAAAGCCTTCTCTTGGGGCTCACCCCAGTACCAGGCAACATCATTTTTTAACAGTTCGGTCACCGGGTGCAAAACTGTTGATAGATCTGGCAAGAATTTGCCCAGAAAATTAATAAGACCCAGAATCTGCCTAAGTTCTTGCACTGTCGCAGGGCTTTTCATTTCTGTGACGGCATGTACTTTGCTTTCATCGGGCCTTATGCCCTGACTGCTTACAAGATGTCCAAAATAGCGCAATTCAGATTGTTTAAAGCAACATTTATCTTTGTTCAGCTTAAGTCCAGACTGTCTGATAGTCTGTAGCACTTTTTCCAAACGGTGATCATGTTCCTCTGCTGTAGAGCCATAGACCAGAATATCATCCATGACAACTACTGCGCCTTCATGGTCCCTCAAGAGAGCACTCATCTCTCGCTGGAAGATCTCTGGAGCCGAGGAGATGCCAAAAGGGAGGCGGCGGAAGCAGAACCGCCCGACAGGGGTGATAAAAGTAGTTAATTTCTGGCTACCTGGATCTAAGGGGATCTGCCAAAATCCACTAGAGGCATCTAGTGTGGAAAAGAATCGTGCCCCCGCCAGCTTAGGTGCAATATCCTCAAGTGTAGGCAAGACATACCGTTCTCTTTTTACTGCCGCATTCAGACGTTTTAAATCCACGCAAATTCTGATTTTTCCATTTTTCTTTGTTACCGGCACCATGGGTGCACACCAGTCGGTTGCTTCCGTCACCACCTCAATTATCCCTAGAGCCTGCATACGCTTCAGTTCAGCCTCTACCTTGGGCAAAATAGGAAATGGTATCCTGCGAGGAGTAGACAAACTGTAAGGAACAGCATCGGGTCTCAGTTGAATCCGTACCGGTTCACAGTTTAATAGTCCTATGTCTCCAAACATGTCACTCTGTATTTCATTAATTCTAGAGACAAGGCCTAATCTACAAGCCACTGTGCGGCTAAGGAGGTTGTTACCACACCGACCTCTTATGACATAGATCCAGAAGGTGAAGTGCCTTGATTTATACACACTGCGTGCGAGGAATCTGCCCACACAGTCTACACGCCCTCCTGGGCTGCGGACACATGCTCTGCTAGCTTCCAAGATGGGGCATTGTGGTAATGATTTAAAGCTTTTCTCAGACATAACAGAGATATCTGCCCCTGTGTCAATCTTGAATTTGATGCATGCCCCCATCACAGGGAGTTCCACACTCCAACAGTCATCGGTGTCCAGCCACTGTGATACTGATCCAAGGAATAGTTCATCTGTACATTCAGATTCACATCCAACTTCAATTTCCTTTACCATCTCTGTTTTACATGTAACTTCAAAATGACCCATGCGATTGCATTTTCTACATCTCTTATTCTTAGCAGGGCAGGGGGTTTTCGGTCCATGAATGCGGTTACAGCGAGAGCAGCGTGATTTCAGCCCTTCTGCAGTCTGCAGCCTACTGCCCGTACTATGCTTCTCTCTAATAGAACGTGTGGTAGTCTGCATTTCATTCACCATGCATTCAGACCTCATGGTCACATTCTGTGCTTTTACCATCTCGCTTTGGCGTGCCATTCTGATAGCCACATCTAGTGTCAGTTCAGGCTCCAGCTGCAACTTCTGCGACACATCAGCATCAGCTACACCAATAACAATTCGGTCACGGATGTGTTCCTCCTTAGCAGGACCAAATTCACAGTACTCTGCCATTTCAAATAAACTGCGTACAAAGGACTCCACAGACTCTCCTGCTAGCTGACTGCGTTTATAGAAACAGGCCCTTTCATGGATTACATTTCTCCGTGGGACAAAATGGGCACTCAGTTTGTCCATGACAATATCAAAGTTATATTCTTCCCCTTCCTGGAAAATGAATGCATTATATATGGGCTCTACATCCTTCCCCATGGCATACAAGAGTGAGTTAACCTGTACCTCTCCACTCTCCTTATCCAATTTTGAAGCGATGCGAAACCGGGAGAACCTCTGACGCCATGCTGGCCATGCTGCAGGCTGAGAGAAATCAAAGGGTTCAGGAGGCTGAAACTTGGACATGTTGGCAAACTTGCAGACTGTTAATGTAGGGTAAACAGCACTTCTGACACCATGTCATGAAATAAACACTCCAGTAGATCTTCTGTTAACTGCTTTATTCATGAAACATCTAGCATAACTCACAGGCAGTGTCTGTCATGGCTGCTGTCAGTTACTCTCCCTCTGGAGTCAGTTACCAATGTGACTCCTCCCACTCATTGTAACTTTATTAGCAGGCCTGCTCCCATGACAGATACTATTAATGGTAAATGGCAACATTTTAAGATAAATAGAGGATTTTTTGTTACCGCCAGCTGCCTTCATTTCAATAAAGATTCTATAAATGGTTACAGTTCTGGAGGAGAGTAAGATTCTCGCTGAACATTTTAATTTACATTTAATGTAGGACTTTTTAACAAGGTAGATTTATGGTACAGGAGATTGCTTACATGAGTTTGCTTACTCGCCATGTGACCCCCTCTACTAAGCTCCTATTGGTTGAAAGTTGGAGGGGGTCCTGAACATGCACGGGATTGGCGAATGGCTCCTGATTGGACTGATTAAGATTTGAGACGCTTCATCATGAAAAACGTCAGACTACATGAGGCCGACTGGGTCTGATCTGACGTCACATTCTACGATCTCATGTTTTTACGTTACATTTGCGTGGCCGACACTTCAATCCCATGCCCAACCGCTCAAAAACCTCAAATATTAACTCTTTAACAGCCCTGCTATTGTAGTGACTCCTTAATGAAATAATTCTGGTAACGAACCTTGTAAAAACCCCCGACCTGCAAGAAGTAAAGGATATTCTGCATTAAGTCACCTGTATTCAAGCCTGGATTTTAACTACAGAGTAGAAGAATGAAAACCACAGCGGGAACTTGGGAACTTTATTTCATTTCTCATTGGTCCAATATTTAAGAATAGATAAGGGGGTAACCAATATCATTTTATTTATTCTTATTTGTTTTTTTTTTTGTTATTTTTAAAGTTGACAAAATGTTACATTAACCCCTTAAGGACAATGGGCGGTCCCTAAACCCATTGAAAACAATACCTTCTGAGCCCGTACATGTACGGGTTTTGTCATTAAGGGGTGAATATGTCTATTCATTCTATACACGCATAAAAATGGATGATTGTCAATAAGTGATATAATGTACGGTTCAGAAAATAAATACGTTTATAAAAAAATTAAGAAAAAAAAATGACCCCAATGTCATTATCCGTTCTAAGGAGTGCGGGTGGCCCCTATCTGGAGACGCTTTATGAAGTTTGAAGACCACCCGACCCCAGTTTGAATTTTCCTTGTAATGGAAGATCTTGTAAATGTAGAAATAAAATTATTTCCATAAGGGACATGTGACTGAAATCCAGCTGGTAGGGTCGCCGGTCACAGAATCATGTTCAGTGCCCATGGGCAGCCCCTGATTCCATGTGGGTACATAGCGAAGCTTAAAGAACGTTCTTGAGACGTAACTATACACCCCCCAGGACAAGGTACATCCATTAATGTTTTCTCTTAAGATGCTAATTGCTCTACTAATGGTGGGATTCATTTATAGACAAGCTCTGGGTAATAGAACATGCTTTTTTTTGTTGTACTTGCTAAACAGGTGTTTTCCCCTGAATTAGTCATTTTATATTTTTACATGGAACATTCCTTATGGCCCCAGGAATCCCCAGGCTATAATTATTTTCCATTTAGGGCTAACATTTATCAAGACAAAAAAAAAACACATTTTGGGGAATATCTGCATATTTGTATTTTTTTGATAAATTAATAACTGACAAACAATTGATTCTATTAATAGGCATGGATTGGAAAATAAATCATTTCCACTTAAATCAAATTAATCAAAAGTATGATAATTTATCATAGAACATTGGTACTTAATAGCGCTTATATATATTTTTTTCTCTTAAAGAGACACCCTCACCTTTTCATTACTAAAATCAAATTAAGAATGAGTTTTCAATTTTTTTTCCAAACAGCTGTAGTTTTCACAAAATATAAATATATTTAGGCAGCTCGCTCTGTTATATGATCCCCAATCTGACAATCACCCCGACTCCTTATCATACTGCCCGTGGGAAACAATGGAATGACTCACACTGTTGGACACTCAGACTACAGAAAGTCAATGGGAGAACGGACTTCATTAGCATCGCCATAAAGCATCAGCTCAGTGTGGTTTTTGTGCAGGGAAAGTCACCCAAAATATCACATGACTGACAGCAACGAAGCCTCCAGGTCTGCAGATAAAGGGGGTTTATTGGGACAAAATGAGATAAAACCAGGTTTTTGTCAATGCTGATCAACATTACTGTATACAGTGCTGGGGGGTTATATTACTGTATACAGCGCTGGGGGTTATATTACTGTATACAGAGCTGGGGGTTATATTACTGTATGCAGCGCTGGGGGTTATATTACTGTATGCAGCGCTGGGGGGTTATTACTGTATACAGCGCTGGGGGTTATATTACTGTATACAGCGATGGGGGTTATATTACTGTATACAGCACTGGGGGTTATATTACTGTATACAGCGCTGGGGGTTATATTACTGTATACAGCACTGGGGGTTATATTACTGTATACAGCGCTGGGGGTTATATTACTGTATACAGCGCTGGGGGTTATATTACTGTATACAGCGCTGGGGGGTTATATTACTGTATGCAGCACTGGGGGGTTATATTACTGTATACAGCGCTGGGGGTTATATTACTGTATACAGCACTGGGGGGTTATATTACTGTGTACAGCGCTGGGGGTTATATTACTGTATACAGCGCTGGGGGTTATATTACTGTATACAGCGCTGGGGGTTAAATTACTGTATACAACGCTGGGGGGGTTATATTACTGTATACAGCGCTGGGGTTATATTACTGTATACAGTGCTGGGGGTTATATTACTGTATACAGTGCTGGGGTTATATTACTGTATACAGCGCTGGGGGTTATATTACTGTATACAGTGCTGGGGGGTTATATTACTGTATACAGCGCTGGGGTTATATTACTGTATACAGCTCTGGGGGTTATATTACTGTATACAGCGCTGGGGGGTTATATTACTGTATACAGGGCTGGGGGTTATATTCCTGTATACAGCTCTGGGGGTTATATTACTGTATACAGCTCTGGGGGTTATATTACTGTATACAGCGCTGGGGGGTTATATTACTGTATACAGGGCTGGGGGTTATATTCCTGTATACAGCTCTGGGGGTTATATTACTGTATACAGCGCTGGGGGTTATATTCCTGTATACAGCTCTGGGGGTTATATTACTGTATACAGCGCTGGGGGTTATATTACTGTATACAGCGCTGGGGGTTATATTACTGTATACAGCGCTGGGGGGTTATATTACTGTATACAGCGCTGGGGTTATATTACTGTATACAGCGCTGGGGGTTATATTACTGTATACAGCTCTGGGGGTTATATTACTGTATACAGCGCTGGGGGTTATATTACTGTATACAGCGCTGGGGGTTATATTACTGTATACAGCGCTGGGGGTTATATTACTGTATACAGCGCTGGGGGTTATATTACTGTATACAGTGCTGGGCGTTATATTACTGTATACAGCGCTGGGGGTTATATTACTGTATACAGTGCTGGGGGTTATATTACTGTATACAGTGCTGGGGGTTATATTACTGTATACAGTGCTGGGGGTTATATTACTGTATACAGCGCTGGGGGTTATATTACTGTATACAGCGCTGGGGGTTATATTACTGTATACAGCACTGGTTGTTTTTTTTCTGTATACAGCGCCGGGGTAATTACTGAATACAGCGCTAGGGGTTATGGTCAAAGAGAAAACTTCAATGAGACTTCACATTTAACCTCTTAATGGAATGATTGGGTAAATCTTAATTTAATATACAGCTTTTTAGGTAAAGGTAAAAAAAAAATGTTTAGTGGGACTTCAATGAGATCATTCACTGAAGTTATCAACAGAACAGACACATTAAGTTAAAAATGTATCTAATATACCAAAACATCAAAGTCTTTGAGTTTTTTCATTGGGGGGTTAACAAACATGTGTCTTAACGGTGACAAGCGAATAAATGAGCCACCCTTGTTAAATAAATGACATCATGTAATTACAGACAGCGGAGGGTGATATTTGATTATAGACGCCGGGAAATGCAGTCTCCCGTGTTCCTTCTGGCATTACATAACCAGACATCAAGGAGGTCGCACAACATGTGGAACCACAGGGTATTACATCATGTGAATAAACAGAACGCAAACAACCGCTGCTCATATCAATTAGAGGAAGAATAAAACTAAGATTAATAAAACGAACTAATCGGGGATTATTTAAAAAATATATACAGAAAAAAAATGTAGAGGGAAGATATTGTAGAAACCTCGGGAATTGTTATCAGATAACCAAATATTTCAGCAATTTAAGATTCTCAAGTTGTAGAGTGAAATGACTGGCACTAAAAGGGTGATTCTCCCATCATTTTGTTTAATCACTAGAATTAGATTAACAATACGTTTAAAAATATTGGTTTCTTTTTTGAAACATCTCTGTTTTTTTGGGCATGATATAATATTATCTGAACTAGACAAACACCCCAACAAACACCCCTTATCATACTGCTTGTGGGGAACAATAGAATGGCTCAGTTTTAATTACAAAGCTGGACACTCTGACTAATGAAAGTCTATGGAGGAACGGACTTCATTAGCATCGCCATAAAGCATCAGCTCAGTGTGGTGCCTGAGCAGGGAAAGTCACATGATTGACAGCAATGGCGGCCTCCGGGTCTGCAGATAAAGGGAGTTTACTGGGGGGGAAATTAGATAAAGCCAGGTTTTTGTCAAAGCTGACCTACATTACTGTATACAGCGCT
Source organism: Spea bombifrons (assembly GCF_027358695.1). Lineage (NCBI taxonomy): Eukaryota > Metazoa > Chordata > Amphibia > Anura > Pelobatidae > Spea > Spea bombifrons. The sequence goes on along the minus strand of NC_071087.1, from coordinate 159,758,750 downwards.
GGGGGGGGTTATTAATATATACATCGCTGGGGTTCATACACCATGGGGAAAATATTTGTTCTATGGGACACTGCGTTTTTTTCTGGCAATGGACAACCGCTCAAATACAGTTTGAAAAGGGAAAGGATAGCAGTAGGAAAGAACTCCTTCAGTAATCTGCCTTTAACCCCTTAAGGACAATGGGCGGTCCCTAAACCCATTGAAAACAATGCATTTTGAGCCTGTACGTGTACGGGCTTTGTCATTAAGGGGTTAAGATAACAACTTTAATTGAGAACGGAAACAAAATTTCAAAGGGACCCAGAATTTTACGGCATTATTCCGAGTGTTAAAAATACAAAACATAAACTGAACATGAGATCTAACAAGATCCAAAACCTAAGCGCTACCCTCTGACAATCATAGAGTTAAATTTAATACCCGATATCGTCAGTAAAACGACATGTCACATGCTGCTTCCATTCAGTCCCCAAACACATCCGAGGGAGATGTCCTGGCCTGTTCTTCACCATGCCGCATTTCATTAAAGGGAAGAGACCCATTTTGTGTAATTATATTCATGTTTAATCAAAGCATTAATTAGTGCGGTCTCATTGTCTAATTTTGATAAGTACCAATTTGCGTGAGATTATATTGGAGTTCAGCGTAAAGCAAAGTCCTAGAGCAGTGGTGTTATTTTATTCATTCCTAATGCTAATGAACTGGGTTAGTAAATAACCACAAAACGTGGACACAGATGTCCCCTTTTGTCTGATATAAACATATATAATCACATATCCCCGTAGCACCATTCTTCCTGATGTTGTTTTGATTCTATGCCATTCTATTACCATTGTTAGAACGCACTTTGTTATGCTACAGATACGGCAGCCGGTCCACGCTATAGAATCCTCTTAAAGAGGTAGAAGGAAGGTAGAGGTCAAGAAATGCATGGTGCAAAGGGTGGGACATAATGAAGTCCACGTAAACAAGACAAAGTTCCGTAGCCAGAATCAGTGGGATAAACCAGAGGAAGGAGACACAAGTGACCCCCAGAAGACACAAAATAATAGCACGCTTTGAGATGCTAAAGAACTCTCTAAAAGGGTGCTAGTGCAAGGGGGGGGGGGACTGGAAATATGTAGAGGAAGATACTCTTGCCCAGGACGCACTTTGGTGCCAAACTGACCCATGGCACCTAAATGGCGAAGCAACTGGACAGTGACATCGACCTACAAAAACGTGGTCTCTCTGAAACCTGAAAGCAGGAGGAAAGACTTGTTCATCTCAGGGTCCATAGATTTATAAACTGGAGTTCCTCTACCTCCATGGTCCATCATCTGATTGAGTAAAAAAAAAACAACTCCATCGTTTCTTCATTAACTTTTTAGCACAAAGTCAACTAGAAAGCGATGTTCTTGCAAATGTCAAGACATGGGGGTGATATGTTTTCCATATCTTTTGAAGCCTACAGGTATGGACTTTGCGCCTTGGGAGGTCCACCAGGAATATCATTCCACTCTTGGAATAAAAACCCTTCAACAACAATACCCCCCCCCCCTGAAAAAAAAACAACCCTAACTAATTCATTTAATATGCTTTCGTTTAAATCATGGAACCAAACACTTAAAGCCAGAAAAATTGCATTTCCTTTTAGCTACAGAGCGCTAAGCCAGATTTTCAGCGGTAAGCGCGTTTCTCATTTACTTTGTACAAATAACGCTCGTGTGATTAATACATTTTGAGTCCTGCGAGGATCAGACTACTTTATGTAACATTTCATGTAAATAACACATTGCTCTAATCTCAAGATCCACGTTTTATCTTTTTTTTTATTTTTTTCCTGTAAAAATGAAGGGGATTTATACTTCCTGTAATTAACCCTTCCACCGTATCGAGAGCCCTGATTGTGTTCCCATCTCCCCAGTCGCTAAATGTATAATAGTCTGATAAATATTTAAGCAGTAATCAAGAGGATGATGTACGCTAATCCATTAGAGCTCTGTTCTCTGCAGGCGCTGGGGGAAAACCGGCGGTGCTAAAATGCATGCGCTAAGTGCTAAAATCCCAGACTAAAGAGAGGGGGCCTTCCGACCACTACGGGGATTTAACGCTAAGCTTCTGGCAGGTCGGATAATCCCGTTGTAGGTATTTCTCAGCAAACAAACAAATATACAAATCATGAATGCGTCTTTATCGCGTAACGCCTTCCTTATCTCCGATCGTAAAAGTCTTGTTCCCCCCACCCCCACCCCCCACATTATGCTTCCCAATTAGCCCCGTCGAGCCCCGCGCAAGCAGTCCTCTCTGTTATTTGTTTTTGACTTATGGCCTCCGTCCTGTAAAAGCGCGAGCGCGTATTGTTTCTGCCGATTTTCCGTCGTGTCGGATTTTGCCAGCGTGTCGCCGATATCATTTTATGCTCCGTGGGTTGGTCTGGATATTTAAATCAAAACACCCTCAGCTCAATATGAAAACAGGCAAAACAGTGTGAAACGAATAGGAACTCGATGAGCTCGGAGTTTCAGCGGAATTAATCACCTCGTTGGAATGGGATCTGTGTGCTCATGCGCATCTGGCTCTGTTTCATCTGTGGGCATTGTACGTATCGAGCGTATATAATATATAAATATATATCTGTACATGTTTAATACACAGATGCAACAAAAATGACACTAGTCGTTTCCATACATCAGAATTATCCAACGCTTTTGATGTTAAGGGCTGCGTTAGAATAGACCGGGTGGATGGGCGCCATTTATTTATGCACCGAAAGAGAAGCTGTGGGTTTTCTAGACTTTTCTAGTCTCTCTTGTGACCGCAGAAGATGGGGTTTAACGCCAGGTTTTAGGACACAGAGCCCCTCTTTCTCAGGCATAGTCGAGCGGTCCTTCAAGTTAAGGTTTATACCTCCACTTGCTAACTCTTTCCAAACATTTCACACATTCACTAATATGTGAGTTGCTTGCGAGTAAATGCGAGTTTGTTGAATAGCAATTGGCTATCATCCAATCCAAAAAAAAGGAGGTGTACGTTAAAGATAAATAAAATCGGTGACCCCCATCCCATTTAAAAGAACTAAATGTATGAGTAAACCTATGTGAGGAACGGAGCCCATACAGTGCCTACCATGGTTGGGCTCCATTCAAGTCTATGGACACCACTCAAGTCTATGTAGTTCATCTTCTAAACACTGGAGTTCTCTGGTGAACGGGAGTATATATTCACACTGATTTTGGTGAAATTCAATTGAACTTGCATGACCTCGCCTGAAACTCACAAATGTAAAGCTGCAGGCACTCACATTCTAGCCAATCAACAAGTTGTTTTGCAAGTGCTAGCATGAAAGGGCTAGTTAGGTCTAGTCAGTCGAGTTAACCCTTAACTTTACGGACGACTTGACTTCTTAGTGAATGGATCCAAAATTTGTGATTGGCTCTGCTGATCTGACATGTGCAACCCCCCCAAAAAAACATTTATGTATGTGCCTGGTGCTCCGAGTATAAAACTTTGTTGCCTGGGTTAACTAGTATGCCCCAACAGTGCAAAATAATATGATTTGTTATTTTATATTGCACCATCATATTCTCCAATAAGAATATGCCATTAATTGCTAAAAGCATAAACCTGTCCTATAGTTACCCCCAGAATCCATCAAAAATATTGCACCTATAAGGCGGATCCCAGGGCTGACAAACGCCTATGCCCCCTTAACTCTTTCAGTGCCAACCACATATATAATAGGTAGATATCATAAGATTCTAAACGTGTCAAGGGTGTACATACATATAGCTGTATAGATTGTAATTAAAAACATAAAAACTTTTATTAAATGGATTCAAATGTATTTAATGAATGAATTTAATAAATACTGGAAGCATAACACTTTTTTTTGTTGAATAATGGGAATTCTTTGCCTTTACTTGCAAATAAGATATATATTACATTTTGGCTATACAAATTATTGTGTTTTGTGCTTCTTTTTTATTTATATATTGCAAAATCACAGCATAATATGCAAAATGTATTAAGAAAAAGCCTGATGTGTAGCGTTACTGATTTCAGCACTTTTCTTATCATGCAGCTCTTTCCTCAAGGACCATCTGGGATGTTAACTACGGTTTGCCTTCCCTGGTAATGTTTTCATGAAGGTATTCAAGAATTCTAGCAATTCTGAGCAACCAAATAAACCAATTTCCCTTAAGACCAACAGCAATGAATTTTTCCCTTTCAAACAGTAAATAGGAATATGTGAAAGGCAAGTGGGAAATATACTGTAATATATATATATATTTATATCATATGCACAATCTTTACACTCGCAATCAACTTTTAACACATTTCCATGACGGTATTCTGTATATGTTAAGGTTAAAGGGCACAGTTCCTGTATTTTATATTTTTTTTTTACTGTTCAACATAGAAACATAGACTAAAATGTCAGATATAATCCTTAAGGTCTTAAACCTTACATGGTCCTCGTTAGCTTTACCTTATATTCAGGTCAGCCTTTCCCCCAAATGTTGTAACGGCACCCTTGTCACCCCTTTTTTGTGGACCCCCACATGTTTCCAATCACATCCCAACTACAAGTCCCTTCTCGTTCTCAGCGCCTCTCCATAAAAGTATCTCTACATCCAAAAAATAATGAGTTTCCATCTTTGTTTACGGCGCAGGCATCGTGACATTTAGGTCCCGTAATGCCACGGCGCGGAGGGCAAGATGATGTGAGTTTCACAGAAACCAGTCCCATTGCCCAAAAAACCCAAAAACTTACAGATGTTCCTGGATCCCAAGAAACAATAAGACTTGATATCAAAAAAAGGATTTATCGCTTCCTATTGTAGATTAACTTGGATTAACATGGAAATTACTATTTAGAACCTTTTCTCAACGATGTGTTCCATGGCTACCTTGAAATATTCATGGTTGTGTAAATGGATGAAATTCTGTCCTCGGAAGATCACGTTAAACATGTAATCAAGGTCATCACAAGACTCCGTACCTCTTTTATATGCCAAATTCAAGAGAAATGTGTCCTTCACACAGATACCATAGAGTTCTTTAGCTTTATTATTTCCTCAAGGATTAAAGATGCACCCTAGAAAAGTGACTACCAAAAAGTAGTAGTAGTTTTTGTGAAACGTTCGTCGATCACGTCTCCCATGTCTTCTGATTTCCTACCATTCTCACAAAGGAAACTCAATGGTTCCAATGGACCCCAAGGCCGAGACCCCTAGAACAAATAATCACCGGTGCTCTCATCTTGATCCTACCAGACCTGCAACATCCATACAGATGCCATAACTGCGTCCTCGTTCCTGGAAGAGAAATCTCACCTCCATGACCTTCACCCGCAGACTACCTTGATATATTCATGGTTGTGTAAGTAGAGGTACCCGATTTACTTCCCGGCATTGGAGAACCTTAAAGACTACATATCCACCAACAACTCGCTTCATCCTACCAACACAGGTTGTCCACAGTAACCAGTAAGAACTGCTCAGTCTCCATTCTTTGTCATCTTTTGGGTGCGATTTCTGATAATTTGTAAAACCGAACTTACCTAAGATTTTTTTTTTTTTTCCAAGATTATTATGTTCTGAGAGAAAATTTACACCTGGTAACAAAAAGGATAATGTGATGGAAATGTCATATTTTGAGTTAGGAAAGGACCAGAACCTCACCCCTTCCTTAGCAAACCCGCTATTTCTACTTCACGTTTCTTTATTGACGACGTCCATGGAATATATTGCAGTCAAACTTCAGGGCAACTTTTTGTTTTGCGTACAATGTGTCTGAGAAAGCTTACAGCCACTATTTCTTTATTCAACGCATGCATACAATGCACGGCTATTAAACAGGGTGACGGCTAATGTGCGGCGCTGATGAGCCGGCACAGAAAAAAGGTCAAGATAAAATAAATGTATAATAGGGTGAAGATTTGTTTTCAATGAGAGCGCTGTTGGAATCTGCAATTACATTTATCAGTTGAAATGATATATATATGTGTGTGTTTTTTTTGGCTATTCCATATATAATTTTTTAAGTAGAAATTATTGTCTCACTTTTGATACTATGTATTTTATTCTAAAAAGGAAAGAATATTAACCTCGTATATGAAAAGAGCATTGAATGGCAAAAATGATAATAGCTCATAGAACAGTTTGTGATAAAAGCGAAAAAAAAATAAGAAAACCCAATCTTTAGGGTTTTTAAATATAGATTTGGGCTCCATAAGCTACCCCAAGACCTACCTCTAGAAGGGACTCATGTGACGTGTGGCATAGGGTACTATTGAGGCTGTACCAGATAGGGCAACCGCCATACTGGGGTTGCCACCACCCTGGACCCCTAAGCTAGGACTAGTCAATCAGTGACATAATATGCCACCGGTGGCCACTTGGGACATAGTGGCAGGGACCTTACCTAGACCTTGGCTCAGTATCAGTCGGTAAATCTGGCAGTAAGAGACATAGAGAACAGACATAGAGAATTTATGTTCCCCCTGGGGTTAAACTCCAAGATTTTTTTGTGATCGCAAGGATTTGAATGGATTTACTGCATGACAGGACCTGGATTAGAAAAGAAAAGGCCAGGTAGTCCTATCAAAAATGAACAATTTAGAGATCAAGGACGCACACCCTTGCGCAGCGAAAACATGAATGCGATATTTAAGATTTAAAATAATGCCTACTTGCCCGCTGTTGCCAGTAATGGAGTCTAAGTTGATTCTTATTATGGTTCTTTTACATAAGTATTGTTTCCATTTCCTACTCAGGTTGATAAAGCATTCCATCGTCATTGCTAATACAAGAAGTTATAAAATCCCACGGTCGTGATTTGATACTCGTGGAGTAGCGTGAGTGACACTCTACCTCCCACGCTCACCCATCCTAATGATAATCCTGGAAAAGGCAACGTTTTCATGGCAGCGCTCTATAACATGCTGGAACCGACCAACGTCTTATACGGGGAATGACACAACATTCCGCACCCCTGCTAACTGCTAAATCCTCCTCATCGCTGAGGAACCCAACTTCACCTTTGCCAAAAGAAGCCAGTCTCCCCAAACCCTCATGTAAGACCAGACTGTTCAGTTGGGGGGGGGGGGGCATGAAGAAAATCTCAGAGACTTGATAAGTGAGGGTCCATAAGGGAAGGGTAGACCAGTAGGGTAAAGCTGCTACAGAACTCGTTGAATGTGTTTTCTAGATTAATTTTAATGAGAATGAAGAGAAAGGCTAAGACATAAAGAAAAAAGGTAATGAGGGGTAATTCAGGATAAGAGGTGCAGTTATGGAGAAGAGATAGAAAGGGAGAAAGAGTTAAAGGACAGTGGGAGAGAGGAAATTAAGGAGAAGAGATAGAAAGAATCCAAGGACAGTTGTTGGGAAGAAGATCATGAAGGAGGTAAAATAAGGGGGGAATCAGGGCCGGCCCAAGACAAAATGCCGTCTGGGGCGAAGTTTAAAATGCCGCCCCCCCCCAATATCTATCCTTCCTCTCCCTCCCTGCCTCCCCCCATTATCTACCCTTCCTCTCCCCTTGTACTTACCTTTCAGCAGTCCTGCGGCGAGTCTCCCTGCTCGGTCTCGGTGCCGGCTTGTAATGCTGAGCGCTGGAAATTACGTCATCTTCCGGTGCTCAGCATTACAAGCCGGCACCGAGACTGAGCTAGAGGGCTCGCAGAGGAGAGAGAGGGGCGCCGAGCGGGTACTGACAGCTTGGTAAGCGAAAACCACTCCGCGCCCCTCTCTCTCTCTTCCGCTTTTTTTTTTTTAAAAAAAAAAGGGCTTGGGGCGGCAAAGTGCCGCCCCTTCAAAAGTGCCGCCTGGAGCAGTTGCCCCACTCAGCTGCATTGTCGGGCCGGCCCTGAGTGGAATGGTGGGACATATTTCACATAGAGAGAAAAAGTTGAGTGAGATCAGAAATCCAATTAAGAAAGAGATAGGGAACAGTGAAGAAGGGGTGTAAAACGATAAAGAGAATAAAACAGGAATAAATTAGAGAGAGATCAGGACAAAGGGATATAGAGAAGAGAGGAGGGAAAAGACAAGGGCAAATGATACAATACACAGTGCATGAAGGTAATTTAGCCTAAATTATTTTATGGGGCGTAATCTTCATTTAATAGAAGTAAAAACAGAAACAAAAACAACTATTTTCTTTTCCCCGCACCAAAAATCTCTTTTTTTGGGATTTTTTTTTTTGATTGCTTAAATGGAATTACGAAAAAAAACCTCATTTTTTTGAAGGACTATTTCTAATTCTGTTTTATTGCGCACCGCACCTGGATGAATAAATATTGCGCGTTATTTAATTGTTATTCATCTAGCAATCTAATAAGCCTTAATTACAACAAAGTTATAAGAACGCTGCGAAATCTCTCGCAACAAATAATATCGCGTTCCCATAAATAATTCTCTGGGTTCTCTGGTGGTTGTATTTCTATCGAGAAGGCGAACGCGTTAAGGAAAGTCTGAGAGAAAAATCATTTGCAATAATTATGAAAGATAATCATAATAAAAGATAATGGGTGGATAAGGGACGTACGGTTTGATGCATAGTGCTAAATTCATACGCTGGGTTATTATAAGGGGGGGGGGGGGTCGGCTAATCAAAAATCCAATATAGAGAATACACCTGCCATGCAAATAATTTACTCAAAGACGGGCTGTCACGCTTCCTAAATCTTACATTTTACTTCTGTACGAGAAATAAGCCACATAATCACGTTTAGAGATTAAAAAAGTAATATATATATTAGAAATTTGCCTTTTGTGTGCCATACGAGCAGCAATCTTTACTTCCTGTTTTTAGGATCTATGGTTAGTCCTTCCCATTAGGTTAAATCCATACCGGGGAACTTGTGGGCTCCGAATACCCTTGGGGGATGGGGCCAGGACTACCCACTGGCATCGGTGGGCGGTCCCATTGATGTCAGTGGGTGTTCCCACCATCGGGAAGTGGGTGGGGAGTGGGGCGTGTCCCAGGCGTGGCTATGTCTCCCTTGTTGTGAAGTTGCTGATTGCTGTTAATTGGTTCAGGCAGCCTTTGTAAGGATGGCAGGGAGGTGAAAGGAGGGAATTTCAGGGTGGGAAACCGATTAGATAATGAGAGCTTTCATACATTTAAAAAGAAATATCTTCAAAACAACGAGGTCCGTATATTCCCAATCCAAATTTTATCCCTCCTCCACCCAATGGGCAAGATGCCCCCAAGGATTTATTTTTTACTTTAAGAACCTCATCCTACAGTGCATGGGATAGGGGTAGAGAGGGAGGCTACGGTTGGGGTCCTTGCTTTTCTTTGCTTATTTTAGTATCATGAGGGGGCTATAGTTGTAGTTTAACACATAGGCTTAATTTACTAGCCCCCACACAGTGCACATGGCTTAGGGTACCTTGGGGGGGGGGGATTGGATCTTCAAGTTCAACTGGTCTCTCCTGTAGTTGAGGGTCTACACACGTGCAAATGCGAAGTTGGGTTTAGCGAATTGTCATTTGTTCATTTGGTATTTTATCAAACCCATGTGAGCTTTCTGTTGTAAACTTCCAATTTTTGCCAATTCACTCAGTTTAGTAGACAAAGCCCAGCATGCCTGTCTTGCAGAGCTTTCTGAAAACTTTGTATCATATGGAAACAAAAAAACACATTTTTAAAAACTTTAATTTTTTTTTTTTTTGAAAGTCAAATTTTTTTAATGGGAGCTCCTCTTTCACCCCCATCTCCAAGCAGTGCTGATTTGATCCATATAACTCTAGTAAAACCTTCACCCACCTACCCATACTAAATATAATCATTTTTCATGAAAATTCTATTTCTTTTAATTAACAAAACAAACAAACAAAAAAAACATCAATAACACAAATTCCAGTTCCATCCGAGGCACCTCCTTAAAAAAAAAACTAGTGTTTTTTGGAACAATTACTTTGCACATATACCGTATCAGACGGGTTCTTCTATAGAACCCAAATGCTAAGTCCGAATACACAACCAGGAATTATTCCATCTGTTAATTGCCATGCTCATTAATTACAACAATGTGTCAAAATAATAATAATAATAATTCAGATTAAGTTCTAATATCTAAAACAACAGAATTGGCCTTAAATTCCTTATTATTACTCATGTTTTGTTAAACTTTATATTTCGGTTGAACGTTATTATATATTGCGTTGTCACGTCACATGGCATCGGGTCTCAGCTTGTTTGTGTAGAACGTTTTTGATGGAATGATATAGGTTGTTAACTTCACATACTGCTGTCCTGCTTCAGGTATAGCATGTGTAAAACACCAGGACAATGAAGTGCCCCCTGCAGTGATCACACGGGTAATTCTTCAATGTGTCATCGTTTATCACACAGCAGGAACATGTCAGGAAGACGAGAGGCCATTCAGTAGTTTCCATCTTGGGCAATTACGTTCTTCTGCTCCATAATTCACCGAAACACTGGAAAACCCTTCGAGTCCGGAGGAAATGTGCATCTTTTCTGAAATAGGCATTCGTAAAATAACATTAAAATAAATCCAAGGACACCATCAACAAATATTCAGGTAAGACAGTCCTTAAAAATAGAGAAACATTAAAAAGCTGGAGATGGCCTTCAACCTAGACCTCCATGCCCAATGGGTTCCCTGGAGGGCACGTAGAATTCAGTGGCGGTAAAGATGACATTAAGATCTTCTTCTTTAAGTCCTAGTTGGTAAGTAGGAGCATTCCGTTGGTTTCCATGGTGATTTCCCTATAAGAATATTCCAAGAAACTTATGTTATCCCAGTTATTATGTAAGTTACAGTATATTATGATGAAAGAAGTCTTTTAGGAGCTTCAGCTGTACGGATAAATTAATGGCACTCTCATTAAACTTTCGCAAATCTGCCATTTTATTCTTTCTTCTGAAGGGTTGGGGGAAGCTTTGAAGCTTCTTCTATGGCAATAACCCATCAGTGCCCTGACCAGTTTGGACTTCACATCCCCGGAAAGGTTCCTTCTCATGGTTTCTGTTGAAAAGAATGGTGTAATGGAACAGAAACTCAACCCAATTGTTGGTTCTTGAGAGAAGCCCAAGTTAGACTTAGTATCCTAACCATACCAGGGGCTTAACGTGTTTGATAACCTACACCGGGGTTTTATTAAATGATCATTTACATTCCAGATCGGTGGAAATCCTTCCCAGTCGGTATGCTGCAGCAGGTTTAGTCGCTTCCAACCTGACAAAGTCCTCTTCTACAGATAGCCCGGAGCATAAATTGCGGAATATGCTTCATTTTTGTGTCTGTAAGACTCCTGCCATGTTGACAAACGACCCTTCCCGTTGGCCACTTGACAGAGAGCTGATCTTTCCGTTAAATCATTCCGGGAAGAAGACGGCTGTTAATGTCTATAAAAAAAAAAAAAAGTGTTACACAAAGCTTCATTTACTGTTTTTATAGGGGGCACTCAAAATATTTCAACGTCTTTAATCCGACCCACGGACCTTGTCAGACGCTTTCACCCCCACCCCTGATTTCAGGGTAACGGTATATTCATTATTGTGTAATGAGTACAGAACATATTTATATTCTCATAAATGCTCAGAATATTCGTTGGGGGGGTTGTAAGTTTAAGGGACCCCTTAGACACTCGATGGAAGCAATCGTGTTTCGGCCTGGACATTGTGACGCTTCCGTTTGATTTCCGTTTGATTTCAGGCCTCTGCAGAAAGAACCAAAATCCAAGGTTTCGGCAGTAATTCTTGCGGCCACAAATTCAGATCCTGTAAGTTTTTTTGGACATCTTTTTTGTTTTATTTGTCCAAATTGGACTTGTTATGTCCTGTTTACCCATTGTACAGCGCTCTGGAATATGTTGTCGCTATATAAATGAATAAATAATAATATTTAACCCACCACTAGAATAATATCAAATAATAATTATTGCTGTATGTTATTGGGGCGCTGGGGTAATTTTAGGGGCTGCCATAAAATAGAATTTCAGGGTGAAAACTGTAAAAGAATCCTTAAGGTTTTGAGCCCTAATATACTGCCAATGTAGTCTTTATTATCTTGTGAGAATAAAAGACCTAAAGATGTGAGAGCAGGCAGGGGGTGGGTTAAAACGTTTCGAAATGTGGCGGGGAAGAGGCGCTTCGCTTCTAATGTAGCCTTTTTTTATTTGTTTTACAAGAGGAGGTTGGGACTTTTCTTGTTAGACCGGGACTGTTGGGGGGTTTGGGTTATATCCCTCGCTAATTGAAGCCCTTGCGCCCCTCAGCTCCGCCAGAATTATTAACCCCATCAGTGCCAGGCATACACCCATCAACTTCTGGCAAAAGTTTTAAAAGTGTATCTACGTAGCTAGTAATACTAGGAGACGAGTAGCCATGATGAAGGATGATGATGTTGTGTGTTTCCTACACTGGTATACATTATTAGGGGCATATTACTAGGTTTAATAAAAACCCCTTTGAATTTTTTACCACCCCCCCCCCATTCTCCAAATATTGGATAGAAGAAGAACAGGAGCAGCCCCTGGCCCCTTCTCTTTGTGAAGGTCTAAAGTAACCCAAAATGAAGCATGTCCCCCGGCGCTCTGTATGGAATAGATCTGCATCAACGGAGGGGGGATGACGTCTGCCGATATCACCCACTTTGGAGGACCGGGCATGACGCCCTCACTTGTGCCAGGAGAGAGGAGGACTAGGAGGTGGGAAAAGATTAGAGGAGTTGGGTGTGAAAAGGAGGGACACAGAACATAGAATTAGAATAAGGCTCATCCCGTTCTTCATACGTATGCCGGGGTATATATTACAAAAACAGAGAATATAAACATGCGCGGGATCGGCATACGGCTCCTGAATCTAAGACGAGACCGACGACTTTACAGCAGGGGAAACGGGGGGGCTAATGGGGCCGACCTGCCGGCAGATTCTGTGTTTCTATTAAGAATGAACAATTTCTTTTTATTTGGCATAGTTACATAGTAACTTAGAATGAAAAAAAAGACTTCGGGTTCAAGCTTGCTGTTGATCCAGATTAGTCTTTGAAATATGTCATTTCTGTTAGAACGTTACCATATAACTAAATCTGATTGTTCCGGCAGTCATCCTATAACAATTATTTAACGTCTTAACTCATACTGTAACTTTTGTAGACACACATCATTAGAATATACGTTTTTTTGTGTTGGGGTAAGGATGTTATCCTCCGTTTATTGCGCGTCTGCCCTTATTTTAATGTGTACTGCGGTAAGACGACCCACCAAGGAACACTAGACCAGATACTCTTATCCCGGGGCAAAAGATATATAAACAAACTCTTAATTTAGACTTGGTTAATCCCGCCTGACGTGGCTTTCCCTCCTCCGAGTCGCCCCCTGGGACCCCGATCGCTTATATCACAGGCCACAAGTCTTTATCGCTTACTAGAGCCGTACGAGAGACTCTCTCGGCGCGCGGCTTAAAAGAAATGTAATGAAGTGATTGAGGCTTAAAAGCATATGTGCAACAACATTAAGTTAATGCATTGTGATCGCTTACCATCGCTAAGCTTCCCAATTAAGTGGATTTCCGGGCTGTGCGTCCCAGTCAGGTGTGTGTACGAGGACAGCAGTCAACGCCGCGCAAGTCTTTAAATTACTACCTTTGTCTCTCTTATTTACGCTCTTATTTATCTCTTTCCTTCCCTTTCTTTTCTTTGTGGGTATCATCCTCAGGGCCGGCCCAAGACAAAATGCCGCCTGGGGCGAAGTTTAAAATGCCGCCCCTCCCATTATCTACCCTTCCTCTCCCTGCCGCCCCCCATTATCTATCCCCCCCCCCCGTACTTGCCTTTCAGCAGTCCTGCGGCGAGTCTCCCTGCTCGGTCTTGGTGCCGGCTTGTAATGCTGAGCGCCGGAAATTACGTAATCTTCCGACGCTCAGCATTACAAGCCGGCACCGAGACCGAGCTAGAGGGCTCGCAGAGGAGAGAGAGAGAGGGGCGCCCAGCGGGTACTGACAACTTGGTAAGCGAAAACCACTCGGCGCCCCTCTCTCTCTTCTTGGCTTTAAAAAAAATAAATTAATAAAAAAAGAGCTTGTGGCGGCAAAGTGCCGCCCCTTCAAAAGTGCCGCCTGGAGCGGTTGCCCCACTCGGCTCCATTGTCGGGCCGGCCCTGATCATCCTCTATTTCTCTGGTCCAAGCACCAGACGTTCTAAGGATATCACCCAGAGATTTCTGCTAGCATTCCTTGTCCAGTTGGTCCCCGCCAAAAATATCCCCCGTGTTCCACGAATCCTATAAGCAGCTCTGTTTTTTTTTTATATAGCGCCATCATACTCCGTAGCGCCATCATACTCCGTAGCGCTGTACAATGGGTAGACAGGACATAACGAGTAGTATATAACATAATATCTGACTTACAGAAGCAGGTGAGGAAGGCCCCCGCTCGAAGAGCTTACAATCTAGAGTTATTATATATGTGGAAACCCACAGATCACGCTAACCCCCGGAACATTCCAAACCGCATTGAAAGCCATGTATCTTAATAACTATTTCTGTTCCGTGTTGACGCAGGTCATTAATTAGACAAACATGTTTGATGATAAAACAGTGATTTACCCCGTAAAAGTCAATAAGTAAATCCTTCAGGCGGCTTCGATATGCAAGTTACTCAGACGTCCACGCTAAATGTTACTTGTCAGCGTTCTAGCTCCTGGAATCGGATCTCGCGTTTTTGATTGTCAATAATCGTCCAAGAGCGATCACTCATTTCCTAGGTGAGTAAATCTCCATTAAAGAACCTGCAAGAACAAATGGTAAAAACACATTAAAGAAAGCTTTATATTCATAGCATATAATATATATATAAATACATAAAAAATGCTTTAAAAAATGCTTTATATTCATACCATATAATATATTTATAAATACATTAAAAATGCTTTATATTCATTCTATATAATATATAATAGTAAATTAATAGAACTGTTATTTTACCTGTAAAAATACATAAATATAGAATACAGTGCTAATATATTCCCCAAATCCTGCTTAAAATATTATATTAAAACATATAAAAATTTATTTTTTATATCAAAGCTATTATACAAATTTAAAAAAATCTTACAAAAGATTAGAGATATGATAAGTATATTTATTATCCTGTTATTGCTGCAGTACAGCACATTATAAAAAAATGGCCTGATCCAATTAGGCATGTACATTACATTCAAAGCCGGGGGGGGCTGGGGGGTCGGTCATTAGCCCCCTGGACTGGCCTGATTTAACAATTGTGCCTCACTGCCTAAAACTTTTTCTCATGTTCCACATAGGATCACCAGAGTTTCTAGAGTCACAAGGACGTTGGAAGCGTTTACATCCTGACTGGATCATTTGCGTGCTTTTATTTGCGTTGTATGCATTGCCTTTCGGTAAATGTGCTTTGTTATTTTGTTTGCTGAATGTGTCCTGCTGATGTATTACTGGGCCGCGTGGCTGGGCATATGTCTCCTTACTTACTGACGTTAGTATTTAGTATTTAGCGATTGGCGAGTGGACAGAATTTGGCCAGCTCGGCTGTTTCTTGATAGGTGGAGCTGGCGTCTCCTACAATGGAATGGATACAATGTAACCAGCCCATGCAGCACAGGAATCGTAGATAAGGACCATCTTCCCATGTTTTATTAACCCCAGTGATGCTGAAAAACTGCCTTGTATGTTCATTAACCTTTTCAGTGCTGGCATTATTAAAACAAGGTGCTATAATAATGGGTGGGTGCGAGGCACCATGGCCATGAGATACAGGGCACTGTTACCAACATGTTATAGTAAGACAATATTTTTTTTTCACATTTTGAATTTGGCGACCCTAAATACCCCCAAACTTGGCCTAGGCTTAGGGTGGCAGGTCTGCATTGGTGGCAACGGCTCATGGATCACATTACTGGGGCAAATAGTGGGTCAGTGCCTGAATCGCTGTTGCTTCTCTCTCTCTTCCTAGTCCGGCTTGGGCGCTGTTGTTATCGTGTTGAAGTCCTAAAATCACTATTTACAGCAGTAAAAAAATCCACAAAAAAATGTATTCGAGGCTTACATAAGAGGAGAAAAAAAAAATCCTCATAGAAACCATTTTTCTTTATAAAGTCTGCTCCATTTTTTTTTTTATTCCCGAACTGCTACATTGTACGTGACACATACACAAGAAATCATGATGTCATAAAGTCATTTAATACCAACCAAAAAATTATTATTATTTTTAATAAATATCTCTTTTTGGCGCTCACAAAACCTTTCCGTAGCCGTAGGACTATTAAAAAAAAAAAAAAAAAAAAAACAACCTCTTTAAAAGAATTGATTATTTCTATTTCTCATCTAAATATTTTTGTCGAGGAGCCTTTGACATTTAACCTGGTTGGGGATTGTTTGTCAATCAGCATTTGATGTCGGGCTTGTTTCTTATTTATGTTGCCGCTAACCATTTTGACGTGACATGTGCCACCCATCCATCGGAAGCAATACTTGATCACGTTAAAAAATTCCAACTTCATCCATCTTTTTTTTTTCCCTTTTTTTTTTTTTTTTTTTTTCTTTTTTTTTTCTTTTCTGATGACAACCTCCGACCAGCGAAGGGAGGGGTGAAGTTCTCCCGGTGGGACTATCCTAAAGATTCAATCAATTCTCCTCAATTACTAACAAATTTAAATGTGATTTATCTGCCCAGGAATCATTCCAATATCAGACAAGGACCTATCAATAAAACCCCTAAAGGCAATCTTTTTTTCTTTTTTTTTTTTTTTCTGAGCTGTCAATAGAATCTGCGAGGCACAAAGAGAAAAAGCTGCAATTTGAGATATTTTGACTTTTTTTTTTTTTGGTAGCACTTAATTAAGTCGACAAGAAGCTGTCAAGGATAATTTTCGAAGCACGCGACCGCGGTGGTTGACATTTGATAATATTACACTCCGTGTTGATTGAAATTGATTTTTTTTTTTTAGAGGCTAGAAAAGGGGCATTTGACAACTTTCTGCCCATATATCCAAGGACAAGGGCTAGTTTGTTAAGGCAGCTCGTGACAAACAGAATAATGGCTTTTTAAAACCAGCTGAGTTTAACAATTATAGGGCAGGGGTCTGTTATTTCAGTGTCAAGAACGAAGCCGTATGAATGACAACTACCTCAACGGGAGAAAGAGAAAAAAACATGAAAACCAGGGATCCGGCTGAAAACAGCAGCGGGTAATAATAATTCCAATATTAAGGCATAAAGTGTGCAATAAATTTTAAGCAAGAAAATCTGTAAATATTTTTGAATCATTTGATTTAAATAAAATTTATTTAAAAAAAAACTTAAAAAAATTAACTACCTTAGTGCCGAAGGTGAATAACTCCAGCAAAATAATATAAAAAAATATATATTTAATAATATAATTAAATATATTTAATTTAAATATTTTTTGATAAAAATAAAATTAAATAAAAATAAACAAACTCGTTATGGCGCAGCCTGTATATCCGCTTCAGTGTCCGTCTCCCGCTCCTCGGTACGCAGTGGGTGGTGGCCCCCTGAGGCTACGTGGCCCCTGCGTATCCAGGTCTTTGTTTTTTTTACCTGGGGAAGCGTATAAGGGCTGCCCTTAGGCCCTGGGTCCCGCACTTAAGAGGGCCCATAGTGCTGCTAATTATCACACCCCTTCTTCATTTGGTATTTGCATGGAGCTCCAAAAATAAAAATTATATCCCAGCGCTCCGTTTTCTTAGAGATTCGGAGACCACAAGCATGAAGGAGAGCAGGACCCCCGCTTGCCCCGTCCTATGCGATGGAATAAAGGGGTCCAGCCAGCCCCGACGGCAGCTCTGGGTCGGATATGCTGAATATTTCATTATAATAGTTCATTACAATAAGTAAATCTATGTAATTATATATATAGATATTGGTTCAGGCAGCCTCTGTAAGGCTGGGTCGAGAAGAAGGTAGAGAACTTCAGGACATGAAATGATTAGACGATGCCAGCCTGGCTACCTGACGCCACGGAACTTCCCTGGTGCAAAATAGTTCAAATACCTCTAAAACAATTACAGTGATTGCAACACATAATGTAGTATATAGAAAGTTTTTAAAAAGTGTCGTTTTTGCTAAAAAGGTGACCGCTCCGCCTAAAGAATGTTGAGCGAATAGGGCTGAGCTGGCCATGTATAATGCAATTACTCCGGGGAGATTCCTCCTCATCTCACTGGTTTAATATCACATCGTGCAGGGCCAGCTCAGCCCCGATCTGCAGGAGAAGAATTTAGGGTTAAGCCTTCGAAATGCATAGTAAAGCCCTGGTTTAGTAAATAAACCTCAGAAACCCGCTACGGGGCACAAGGAGGTTGGGGGGACAAAATAAAGAGCTGTTATCCTTGATTGTTCCTTTAATAAGTTCTGTGATGGAACTGCGGCTCTTCTCATTAGACGCTTCCATGTTTAACGATAACGAGCCGTCTTCTCTGCAGGCTAAGTAACCCGGGATCACTAGTTCATTATAAGAGTTTCGCTGATCGTCATGGGAACAGGACGTTAGCCACAGTGCCAAATGGGGTCTCTTTATCTCTCAAAGAGGGTTAAAAAGGAAAAAAAAAAAAGGTATCGAGAAGTGAAGCGTTATTTGGGACTGGTTTGGATTATTCGGTTATTTGTGAATTGGAAAGAATACAAACTATCCAAAAATACAAAAGAGCCAGAAAATGAATAAAGGAAACGGGGCATTTCAGCAACGAGGAGAGATTTACTAAACATTTTATCTTAAGGAGCGACCTCGTTTAAATGTACAAATACAACAGCTTTGCTTGCGGGGCGCTTGCAGGCGAAGCCGTCTCCCGGCGGACAGGGGGCCACTTTTTACGATTAGATGAAAAGGCTCTCTTCACAGTAAGGGCTGTAAAGCTCCGGACTACGTTGCCTATGGCAGGGGTGAGCACAGGGATACGTCTCATAACTTACATTTCTTCGTCCAGGAATTATTCTGACTGCCGGTGGAGTCACGAAGGAATATTTTTCCCTTCTAAAAGGTTTCTCTTGCCTTTATTTGGATCAATGCAATTAAAGCTACATTGGACTGAGTTGGACTAACGTCCAGAAGTTTGGGGTCACTTAGAAACTTCCTTGTTTTTGAAAGACAAGCAAATTTTGTCCATTAAAATAACAAGAAATGGATCAGAAATCCAGCGCAGACGGGGTTAATGTTGTAAACGACTAGCTGGAAACGGCTGATTTTTAATGGAATATCTTCATAGGCATTCAGAGGCCCTTTATCACTCCCATCACTCCTGTGTTCCAATGGCCCTTTATCACTCCCATCACTCCTGTGTTCCAATGGCCCTTTTTCACTCCCATCACTCCTGTGTTCCAACGGCCCTTTATCAATCCCATCAGTCCTGTGTTCCAATGGCCCTTTATCACTCCCATCACTCCTGTGTTCCAATGGCACATTGTGTTCGCTGATCCATCGTTAAAAAAAACCTCGTAATTATGTTTCAGCTAGAAATTTCCATGTTTTCCATGAAAACAGCCAAGTGACCCCAAACCTTGCTAATGATAATTACTTTTTATGAATTGATTGATATAGCGCCATCACATTCTGCGGCGTTGTACGGTGGGATTCAGGACCCCATCTGCTGGTATCAGCTGCATCGACTTTCCGACAGGCCCACTTAATGTCCTTTCAGCCGCGATGGGGTTAAAACTTCCCTCATCCGTCTCATGTCAGCCAAGAGCCACAGCAGGGTGAAAGGGGTTTAATTGATCCGGTTCTGCAGTAGCCTTGAGAACTTGATTCAGATATTGACGTCCACCGAGTGCCTTAAACTGTAGCTTCCAGAGCCCGCGATGGCTGAACATCAGAACTATTAACCTCTGGCCTTAGCAGTTGGTGAAACATCACAGTAGCAGTAATTAGGAAGTCAATCCGAGTCACATGTTTCACTTACACCGGCGCGTCAATCAATACGGCTCGTGACAGATTCATTAGGGCAGGAATTGCAGCGCGGGGTTATTGTAACAAGCCCATAAAGTATACTTTTTTTTTTTGTGGGTGGGCCGGCGAGAACCACGCCAGAGGCTCTGACAGTATGACGATACCAATTGATTTTAGCTCCGTCAACTTGGAAAGTGACGCCGGCTTCAAAACCTCCAGGACCGACTGCTGAATATTCCGAGACCGCTTTAGCGTATCCCGGCGTTAAAATGACAATTATCACAGAAGTGTCGTATCGAGTGAGGACCTAATCCTGGCCTTTGGAAACTGTTAGCCGCTGGGGTGTATAGAGAGATTCTAGAATGTGATTGTTTTAGGACATTAGTGTTTTAGGAACTGCAAAAAGAAACCAGAGGGTCTATTGGGGCGTCCCTGGCCTACGGTGCCTCTTTCTTTATAGTAAATTAAATTGGTTGCCACTCCGGTTTTCGCAGTAAAAAAATGCTGCCTCTGGCCTACATTGTCTACGCAGCATCGCAAGGGTTAACAGGAACTGGAATCTGTAGGATCATGCCAGGTCCGTAAGAGCGACTCTATTGGTTGCCAGCACTTGCCTGCTCTGGCATTAACCAATGAATAGCAGCTTCCCCTTATTGGTTGATTCTAGAGGAACTCGTGCGGACCTCCTGGAGCCTCCCAGGCTAAGTTTCGGCATCAGGAGTTAAAGGTCCGTACAAGCGACTCTATTGGTCGCCGGCAGGGATCTCCTCTGGCATCAACCAATGAAGGGCAGCTGAGGGTATCACAGGGTTCTACAGCCCTAAAAACAATACATAATAATAATAAATAAAGTATTTTCTTCATCTAAATGCCTCACTTCAATAGGTCCCAAAGTCAAATACACCCCCTACAACAAAAGTTGCCCCTTTTATGGCAAACTTCAAATCTTGAGAATAATTCTTCACCACCGAAGGTGGGAAGTACGGTTCACCCCGGGCTTCAAGGGAAAAAAAAAAAAAATTGAAAAAATTGTTAATCTTATTCCACTCCGAAAAGAAATACCACCGTTAAATAAAAATACTTGTATACATACGTATAACACGAGAAATAATATGAATATAATATCAATAATATTCTAACTAGGCTATACATATAATGTTACTTTATCTTAACATTATTATCTCAATTATTTCCCGATTAACGTGAAATGCTTAATATTGATATTTAAGGTCCCCATTCGATCATCTGATTTAAGTGTCTTCTATAATCACACATAATGTTCTTTGTAGGAACATTCCATGATAGCAACATAATAGCGGCATGAGAGAAACAACAGGGAGCGCGAGAGGGCTGGGTAATATAAAAAACATTAGACTAACTCAAGCTATCAACATGACAAGGGCCGTATGATTTACAGCAAACATGACATTATAAAACGGGGGGGTTTGTAGCCCTTTCCACTAAATGACAGAACAGTTGGACAATCTTCAACTTGCTGAGAGCGATCATAAAGTTACTCGACAACAAGACCTCTAACGGGGCATAATGATTCACAGAGAAATGAGCGATAGCAACAAAAAAAAAATAATAAAAAATTGAAATAAATAATAAAAAAAATATTTAGCACCTGTGTGTATATCGGTGGCCATATTTATTATGGAAACTGTTGATTTTCACATATGACGTGACAAAAAGAAACAGTTTGTCAGGAATTAATATATCCCTTTAAATAAAGAATGCGTATTGAAGTGAGTAAAATACATTCTTTAAACCTGAGAAAATAATCCTTTGCCTTTCAGTGGAAGCTACAGCTCCAGAGCTGCAGCTTCCCGGCTTCTCCATGGTCTGATGATTAAAGCTACTGATTGGCTGCTGGGAGGAGGAGGGGATGTGGGTGTGGCCAAATGTCACTCCCCTTTGGTAAAGTGTCCTGGATACATGGGGATGCAGCGGTGCACCCGCAAACTCAGATTTGGGTATCGGTTTTTACCCTTTCTCTGCTGGGTCAGGGTCGTAACAGCATGGGCGTAGGAACCCCTAAAAATCTGGGGGGATGGCATTTTTCCCCATCAGATACCCCCTTTTTTCTCCCCATCTCTTTTTTTGCAAACACGTACAATAACTTATAACTTGAAACACTGCTAGAAATAATGTACGTTTAATACATTAAATATAGGGGAAAAAACAGCTAATCTTTGTAACAAATTTTTTTATTTTAAATATTGAACAATTGGACCCTAGGCTAGCATTTCCTTGCGGCCCCGCTCCACGCTCCCTAGCATGCAATCACTCCCTCCGCTCCCAAACCAAAAAAAAAAAAATAGCGGTTAGAAAAAGTATTTATATTTCTTTACATTGAGCCATTTATTATCATTATTATTTGTTTTATATGGCGCCATCATATTTCGTAGCGCTGTACAATGGGACTTGACACAAAGTTTGTTACGGCAAAAGATGCAATCAAACCGTAAAACCTGATGAAGATCTTAAGGCCAATAAATTTACAATTTTATTAAATTTTTATCTGATCCTTAGACACTATTGATAAATACAGTATATTTTTTTTAAAAAACCTATATTTTATGCATATGCCCCAAAATTCTGATGGGAGTGGTCATAGAGGCAGGTTATAGGTTGGCTGGGCCAGGGCCGGACTGGTGACATTGAGACAGCCCTGGCGCTTTAAGTAAGCAGCTGTCTGACGGCATAGATGCGGCTGACGGCTGGATGTGCGCAGCACACACTACATTTTTATGTTTAAGAAGTGTGTGGCCGCATGCTGCGGGATTGGGTGAGAGTCTGCCACTGGTCCGCCGGGCATTTTGGATTACTCGGTGTGTGTTGCTTTAGAGTGTCGCGAGGTGGCCACGTGGGCTTCTGTGATATCTGTAACGGCAGAGATCAATATCTCAGCTCGCTGGGACAGTTACAGGAGATCACCGAGTCTCCGTATCCACAAAAGATGGCCAGTGGGCTAGCCAGAGAGTGTCTGTAAACCAGGACTGTTCCATAAAAAGCGGGACTGTTGGGAAACATACATTTGCAACAGCTACGCCCAAAGAGATCGATATAAAAGGGCACAGAAAGTTAGGAGCCAGACCTTAAAATCTACGAGCCATGGCTACCTGGCTGCTGGGTTTTGTCGAGCCCCGTTCTCCGAATTGCCCAGGGACGTTATTGAATCTCGTTATTATATGCAAGCGACATATAAAAATAGCAATAAGTACTAGCATTCCATTGGCTGTATTTACCGTACTACAAGCAGATACGATTTATTCTCGCTACAAAAAAAATAAAAAATAGAAAGAATTTCTGTGCGTTTACGTCTTCTTTTTTATAGTTTTTTTTTATGCTCCATTAGTATTATCGCGAGTTTCAGGACCCACATGTTAGAGCACTTAATCAAAGGCAATGGGTCGAAAATCATGTCCCGGCTTTTCTCGTATTTGATTCATTCCTCCCAGATAGAGAGAAGTAAAAAACACATTAGGTGCGCGAAAACAGCACATGTATTATGTGTTAAGCAGTTGAGAAGGCTATCTCCGGGATTTCATCCCTCTGGGTACCAGCTAGGCTGGACATGTATTTTTACTGCCATTTCTCATTCCCTTCTCTCCACGCTGACAGTCGATATTTTATTCTTTTTTTTCCCCTTAAATCATTTCTTAAAGATGTAGTCCCTTCTTTTTTTTATAGGTCGGCTATTTAATTGCCAGCTTGGGGCTGAAAAATAAATGGAAAAAAAAGAGAAAAAAAAAAAGCATGTATATTATCCCCACCCAAAAAAAAAAACAACCTCATGCGATCATTGATGGAAGGGGAAAAAAAGAAAGGAATGGGTTAAATAGATAGATAAAGTAGTTTTATCCCAATTGTACCAAATGAATTTGTTGCACAGATGTAACGTTTGTATAATAAATGTATATATTTCAAATCCTATATTATTATTAATTATTGACTTCTATAGCACCGGCATATGCTGCAGCGCAGTACAACGGGTACCAGTTTCATTTAAGTAATACGTATGTGGTGTTTTTTTCTTATATATAGATTGTAAGCTCACAAGAGCAGGGCGCTCTTCTCCTTCTGGACCATTTTATCTATTATTAAATGGTAAATATTTCCACGGTCCCTTATTGTAACAGCGCATTGGAACCTGCTGGCGCTATATAAATAAATGTAATATCTTAATGCTTGCTTATATAGGTAAAAAGATCCCTAATTTACCCTTTTTTGTATTTATATTTATATATTTCAGTTATTTTTTATATGAAAACAGTATGAGAAATAGACACATCCTGGTACAGGAAGCACTCCCTGCTCGCATTCCAGACAGGAAGTGAACATGGAACAAACCACTTGAGGCAGGGGGTAGAATCTATCTATGGCTATGCTTTAGCTACCCTGTTTATCAGGCTTTGTGGAGAAAAGTGGACCTGTGTGGGGGGTCCCTGGGGGTCCCGAGACTAGGGTGACCACGTCGGCCATGTTTTCCAGGATAAATATACGTTTTTATATTGAAGTATGCAGTATGTGGAATGTATAGACTTGTGGAAGGGAACCAATTAGCCAGTTATACATCGCCCATACTGCAGGGCAGCACTTTTTCTGGGCTGGCCAGCAATATGTAAAAATGATATGTGTCTTGGAAAACATTGCCGACGTGGTCACCCTACCTGAGACCAGGGTAGCTGCCCTTTTTGTCCGATGATCAAGATGACCCTATACTTGTGAAATGTCTACATTAATGCCCAAAGAAAAGTATTTGGTTATGATTACATTTATTTGTCTGGAGATATATGGGGAAATAATACTATTTTTTGCATTTGTTCCATTCATACCTGGGAACCTTTGGCCCCCTGACGTCTGCTGGAAAGACCCCTAATTCAAGGCAAAATGGGCTATATAAATATAAAAAATATAAAAGCTTAGACATCCAGATGCTGTTTTAGGCAAATCAAATTTATATTTCTTTTTATACAGAAAAACACGTAAGATCTCATAGTTCATGCAAGTAAAATATGGAAATTGCTCCCAATTAGTTTGGAACTTTTGAAAAAATATATCAAAATCAAACTCATAAATCCCATTTTGGGCGCTTTTGTTCTTCTTTTCATCTGATGCCTTTAAGAAATTATCACCGATTATCATAAATAGCACTTTTCAGATATTAACAAAGTTAATTAAAAGTATAATCACATGCCGTTATATGCAGATAGAGCTGAGACCGAATATACATTCCGGGGGCCGCTAGGCATTAAGACCGCCCTGATCCTACTTTGTAGGCTTGGCATGGGCATAAAAAAGGTGAGCCATGAGCGACACGCAGGGATGGACTGGTGATGGCAATAACGTAGCCAATGGCTGGATATGCGCGGCCGGGCGCTACATTTTTATGGTCACGTAGTATGCAGCACCTGGTCGGCAGACAGCGTGTGGAGCTGTCGGCCTGCGGCCTGTGATTGCCGGTGTGCCCAGTGTGCCCGATGGCCAGTTAATGCCAGGCAACACAGGTCAGGAAATTATTAAAAGTGAGTGGAAGGTCAAGTGGCCGGGAGATATGGATGAGGCTACCATTCAGCCCCCCCCCAAATATTATATATAACACCCCCCTTGCTAGCCCTCCAGTAAGTAAATGCTGTATTACATTAAGGAAGGTTTTTGATGTCATTATTTTACAGCCTGAACTCGCCTGCATGATTTATTTTTCTGGCTGTTTATTCTTTCACATCCTATAATATTGTAAATATTTACTGGCCAAACGACGACTGCACATTCGGTATTTAAATTATTCTAATTAAACAAATAATGAGAATCAGAAAATACGTTATGGATGTGGGCGAGTTATGACAACAAGCACGGTTAATTCTCACTTGCGATGGGTTGGCAATTAAATATTATGTTAATTAATCAAGAAAGATGTAATGTGAATCATTGTGATCACAGAGCAATATGCGGAGCGGAAAAAAAATAGGCAAGATATGCAACTCCCATTATCCACAGCTGATCTTCCACGCAGTCAGGGGGAAAAAAAAGCATATAGCACATTTAACATATAGAATAATAGTAAAGAAAAATGGCACTCCCCTGACAGGGAAAGCAGGGCTTCACCCGGAGACTCCAAGTCAGACTAGAAGTGTTCCCAGATATACTCGTATTTTAAGCAAAAAAATGCATTTATTTGCTCTGTAATACAAATGCACATTAATCACACGTTCAAATAAATGCTAACCAAGAATTCACAACACTGACCCTCTTTTAAAGAAGTAGAAAAAAAAACCACATATGAAATGTAATAAATATACTTTATGATATAGGGCACAGTAGCCCATTGTTATGTTATATAACAAGGTGTGTATAATAATAATATAATATATAATAAGGTGTGTATAATAATAATATAATATATAATAAGGTGTGTATAATAATAATAATAATATAATATATAATAAGGTGTGTATAATAATAATAATAATATAATATATAATAAGGTGTGTATAATAATAATAATATAATATATAATAAGGTGTGTATAATAATAATAATATAATATATAATAAGGTGTGTATAATAATAATAATAATATAATATATAATAAGGTGTGTATAATAATAATAATAATATAATATATAATAAGGTGTGTATAATAATAATAATATAATATATAATAAGGTGTGTATAATAATAATAATATAATATATAATAAGGTGTGTATTTGTTACCACATTTGTCCCATATTGGCTGAGGTCAGACGAAGTTCTTACAGGAAGTCATTTCTGTTACCTACTGCTACCCCTAAAAACATAGGAAATATGACCTGAATGTGGAGTTACTCTTATGCAAATCGTTTTGGACCTTTTTTTGGACTGGCAATGTGCTTGGATCCTCGGTGAGAGATCCAGAAATATGGTGGCAGTAGAAGATCCTAAACATTCCAGACTTGTTTTGATGTTTTGTTCTTGATGTCTTCCAGTGGGGGCAGGGGTTGTCTACAGTCCATTTCCTTTTCTAGGGCAGATGGAGGGGCAGTAAGATCTGTCTATACAGTAGCATTGATCTTTTTTCTGTTGCTTCCCCATTGATGGGTTATAACGAGCACATGGGCCTCGGTGGGTGGAGGAGACAATAGATCCATGCCAGCAGAGGTACAGAGGTAAATCCCCTTTATTGGATTACCGGGTATAGGGCTTGCACGTTGTACGGGGTGGCCTGTCACTTTGGCCTTTGAAGGTCGAGCAACAGTCAAGCCCCCCTGTAATTTTTCCCATTTCTAAATAAAGACACAGATTTCTAATAGCTTTGGTATTTTGTTAATAAAAGTGAAGTTAAGGGACAACCCGGGCAGCCAACACCAACGAAGAGTGCATGTTATAGTAATGTATAAGTAATTAAACATGCATTCATTAAACCTGTTAATAAAATAATAAACTTACCTATAGGAGAAGCTGCAGTTCCAGAGATGCAGTGGTCTTGTTTTAGCGCCACTGATTGGCTGTTTGAAGCAGCCAATTGGTTGCAGGAAAGCATTCCCATTGAAACCAATGCAAGTACTTGACTGCTTAAGCCCATAACCGGAGGGCTAAAAATTACCCACCCCGCACAGACACAGGACACATTAGTGGGGTAGGGCTTTAGGCCACAGCTTTATTAGAATAAACATTCCCCAGGCCAGCGGTAAAGCACACCACCAATTCTAAAACGACCTGCCAGCTGTTAAGCACTGAGCCCAACAGGCAGATAATTACCCCAACAAGCCAAGAGTCCTAGCCCTGTAGATGCCCTAAGCCCGCCGCGGGACGCGCCTCCCAAAGCCCATTATGGGCAAACATACCATGCTTCTTTGTAACCCGGGCTGGCCAGGGAACCCAGACCGCAGCTGTGACAATCAAACAAGACAAGGTTAAAAGGA
This sequence comes from Spea bombifrons, assembly GCF_027358695.1. NCBI lineage: Eukaryota > Metazoa > Chordata > Amphibia > Anura > Pelobatidae > Spea > Spea bombifrons. The sequence goes on along the minus strand of NC_071087.1, from coordinate 159,730,942 downwards.
AAGGTAACAAACATATAAATAACACAAACCGACCAAACGTAGTGCAACAAAACCTTGAGGCGTATAACATGAAAATAGGGCGGGCGGGCGGGAGGGGAACGTCTGCAGGTTGCTGGTGACAAAGGGGAAAAGAGGTAAGATTCACCTCTTACACCCAATCTAACCCTTATAGCTGCAACAATGTTACAGCTACCCACCAATGAAAAGAGACCCTGACTGCAGCCCTGTGCATGGGCCAGCAGTCATGACCTCCTTCCCTTTTGGTCCAGGGGGCCCCTTTCTGTGTCTGGAGTCTTGTCTGGACCCCACCGGACACACCAAGCCATATGGTGGGATATAGTCATTAGAACCCCCCCAGATCCTCACTTGTCTTTAATGCCCTTAAGTATGGACCTCAAGACGAGCTAGTAAAACAAGCAGCAAATAGTTGGGAGTGGATGCCACTTGTATCAAGGGGATCAGATTCTTTCGTCCAATCATAATTGTATCCACAGAGTACGGTAGGACTAAAATGGCAATTGTATCACTTATGGAATGTATCCTTCAAGGAGCGTACCTTACAGAATCCACATACGCCTCGGCATACTCAGCAAGCACGATAATTCCGGTTCGGAATAGGCCGACAACGTTAAATATGGACCAACGCTGCTCCACATAATGTTACCGTAATTGTGATGAAATAGCCTCAGATCTATGAACACAGGGCGGATTTGTCACTTGAAAGATTAACTTTGCGAAGGAACGCGGTTTTCTCTCGCCAATATCGTCGGGCGAAGAACGATATATATATAAATAAACTTGGTTGATGTTATTGGAATCCGTCCAAATGCTTCTTTTGTGAGTTAAAGAAACATTTAAGCCAAACAGCAGCTGGCAAAGCAGGAAGGATACGGGCATTAAAAAAAAAAAATGCCCAATTCTCAATGTGATGCTAATTCAGTAAAAAAAAAACTAGATGCCCAAGAGCATCTCTGATTAATCCGGCGCAGCGATTCTACGCTGTCTACGAGATCCTTAAGAAGTTTTAATATCTTTAGATAATGCAAACCATTAAACGGAATCTCCAAAGACTTAACTGTAATGTTTGCTATAAAAACTTTCATAAACCACCCACAATCAACTGGCTAATCCCCAATTCCTGAAAAAGGATTCTAGTGCATGGGAACAATGTATAAAATTTCATTATAACCGGAAAAAAAAACCAAAAAAAACTGTAACGTTTAATAGCGCTAATTACGAATTAACAAGCTCCTTGAGTATTGGATATTTGTGATTAGATTTCTCGGTAGAAATCAGCATTTTATTAAAAAGAAAAATGCCGGTGTCGATTTAAAGTAAGTAAAATAATTTGCCTGTTCGTTAAAGCCTGCGTACGTTTTTTTTTGTTTTTTTTTAATGGTAGGAATGTGTTTTAGATATAATTTGAATGTTTATCAGATAATTTACAGCGCCGGATATACGTTGGCTGAAATAGTGGACGTAATGCTGACCTTGCGCAAAACTCTGTGAAAGAATATCAGGTTTTAGCCTCGTGGTTTTTTTCCGTATTAACCCCTTAATGGCAAAGCCCGTACATGTACTGGCTCAAAATGCATTGTTTTCAATGGGTATAGGGACCGCCCGTTGTCCTTAAGGGGTTAAATAATGCTAAGTATTGTAGTGTATGTATCAATATGGTATCAAAAAAGGCCCTACTGCCCATGAAAAAAAAATCAAGAATTATGGTTTCATTATGGAATTATGGCAAAAAATCACCAAAAAAATAAAGTTCTGACCTTTACACTGTAAAAAAAAACCTTGGTCACTAAGGGGTTAAACAAGTCTTTGGCTCAGCATATATCTTTTAACAAGCACACATCATCACTCTTAAACCCGGACTAAACCTGTGTGGACCGGGCAACTGGCACACCAGGCTAATGCTGGTAGGACCACGTGCGTAATTGATCCACCGCTCCGGCGGCTTAGGTGGGCGGAACCCCGCGGCCCCCCACACGTCATTTGCCGGTTTCTGGCCTTAAAGTGCCGGGGCCACCTAGTCATCCTCAGTCAAGCCCCTGGGGATAATCAGTTTTGCTTATACTAAAGGGACCCTCCAGCCGTCATATGGACTTTTAATGCCCTTTAACTGCTCTCCCCCTTGAAAATACATGGAGGGATTCATCAGATCCACCCCCACTCAGTTGCCCTCCTTTCCCGCACCCCAGCTTCTTGGCTTGCAGGCGGTGCATTCTGACGAATGCACAAGAGCTCAAGGGGTCCTCATAAAACCCCCAGATGCAAACATGGCAGCCCTTTCTTGCCAAAGGTTGGCTGCCCACCTCTGAACACGCATCTTCTCAGACTTCTCCCTTTCATTCAGCTACATAATGCTTATTTAAGGTATTTGCAAAGAACCTTAATACTCATTTTTTGTTGGTGGGGCTGCACGACGCACCGGAGCGTCCTTTTAAATGGAAATCCAAAGCGTGAAGCAAATTTCAAAAACTACATAGACCGCTTTTTTGATTTCTTTTCCCCGTTCCGAGCTCTAGAATAGCGCGCCGTATGGAAACAAATTTTATGAATAGAAGAGCTGGCCCCATCTGGCCACTAGTACAACTCAATTTGATCTCATTCGTTCTCCATTGTTCCTCTCACTTTACAACCGATTTCAGAGCATTTCAGACAGCCGCTAGGGCAAACGCTTAACATTCTAAATTACTATTAAAAATATATAAAAAAAAAAAAAAGGAACAACAAGCAGAATGTGAAAATAATATTAAAGCAATCTCGGTTAAGGTATCGTTTCTTGCGGACCTTTACAACCCTAAGAGCAGAAAGCCACAGACGCGTCCGACCTCGGTTTTGTTAGGCCTCGAATATCTGTACAGAGTGCAGCTGTGGCTGTATCAACGAGATGATAATAGTTTCTTTCCTCCTTTTCATTGTGTCTTTTGATCCAACAATATGAAGAGGCCGTGGATTCAAAAAGAAACCATATTGGGTTTTTATTTTTTTATTATTATTATTTTAATTTAAAAAAAGGGGCACCAAAGACTTGAGATGTCGGATTTAATTAAATATTAAACTCTGAGAAATAATCAAAAAAGTAACGTTTCCAGCAAAAATCATGAAAACCTCTATTACCAGCAGCGATAGAGATTTTTTAAAATGATATTTTTACAAGTAAATGATCATATAATAAAGCTTCATTAAAGCCTTCTATTATTTTTTTTTATGATTGTGCAATTTGTTAGTAGGAAGAAGAACACAGAATATTCATTTTTTATAAATTAATATTTTTAAATTAGGTATTTTTAAAAACAGCCCAATTACCAGTAGGGGTGGAGATAGCGTTTTTATTTTTATTTTTTAAATTAAACAAGCCTTCTGTTATTATTATTATTTTTTTTTTTAATGGTTGTGAAGTTTGGCGGTAGAAAAATTAAAACAGAATATTTAACGATATTTTTTAAATCAGATATTTTTTTTTAGAACATGCCAGTTACCAACAGAGATGGAGAGCGAACGTTTTAAAATACCTCCTACAGGTAAACGACCCTATAATAAAGCTTATTTATTAAACTGTTAGTTTTAAGTATTTTTTAAAAAAAATTGGATATTTTTTATTTTGCTTTAAAAAGATCAGCTTGGTTTTTATGTTGATTTTGGTAAACCTTCAACCTATTTAGAGTTTTTTTTTATTAATGTGGAATATTATTTAAAGTAAAATAGTTATTAGAACAGCGATAACGGCCATTGGCCATACGATCCATACGATCATACATATAAGGCCTCTAAAAGCAGTACTGGATTTCTGGATCTAGAAATTTACACAAAAAAATGAAAATGGAATACTAGAACATACCGAAAATGTGTTAATTGTAATAGATTTATTCCCGTTAATAGCCATGATTATATATAAACCATGGCTATAGGACATTCCGTATGGCCAGTTAGGAAGAGTTCGTAGCAACTGCTCCAGAGCCTCTGAATGCTCAGATTAAGAAGATTAGGGAAATTGATAGAAACGTGAGTTTGGAGAATAAACTCGCAGAGAGTAGAATATCCTTTATTAGAAAGTTTAATGAACACACTAACGCCGTTAAAGAAAAAATAATAAAGAAACATTGGGTCGTCTTCAAGGTTGATCTTGACTTATGTTCCATTTTAAGAGCTCCTCCATCAATCACGTTCTCTAATGGCACCGAAGTTAAGGTCCCTTCTTGCTCCTGCTGTTAGCGGTGTAGTAGATGGTAAAGTCTCACGTTTACACTATTGCAAAGCAATAGGTAATATGAAACAGTTTATGACGTGTCACTAAAGGAGTCATATATGTATCGGAATGCTCTGACAAGACTAAAAGCGTTACAGCGTTAGTTCTGGTAGTTTGCTGGTTGATACTTATGTTGCTACACAATGACTCCTGATAATATTGAAGGGAGATCTTTTGTTTGGAGTAACCGTATTAGCTCTAACATTCAGATTCAAAGTAACAGAATGTTGCAGGATATGGTGATACCTTTTTAACTGGAGTAAAAGTATTTTGGAATGACAAGCTTTGGGGGGCTCTCCCAAGCCAAGAGCTGATTCCGTAGCGCTGTTACAATCAGTGGGATAGTTTAAAGTAGGAGAAAAGTATAGTTAAAATGATACCATTTATTGGCTAACTGAGAGTTTGATTGCGAGCTTTCGAGACCAAGTTGTTAGGTCCCTTCCTCAGGCATTAATGAAGCTAACACAGACTTATCTAAATACAAAAGCACAATTCACACATTAACAAAGACATTAGATACACAGAGGTATTGGGGAATTTGTTCAGCAGTAAATTAGTTGGACTAGCAGAGATCCAATGGACAGATCCGGTTCAATCAAAGCATGTTGGTCAGTTCACTCCCTGGTTAGAGGGGCCATAAAACCATTAGCCAATAAATGGTATCATTTTAACTATACTTTTCTCCTGTTTTCTCAACGGCTAACACGGTACAAAACCTTTTTATCATAGTTTAAAGTACAAAAGGAGAAGAGGGTCCTGCTCTTGTGAGCTTACAATCTAGTCGGTGGTTGAGGGAGAGGGGAATAGGAGAGGACGGCTTGGATGGGGATGAGTTGGTCGGGTCCGGATGATCATGAGATAAACAAAGATGGCGGTTAGCGGTGTGTTTGGATAGAGGGTCAGAAGTTTAAATTTGATTCTGACCAACAAAGTAAAGTTAAATGTCACAAGTACATGTACTGATGCAGGGGTTAAAACAATAGGGCAGAGAATTCACAGATCTAGTCCATAAAACTAGATTTTTCAATATACTTTTCAATAGATTAAGTGGTTCTAATAAAATGAGGAGCCTTTCCCTTTAAAAAAAATGATCGCAAATTATTTTATACAAGTTTTCAGAACTCTGCGTCTGGATTTGTACATGAGTTTTCTTGGTTTATTTCTTTTAACATACTTTATTTTATTTTTTTTTAGTTATTAAATGTTCTTTTTATTCTATCACCTGGGATGCCGGGTCACCCCTGGGAGGTTAAAAGACTACATTAGTATAACAGATACCAGGTTTTAATATGAAATATGAATCTAGGGGATCAATAGATGACATTTTCCGACAACTTGTGTCTGCATGTCATGGTTAATGGAATGAATCCATAGAAAAGGGAGACTACACCAAACATCCAATCAATGCAAAACTTCATAACAAAAAGGTTAATGGCAAAATAGTCAGCAAAAGACATGAACCGGATATCATGAAGGATACTATTTTTACGCAGCTCTGGATAGAACAAGGTCTTTAGCATTTACCCTCCTGCCATTAACGAGCTTCTCAACTTGACTCTGAATTTAGAGGAATAATATCTTCTAGAGCCGGATTAGGGAACGTCCCGGTGAGATTAATGGGCATTGTGTTCATCGTGTGGACTGAAGGGTAAAGGCTAGTAAGGGAATCTAAGATTTATACGAGGGGCTTAGCCCCGTTACCTACGGACCACAATGCCTGGGAACATGGAGGTTTAACCTCGAGTCTCAACATATTTAATCTCTGGGTCTCCATGGTCTCCTCCATGATTCGTAGGGACGCAGAGTTTGGGGGTCACTTAAACATAGAATATAAGCCCCATCCGGCCCCCGTCAAGTCAACCGGTTTCTCCTGCAGTAAAGACTCAAAGCTTAATCAGTCGTTGGTCTCGTCTTAGATTCAGGAGCCGTATGTCCATCCCATGCGTGTTTAAATCCACTCACTTTCCCTCCGTGAGAAACCCACAACAGAATGTATGAGATGGCTTGATAACCTTGGGAGTCATTAGAAGACCACGGGGGGGGGGATTAACCGAATGTCGTCACCTGTGCATTATGGTTAAAATGGAACCTAAACTGATGAGAAGTCTGTCGTTAGATCACAAGGCCTCTCATGGAGGCTCCTGAATCCCGAGAACATCAACTTGTCCTGTTTAGTAGACAGAAGGAGACTTTACTTCTTTTTTTATCCCTCATCTTGATGCCGGCAGTAATGGGGCACATTGTACAGCTTAAGACCCCTGTATATCATTGGGCAGTAGGTGTGACGACAGAGAAAAATCGGAAAATTGGGAAAACCAACACGGGATCAACGGATAGCCTGGAGAAAGTCAAGATAATGAGGATATTAAATAATTTTTTTTGGGGGGGTGTTCCTTGATTTTATTTTAAAAGCCAACCTTGGTTAAAAAAATGCGATTTACTCATACTTATCACCTTCTGGTAATAGGGTGGAAGTCCCACCATAATGGTCTCTTTTTTTATGGTGGGACTTCAACCTTCTGATACCTTTTGATAAACCTATTGAGGTTTGTTCAAGGCCAGGGGCGGGCTGGGCAGGGGGGCAATTGCCCCCCAGGCCGCTCGAAATCTAATCTAAACGGCCGCTGGGTGCTGATGCCGCCGGCCGGCGCTACTTTAATACTTTTTTTTTAAATTTAATATGGCAAGCCGGATCGGCTATTAAATGAAAAAACAAAGAGTATTAAAGCAGCGCCGGCTGGCGGCATCAGCACCCAGCGGCCGTATGCGATGGCTGCCAAGTGATGGGAGCAGCGTGAGGGGTGAAAGCTCCGCCCCCTCGCACTCACCTTTCACCCCTCACGCTGCTCCCGTCACTATGCGGCCATCAGATTGCTGGAAATCGAATCTAAACGGCCGCTGGGTGCTGATGCTGCCGGCCGGCGCTACTTTAATACTTTATTTATTTTTAATATGGCAAGCCGATCCGGCGTATTAAATAAATAAAAAAAAGGATTAAAATAGCTCCGGCCGGTGGCATCAGCACCCAGCGGCCGTTTAGATTCGATTTCCAGCAGTGGAAGGTGAGTGCGAGGGGGCAGAGCCACTTCACTTGACTTGCCCACCCAGGCCTTAGGCTGCCAGCCCTCCCCTGTTCAAGGCACCCGATCTGGTTATTCCTTCAGCCCGGTGGAATGTATGACCCAGTTCGGCTCAGACGCAAGACAATAACCAAGAAGCGCATGCTGGAGCCATGCCAGGTAACTTTTCCAAAATGAATAGAACGCATCCTCCTGGCTACAAAGTCACAGTGACATTTAACCAGGAAAGACATTAAGAAGGAGCCTTGTTGCTCAACATGAATAACTGGCACCTTCACTGGACTGACCCCCAAAACGCTCCCTCTCCACGTAGAGGGTATATCTTCTAAAGGAGTCACAGCTAGTCATGTATAGGGGTAGGGAGCTATGTCGTAGCCTCCAGTTGATGGTAGGAAGCTCTTGGTTTAGGTAAAACTCAACTTTTGCTTGTAGAGCACCGGTCCTAATTTTGAATTTGCAGTCCGGGCTTTACAATCATAGACTTCCAACATCGGGGCATGAGTGTTGATGAAGGGGCAATCGTTTTAAGGATTTAAGATAGCAGCTCCCATGGTATACACGTAAAATGATCTCTTATACATAAACATTGGGGTTTTTTACACATGTAAGTACCATGATGTCCGTTTTTTTTACATGCACTAAACACGTTTGGAATAAACCAAATAGAACACTCCAAAACACATCGAAACCCGCAGTTCTCCCCACTGCCGGCACCGCTCCGTTTTCTTTCCGTCCGAGGTCAGTTGATTTAATTTAATCTCAGAGGCTGAAATCATCGGCGTGTTTAAAACCGGATCGCAATCAGTAAAATTCCTTTCTAGGTTGGCTTTTATTTTTAAAACTGCTCACAGGAATCCATAAACCTGCGCTTGAACCGATGCATTAATAAATGGATATTAGATAGAATAATGGATTTTGCTTCATGGAGCAATCAATTGATTCCCCTTTAAATAGAACAGGTCAGGGCAATTAATGGTACATTTCAGTACGACGGAACCCGGAAGATGCTGGGAGCAGCGCTAGCCTTATATTTAAAGGAGAAATACTGTTACCGCCGCTGACATTAAACGAGATTGAATTGTAAGCTCTTTCGAACAGGATCCTCCTCACCTGTTGCTTCTGTTTATCATCTTCTTACTTATTATATCCTGTCTACCCTTTGTACAGCGCTGCAGAGTATGATGGCGCTATATAAAACAATAAATAATAATAATAATGGAATCTAACAGCTTTATGCTGACATCCAAGGTTGTAGCCAAGGAATTTCATGCAAACGTTCCTCCATTTCCCATGATCCTCGGGTGAAGATTAAAAAGGAAGTTCTGAGCCTCGTCCTGGGCTCTCTCTGGATGGTTTTAGCGGACGGCGCGTGAACATCTAGCACTAGAGATTGTTTGCCCTGTAAAGCTATTATCGCAAATATCTTATCCATGTGACGGGGCAGGGAAAAAGGCGATAGAAGATTTTTAGCCTGAAGCCTGGAAGTAGCTATGGCGCTCCCAGACCAGGCCTGGGTTCTGGCCGCGGCGTCAACCTGTGGGTGGAACGGCAGGCGCAGGTAAATGCACCTCGGGCCCTTTAAAAGTGTGTTATTTGTATGATTTTTTATATCGTCATTCCAAATTTGTATATCCTGCTTACCCATCGTACAGCGGAATATCACGGCGATTTATAAAACCAAAAAAATTTATAATAATACTACTGGCCACACTTTTATATCATTGGCCGGTCCTGCAATTCCCATAGATTGCTTAATATTATTACAAAAAAAATATTATTTATATATTTTAAATATTGATAATATTTCTACCTTGCATTTAATATTTTATTTCCTAAAGTCATACACGTAGAATTTGCCGGCAGATCAGACCCGTTTTTGCTCCTGTAAAGACCGAAACCCTAATCAGTCCTTCGATTCAGGAGCCGCATGCCATATCTCCACGGTATGTGGTTGTCTAGGCTCTACCACTTCTGCTGGGAGGCTGTTCCACTCACCTACCACTCTCTTGGTACAGTAAAGCCACGTGTAAAAGTTAAGCAATACCAATCATGTGTTATAAGAAGCTCGCCATGTTTTATTGGAACTCTTTATTGCGCTGTTCATTTACGTGGACGATATGCTGTGTATTTATATAGATTCTAATTTTGTTCGCCTTAATGACTTCATTTCAGTACAAATAAGATTCGCGATTGATTAGTGATGCTAATCAATAATAGTCCCCAAGTGCGTGTGCACGGCAATAAATAATTTAAATGTTATGTTTAAAATGTATTGATAATGTAAAACGTAAATATAGCTTTTAAACGGAAACGTTCAATGATATTTCAGAAATGCTTTAGGTTCTGTACTTCGCAGATATTAGGGTGTATTACACAAAATAGCAAAGTTCACCTACAAGGTCAGGAGACCTCAAACAGAGACAGCTAAACTTTAATGTTTTAAATATTGAGCTGTTTTCTTTCTTAAAACATTTCTAGTTTTGGCATAAAATAATGTTTTTAGTCAGCTGCATGTTACCTGTGAGACAAACACCTTTACTCACCTGAATCATACTGTCAGAATGGCTCAGTCTAAATTTCCCACTCGGACACTCTGGATTCCTGTCCAGAGGAAGGGACTTCATTAGCATTGCCATAAAGCATCAGCTCAGTGTGGTGTTTGAGCCAGGAAAGTCACCCAAAATATCACATGACTGACAGCAACGGCGGCTCCAGGTCTGCAGATAAAGGGGGTTTATTGGAACAAAATGAGATAAAACCAGGTTTTTGTTAATGCCGACTGACATTACTGTATACAGCGCTGGGGGTTATATTACTTTATACAGCGCTGGGGGGTTATTACTGTATACAGCGCTGGGGGTTATATTACTGTATACAGCGCTGGGGGGTTATATTACTGTATACAGCGCTGGGGGGTTATATTACTGTATACAGCGCTGGGGGGTTATTACTGTATACAGCGCTGGGGGTTATATTACTGTATACAGCGCTGGGGGTTATATTACTGTATATAGCGCTGGGGGTTATATTACTGTATACAGCGCTGGGGGGTTATATTACTGTACACAGCGCTGGGGGGTTATATTACTGAATACAGCGCTGGGGGGGTTATATTACTGTATACAGCGCTGGGGGTTATATTACTGTATACAGTGCTGGGGGGTTATATTACTGTACACAGCGCTGGGGGTTATATTACTGTATATAGCGCTGGGGGGTTATATTACTGTATACAGCGCTGGGGGTTATATTACTGTATACAGCGCTGGGGGTTATATTACTGTATATAGCGCTGGGGGTTATATTACTGTATACAGCGCTGGGGGGTTATATTACTGTATACAGTGCTGGGGGTTATATTACTGTATACAGCGCTGGGGGGTTATTACTGTATACAGCGCTGGGGGGTTATATTACTGTATACAGCGCTGGGGGTTATTACTGTATACAGCGCTGGGGGGTTATATTACTGTATACAGCGCTGGGGGTTATATTACTGTATACAGTGCTGGGGGTTATATTACTGCATACAGCGCTGGGGGTTATATTACTGTATATAGCGCTGGGGGTTATATTACTGTATACAGCGCTGGGGGTTATGTTACTGTATACAACACTGGGGGGGTTATATTACTGTATACAGCGCTGGGGGGTTATATTACTGTATACAGCACTGGGGGGTTATATTACTGTATACAGCGCTGGGGGTTATATTACTGTATACAGCGCGGGGGGGTTATATTACTGTATACAGCGCTGGGGGGTTATATTACTGTATACAACACTGGGGGGGTTATATTACTGTATACAGCGCTGGGGGGTTATATTACTGTATACAGCGCTGGGGGGTTATATTACTGTATACAGCGCTGGGGGTTATATTACTGTATACAGCGCTGGGGGGTATTACTGTATACAGCGCTGGGGTGTTATATTACTGTATACAGCGCTGGGGGGTTATATTACTGTATACAGCGCTGGGGGGTTATATTACTGTATACAGTGCTGGGGGGTTATATTACTGTATACAGCACTGGGGGGTTATATTACTGTATACAGCGCTACTTTAAGCAACCAATATTATTGTACCATGGAAAATCTGAGGAGCTGCAGATCCTCCTAAAGGTAGGTACCTAATTTGTTAAACTTTTTCCCTTTCTTTTAAAGAATTAGTTGAAAGTAATTATTGTATTCTTTATGTTTAGGGCTGTCTGGGAGAACTTCGCCAATATCATCCAACAACCACCTCGTAGTTAGAATGAAGATCATAAGCCTCTGTTTTCTGATTCGGTCCTGGAAGGGTTAACGCAACGGAGGTTGCTGCCCTAATCAGAAAATATTTTAATTAATTGAGAATATCCGGTTTAATAAGAAAAAAAAGGGGAGCGCGGTGGACGCTCTGAGCGACGTTTTAAGCAAATGCGGAAGACGCTGTTTCTGACAGCGTAATATTGTGTATAATAACGATTACCAACGACCTCCGTGAGGCTGTCCGGTCTCATTAGAGAGAAGCGCGTTCCGTAGCTGCCACGAACAATTTGTATCACCCCGGGCTTTGTTCAATACGACATGATACAACCATCCTATTCATTTAAATCGTTTAATTGAGGAAAGCTATCAAAAGGGGCTCAATTTAATGTACAGAACAATTGGCTTTCTTTACTTTTTTTCCCCCCATTCAGAGAGGAAAACGACACCAAAATATTGCAATTACAGAGCCCCTTCCGCGCATGAGGATTGCGGGATTTAGGAAATAAAATAAATTCCTAAAAAGTAATTGCCAGGTAGTAAAAAGGCCCAGCTTATTTTTTTTTTTAGGATAGGTCATATAAATGTCGTTTACTGCATTTTTTTTCTTAGTCCTTCTAAAACATTAATATTCCGTATCATTATTATTATTATTATTATTTTTATCTTTTATTTATATTGCGCCACCAATTTACGCAGCGCTTATATTATGTTTATTGTAAAAAAAAAGTAATATCATTTTGTTGCAAGCGCAGAAACCTTTGATTTCGGTTTTCAAGGAATGTGAAAATATTGTAACGTTGCAGCTCGTAAGAACCGATTTCTTATTGTTTTCAGGTTTTTAACGTAATAATAATAATGTGGGGATAGGGCAACGTTTACGGCTTAACCGGTACGATGATAACCGATTCCTTATTGCTTTCAATTTTTTTAATATAATAATAAAAATAACCACCTTGATTGCTATCAAGTTAAATATATTTTGGAGAGTGATATATATATATATATATATATATATATATATATGTATTTTTTTAATATATATATATATTTATATATATATATTTATATATATATATATATATATATATATATATATATATATATATATATATATATAGTATCTATAGTACTAGAAATAAAAAAATAAAAAAATAAAAAATACCTCCACTAATGATTAAAATGTAATCTTTATCATATAAACAGATTTAAAAAAAAAGTAAAAACATATAAAATAAATGTATATTGAGCATGTATATTGAATATTCACAGAAATAAAAAATGGATATGATATAAACTAATTAGTATTTTTTCTGTTCCCATTTTTTATTATATTGGGCATTCCTGCATTTGATCAAAAAAAAATAGAAAAAAATATTTGTGAATAATTACAATCAAGTACCATCAATCAAGTTACACTTAAAATAGCATAAAAATGGACAAAAGAATAATGGGCAAATATGTTTTTTTTTTGTAATTTGCGCGGATTTAACTAACTAAATAATACAAATGAATAAGTTGCAGAAGTTGCATAGAGATTGACCTGTTAACAGTGAGTTTCATTTTATGTTTTTTTTTTTATATATATGCTCTCATTGTGTATTATATTACATTACATTTCATTTATTTATATAGTGCCAACAGATCCTGTAGCGCTGTTACAAAAGGGGATCGTTAAAATAACAACATTAAATACATTAAGACATACTGGGACAGAAGTACAAGAGGGCCCTGAACTTGTGAGCTGTAAATTTATTAGCTCCATTGTGTATAAAAATAGTAATTTTACATTTTATTTTTTTTCTTTCAAATATTGCTGGTAACAATGTAGAAGGATAAAAAAGAAATGAGTCATGTTTCAATATATTTTGTTTTTCCAGCAATATTTTGACCCAGTATATTGCCGCAATAAATGCAGTATTGGCAATACTGAAGAGTATTTTTATATGGTTTTTTTTTCTCTCCCTTGAGGGAACTGTTAACTAAGTGGCTATTCAGTTGGCTTTTCTGTTCTGTTCTCTTTTAAACTTAAAATTGCTCTATATAATAATATCTTAAAGAACGTTATGTTACAATAAAAAGGTAGCGCCACTATATGCAGAAATGTTATATAAAAATGACTGGTCTCATTTAAATATTTCTATTTCCCCTATATATCATATAATAATATATAATAAATATATCATATATAATAAATATATACCGGTATATTATATATATATATATATATATATATATATATATATATATATATATATTATATATTTTTATAAATTATATATCATATAATATAATATAATATATAATATATATATATATATATATTATATGATATATAATATATATAAATATATATTATATATCATATAATATATATATATTATATATTATATTATATGATATATAATATATATATAATATATATATAAATATATATATATATAAATATAGAATATATATATATATATATATATAATATATAATATACCGATATATATTTATATATAAATATATTATATATATATATATATATATATATATATATATATATATATATATATATATATATATATATATATATATATAAATTCCCCGCGGACATCTAGCGTTTAAGGTGCATGCAGTTAACATATGTAAATGTATAAAAAATTAAGACTATCTCAAATGGTTCTATGCAAAGCAATCATTTTATGCACAAACGTTAGAAAAAAAATCTTTTGATTAATGATTACAGGGTTGACCGCTGTTTACTTATTAATGAAACATTTTAACAAGAAAATTACTGTGAAAAATAACCCTTCTTCCACTCCGTGCTCTAGAACGCAAAAAAAAAGAGAAACAAGAAAGAAATCGAATAATTAAACCGAAAAATTAACAGATTTTTGTTTTGTAATTTTTAATCAGTTTCCTGTATACGATGAAAACAGAAATTTTTATTGCATGGCATTTAAAAGTAAAAAAAAAAAAAAGTAACCAGAATGTATATGAATCCCTTTTAAAATAAATAATGGAGAATTATGCAAAGTTTATGTAAGAGGAGGGGGATCTTTTTTATAATATCAAGGAGCTTGAGGCAAAATGTAATGAGAAAGATAAATAGTAAAATACAATATCAATCTATACCATGCATAACTAGCAAAATAAACAATTGAAAAATGTAAATGAAATGGAAGGTAATTATAACAGATGGGGAAACTTGATTCAAATTTTTTTTTCTTTGCATATAGACAATTTGTAATATAATTCTTTTTCTAAATGTACGTGGATTGTTAAATTCTAAGGATGGGGAAAAAAAACGGCAGTATTGGGTAAAACTTCCTTTCCTGCTCCCGCCATCAATATTTCAGTCCTTGTATCGGTATAAGGACCGCTTTTTAAGGTCAAAATTCCACCCGGTGGCCCTCCGACCACAGTTTAGGTTGAAAAAAGACATCAAGTCCATCAAGTTCTAATGTTATATGAGGACAGAGCGGTGCTAGAATGTCGTTAAATTATTTCAATATGGCTGAAGATATGTCCATGCAATGCTGCTTCTTCTTGGACCAGGTCCTCCATGTTCTTGACTGGGCAGCCTACATGAAGAACCTCATATAAGTAAGAACAGATTTCTTGCTTTCAGGGGACGATCCTCTCCTCGAGACCTCTGTCTCTGGTTCATATTCTGTCCCTGGTTCATATTTCACCAGAATTGTCCCCCTGGCGATACCCCCTGTCTGCCTTGATGAAGTATGGTCTCCATATGATCTTCCAGGTGGGTCTCCATAAACATCGGAAGTCCTCAAAAAATCCAAGAGAAATATTGAGTTGAGGGAGATTGTGCCACCGGTGATTGACACAATGTTGTAAATGATGGGCATGTTCTATTGTGTTGTATAGTGTAGCCCTCTAAAGGGGTTAACCGAGCAAAATTGTGTTTAAAAGGAAATGGTTTGAAACCTTAAGGTTGCTATAGCTCAACATTTTTAAATTCCACCAGCTGTCTGAGAGAATGAGTCTGGTGTGAAAATATAGTCATCACGTTAACAACTCAAATGGTTGTGTATCTAGGCTTGGGGGCATATGAGTATTGACTCGTGGTGATGCTCATCCACCTTGACTTAGAAAACCTTATAAACAGCTTTTAAGAAGTAAAAATATTGCTGGTAAACACAGAAGAAGCCTCACCTTGATTTATAACCCCAGCCGTGCAAATGGCCAGATAATGACTAATGAGGCGGGACAACCTCTAAATGTATCTTTAGAAATCTCTTTGGCGGAAATAGATTTGTGCCGTTATAAGAAGACGGCGATTCCTATGATCGTATATTTCATGGATGGGGGATGTGTGTTTATAGGAAAATTGTGGAGTTTTTTTTTTCCTGTGTATTCCATGGGCGTACGTATTCTTTTAGTAAAAGCAAAGAAATGTTCTATACGTTGCATGCATGAAGGGCCCGTGTCTCTAAATACTGAACATGATGAGCTGTGTGTGAAAGTAATACTTTCAGAATTTTTAGAACAGGGAACAATTAGGATTTGCTACAGAAATAGCAGTTTCTCTTTGGTTACCAAATGCTAGTGTCCCTCTTTCCTCCCCCGATGTCCTTCTTTCCTCCCCTGATGTCCCTCTTTCCTCCCCTGATGTCCCTCTTTCCTCCCCTGATGTCCCTCTTTCCTCCCCCGATGTCCCTCTTTCCTCCCCTGATGTCCCTCTTTCCTCCCCTGATGTCCCTCTTTCCTCCCCCGATGTCCCTCTTTCCTCCCCTGATGTCCCTCTTTCCTCCCCTGATGTCCCTCTTTCCTCCCCCGATGTCCCTCTTTCCTCCCCTGATGTCCCTCTTTCCTCCCCTGATGCCCCTCTTTTCTAGGGGCTCAGAATGTTTGCTGGGTATGAGGGCATCATGAGGTTCTAGAGCCCTAATAATGTGTATAGAAACAGCAGGAAATGGGTTATAAAGTATATTTTGAATTGCTCTTTTTGCTCAATTAAATAAATTAATAATATGGATATAAAAAAAAGTTTTGTTTCAGCCCTGAACCCTAGCATTTCTCCTTATCATACCACCTAAACCACACGTGTCCTCCTTTGGCCATTGGGAGGTATGATTTGGTCATTTTATAAAAATGACCATTAGTATGGCTAATAATGTGAAAAAAGACAAGGACGGGATGTCATCATCTGATGATGTCACCGGTCACATATCCAATGTTTTATGGTTTATTATGGTTTATTACGTTTTTTTGGAAGTGGGCCGGCCATACATTTCAGAGGCGGCTTTGACTTAGAGTTGAGCTTTGGGTTAGATATTTGGCAGCTATATAATTTTAAGCTTCCCATACGCAGAATTGTTCCAACAGCGGAGTCAATAAATACTTAACTAGTTTTAAAAAATCATTATCACCAGCTGTATGATATGCTTTATAGTTTAAAAAAACTAAACAAACAAAAAAAAAACATAAACCCGGAATATGAAGACTTTGATGTAGATTTACTAAGGGGTAAATTTGTGTTTTTTTGTAACAAAGATATTCTAAGGGGTCACGCTGTTGTGAATGGGGTTCTCCATAGCACCGTGTTTTAATTAGATGTATGCGTTCACAGAACAAGCTAACCCGATGAGTTAGGGAAAGGCATACCATAACTGACGATGACCAGGTCAATGGCAGAAACGTTCGGAGCAGGTAGTTTGGATCCTGTTGGTGGGAAAGGTAAGAGTTTGAGGAGCACACAAGAAGCCACCATACTTACAGCTGTAGAAACGTTTCGACCTCAGTGGGTCTTCCTCAAGCTTACAAGGTACAAGAGCAACGTGGACAGGTGTTACCATGTTTTAAAACATATAAGTTACACTTATAACATTGTATCACAGAACAAGGAAGACTAGAGTTGTCCAACAAGGACTAGATTGTGTTCTAGATGTCCATGAGGAACCCCTTTTATTTATAAATGGGAAACCTAAAGAAGGGTTTTGGGAAGAGGTTCTACATTTCTTTACTCCTTTTCCATTAAGTATTATTATTATTATTATGACTTTGATATTTTCTCTATAGCTTCACCGATTTATTTCTACTCTGAAAAAATATCAAATAGACACATCAGCTGTGTTTTGTTCTTTATAATATTTATTATATTATCAGCGTTGCCTGATCTGCAGCATACATAATGAATCTGAATGATGATTTTATAATTAATGGATTTATAATTAAAACTGTCTTTACTGTCTTGTATAACCTAATCAGTTGTGCATCTTAACTTTAATTATCACACTTTATATATAAATATATATACGTGAATTCAACCGAGCATTGAGAGAAATCCCAATTGTGTAATAAATAGCATGTTAACTACAGAAAATAATGTGAATGGCCCTGATGCCATGTATTCAGTGAATGAAAGGGGAGTGAGGTTGGCAGATAAGTGCAACAGACTCCCAGCAGAAGCGGTAGAGGGTAATACAGTGAGGGTATCAAACATGCATGGGATAGGCATACGGCTTCTGAATCTAAGACGAGACCGACGACTGATTAAGTTCTTAGCAAGATGAGTATACTTGCGCAAGCAGTTAGGGTCCATGTGTCCTGTTAATGTGGTGTTGACATCGGCCATATTTCTCTGACACATCTACATTTTACATGTTGCTGACCAGCGCTCGTAAAGTGCTGCCCTCTACAGTACGCGAGACGTATTTCGGGGGTTCCGTCACATTTTTTTTATTGTAAAGTCTTTCCTGATAGCCCATAAGCCTCCATGACCAGCCGCTTTTAGTGAATGGCTTCATGTAACATAGACTATTGAAATTAAAAAAAAAAAAAAAAAAAAAAAAATTTAAAAAAAAAAAAAAAATAGGGAAAAATTTACCTACAATATAAATTACCAAAATTGTCAAGGATCTTAATTGCAAGCCTTGTAATTCACGCAGCCCAACATCCACAATTAATTTTACATCAAGAATAATGGATTTCCGTAAGATATCCAGCTCAGTGCTTCCCAGTGTGTGAGGCCAATCTTTAAAAGGCTGCTGCAATTCGTATATGGGATTTTAATACATTAAGAGAAATGCCAAAGGCTGAATACTCATTGGAAATGCATCTGAGGGGTCATAAAAAAGGCTTTGTTATTCAGGCAGAGTAGATTAAAAGTGCACGAGCCGCTCTTTTACTCTCTGAAGCCGCTTTAATTTTATGTAGACTTTAGTGATTTATGTTTATTTTACTTGTTTTTGAGTATTTTGTAGCTCTCTCCGGAGGAACTAGCGGCTTTCGCGTGTGTGTTTTAAGCGAGAGGTTACTATGTAACCCGGCAATTAGCTTACTCCGTTTACCAAGGGAATAGTGACGTGTGGAGCGATTCGGGGGGGAAAAAAACATCTGAATGTGCGGTGAGGATGGCAGGGTTCTATTGTAAATGTTCAAAATCACCAATATTTTGTATTTCTAGTGGCGCAAAACATGAGGGAAAATAAATTGAATTTCAAGAGTTTTTGTTTTGCTGTTAATTAAAATAAATGGGGCAAGAAAATGCTCCTTTTAGGCTATGGGGGTCTGAAAACAAAGCCTTGAAATGCAAAGGGTAATAGGACTTATTTAAAATGTTAAAAAATAAAAATATATACACAATTAACAGCTGTTTTCCTTTATATACTGTGTTCCCAGTTCTTTTAGGGCATCATGTAACATGCTTACAAACCACAAATATTACAAAAATAATGCAAAGAGAAAAAACTTATTCTGAATATAAAAAAGATGCCACCTTATAGCAAATGACAGAAGAAATATATTTTTTTAAATTAATTTAATATACACATTATATATATATATAGATATAGGGTAGTAGAAGTATTATTAAACACTCATCTACAGACACCAGACAAGCCAGAAGGCTTGTTTTTCCCTCAGAAATCTCATGGTGCTGCCACAGCCACAAGGGATTCTGGGTAGGTGCTACTACCCCTTTTACCCAACATAACTTATGTAATGGTATATATATATATATATATATATTCTCAGGTTGCAGAAATCCACAAAACCAAAATTGAAATGATTCCAAGTAGTAAATAGCAAAATAAATGGGTAATAGTTTTGTTGCTATTTTTGTATTTTTTGTGTGTTTTTTTGCAATTCCCTAAATGTACTTTGTCATGTTTACAGTTTTTAGATTGTGAGCTCTAGGGTCCATTGCTTTCAATAGAGGTATCTGAATCTCTGTCTATAGGTAACTAACGGCCCCTGTGTCTTCTGGAAGACAATTAAAGTCCCCGTAAACACTGAGATGATGAATAACGACCGATGAGATTTACAATAATAATAATAGTTAATTAAATTGTAATTTAATCATTTAATAATAAACTAAAATAAATACATTTTCTCTTTTGCATTATGGTACTTGTTATTTGGGTATGCATTTCCCATGTCCAAACAATAAAAGGAAACAGCAACACCCCGAGATGGTTATAAATGTCTATTTATTATGTCACTGCGGGGCCGAAAGGCAACATTTCCACCTACTTCCCTCTTTATCAGGCCTAATAGTGGATGTGCTTAAAAGTATTTATAACATCAAAAAATCGCATGATACAAATCACGTGTTGCAATTAATTATTACAATGAATAACATATTATCTGCTGTTATTTCTCCAATATACAATATAAATATACAATCTTTATGAATACATAATCTTTATACATACATAAAAGATAAATAAAGATCAAAGAGAGGGAACAATCCAATATCTATCTACGCAAAATCTTACTATCCTGGCTAGATGATCGCATTCCTCTAATCTTAATGCATCCGTCTTATCTTGATTTCTGATTACCTAGAATACATAGAGTAAGTACAGTATAGACCAGACTTGTCAATTTGTTTTGAGGAGAACATGAAAATGAACAGGAATAGTGCGTTTTCGTCGTTCAAATGGAATACCGAATAAACTAATATGGCGGCGGGTAAACACATACAAAGACGAAGAAGCACAAGACGAAGAATCTTCATTTCTTTGTGCTCGTAAATATCTTCTGGCTAATCTCCCAGGTCCCTTCCCCCCGTACAAGTCACTGCCTCTAGCTCACCTTACGTCTTCATAGTATAGCAGGGGTTAACAGGAATCCATAGGATCGCGCCAGGAGTTAAAGGTCCGTAAGAGCGACTGTATTGGTTGCCGGCAAGGGGCTCCTGTGGTATCAACTGGTGAAGGGCAGCTGCTCTTCATAGGTTGATGCCAGACGAGCCCCCTAGCGGAGGGCCTTACGGACCTTTAAAAACCTGGCGCCAAAGCCATTAGTCTCCCCAGGCCAAGTTGCTCCGAGGTGTACCTTGCCCTTTGCCAGGGGGACTAAAATCCCTGTTCCTTGGAGGCCAAGTTCCTCAGAGGGGTTGACTCAGACTCAGACAACCGATCTCAGCAACTTGGCCTGGGAGGAACGGGGATTTTAGTCGAATGACTGGCTGAATATTAAAGGTGCTGTCCTACTTGCTGAATTTACCACTTTTAATTAACTGCAATTAGAAAAGTTGTTCCAGGTACAACTGAATGCCCAAACCCGTTCACCAAAATAATTCTTTAATTCCAACATTCTTTTGCCTTTTTTTAAGCTAATTTTAGCTGGCATCACTGAACACTTCTTGTTAGTGAGCGCATGCAGTATGCTCATCGCCAGCGACCTTCAGCATTGGCAGAAGAAACCAAAAGCAGAACGAAAAAAATAGCTTTTCCTAAAATCTAGTACCTTTTTTTCTTTTAATTTCAGCTAAAGAATGTTTATTAAAGTACGTACAGAGTTGATGGGGTCTATGGGGCGCCTCTTGAGTGGCGAATATCTTTCGTCAGCCAACTCTGTGCCAATATTTCTTATTTTCCAACTTTTTCAATCTCTAATATTTCTTACCAAACGGATTACTTTGGGCTGAGAAACAGAATTTCGTAGCAAGCGATATTTCATTGTCATTGTCCTTTCCTTGTGCTATCACTTTAAATCTCTACAACTACCACATCTCCCGGCCTAAAAAAAGTATAAATCTCATTTTATTTTATGGGGGAACGACCATTGATTTTCTCATCTCTCTCTCTTTCTCTCTCCTCTCTTTCTCCCATCGCTCGTCCCCGAAGTCGCCTCACCTGGATTGAAAGATTTGATTTAATGTAGCTCCAGCACTTTATTTTAAATTGAAATTCTATTGTTCGGAAAATTCCACCACGTTTCAAGACTCTCAGTTTATACGAAATGTCGCCTGCTGCCTGCGCGGAACGCGACTTTCCAGAAACAATTAGAAACATTTTATTCAGACTGGCTGCCATATTCTAAATTCTACAATTCATCAAAAGACTCGCAATAACCGGCCCCCCTTTAACAGCTATTGTGGCGTTTATGAATGTGAAAGCATTCTGTTGGCATAAAACTTAATTATTCATGAGTACATTAAGATTATGTCAATATGGCGCCCAATGGTAATTAACGGACATTTTTATTGGACGACACAAGTGAATATTTTACATTTATGTTAATGCCAAAGTCATTAGTTTAGAAATAATTGTATAAATATATACATATACAAAAAAATATACATATGTAGGTTATGACATTCCACCCACTGTCCTGGTTTTTGTTTTTGGTCAGTGGGGATCTCTGGCCAGTTGGGGAGATCCAGTAGACTTAAGGTCTTAATATAGCAGGTTCTATTCAGCCCAGAAAGCAGGGGTCACGAGAATGTACCTAGGGGCAAGTATTAAACCTCTTCCAAGCATGTTCGCACCCCCATTTTTGGTTAATCCCTGTGGTCTTGGTGATTGGGGTCCTCTGAAACCTACGTGAAACTCTATCTAAGTGATGTTCCGATCAGCTCTATGTTTCCTGTAGATCTGCGATCAAAACCTAAAACTGAACAGAGAGAAAGGGCGACTTCTGCAAATATCAAATTCGATGGCAGATTGTAACATACTCCCCAACGTTACAGGTGTCTAAATCGGACACCTTTATTGGGGGTTGTGGGTACAGGTGGGGAGTAGCCAGGGTTGGAGGTGGGGAGGTCCGGAGACGAGGTCAGCCACCCGCCTTACCAGAACTTCACTGACCACCATTGATTTTACAGTTCCCTGGACCAGTCAGATGGGATCCTCTAATCCCCCCAACTGACCCATGATCCTCACTACCCAAAAAAAGTGGGACATTTGGCACCTATATATCGACCATTTGGCCCACCTAATCTACTGTTTTTTCCTACCTCAAGCCTTACCCGGGACCTGGTCTTGTCTTATATAAAGGATAACTTTATGCTTATCCCATTTATACATAAAATACCCCACTGTATTCACCTCTGCTGGAAGGCAGCTCCAAAAGAAAAAAAAAATCTTACGTTACCTCCAACCCAGGGAAAAGGAATATCAGGGAACAGATTTGAAGAAATCCCTTAAATTTTTTTTCCGTTACTACGTTTGTGTTGATGAGAATAGTTTGTTCATCTCACAAAAGTTGAGCTGGCACTTCTTTAAACATTATTTCCATTTAAAAACAGTAAAAGGAAAAGCAAAAAACCTAAGCATGGCTGTTCCTTTAAAAAACATTATATTACGGAGATTCAATATTTTTTTAATACCTAATATTTTTATGGGTAAGACCCCTTTAAAGAATCAGTTGATCTTCGTCGATTCAAAGGACAAAAACACAGTAGAAAGTGTAAAAATACCCTAAAATATCATTACAAAAATTTAAAAGTCTATTAAAAAAATGACATTTCAGATTCTACGAACTTAGTAAATACCATGCCATTTTTTTTTCAGCCTGATGAAGTTTCAACGCACTATTTTATTGATACAGTGTATTTATTCCTGATTGGATGAGAAATGCGAGACTTCGAGATCTGTTCCATAGTAGAAGAAAGAAGAAAAAAAAATAAAAAATAAATAAAAAAAGGGCAAAAAAAATCACGCCTCTCACATAATTTCTTTGACCCCGACCACATGATTTTTTTTTTTGATTTTTTTTTTTTGGAGAAGAACAAAGCGACCTCATTCCTTCGCATTTACAGTTTAAACCTCACCTATTCAGGTTTCCAGCACAAAAAAAAATCCGACAACCTATTCTAAGGCGTGATTAAAATTCATAGGCTTTGCCACGGAGAGCAGATGCCGAGGCAATCTTAGACCGGTCATATACAGTCTCGGCAAAATTAATTTGACAGTTTTGCATTAAAGCGCTGATCAATATCCACTTTCCAGCTGCAGAGGCTAAACTGAGGGGGAAAAAAACAAGTGACCGGAGTGTTAGCAGACGAGAAAAAAATGAATCTTTGGAATTTTTTATTATTTTTTTTATTTATTTATTTTTTTTTCGTTCCAAGCTCGCAGCCTACATCAGAAGTCCTGACCTCAATCCATTGATCGGCCTCGGTTAACATGACAAAAGGCCCGGCGGATATAGGAGAGCGCTAGCTAACTGAGGACAATCATCCCCGATTCGGTAAATGTTTGACAGGCGGCTGAATTCAAATTTGTCCTGCGAGGTCTCGGTGAGACGCTTCACCTCTTTGTATAAACACCCAATTTTCTGGAGATGATTATACGCCGTACATATACACAACAAGTTTCCCTAACCTCTCACGGTGGCAATGATACAACTGTTCTGGCAGGGGGGGAAAAGATATATATATATTTATTTTCTCAAACACAATAAAAAAAAATAGGGTTTTTTTTTCGATTTAGGTCTATTTTGGGTCTTGTTCAGTCTAATAAAAAGAAGCAGAGCGACCAAGAATAAAGAAGACGATCCGGGGGGGGGGTTGATTCTAGGGCTGAACGCCATCATTTCAGTTTGATTGTTAGAGAAATTGTTTGTGTTATATGGTGCGGGAGGATCTGGAGATGTTTTCGGGAGAGGAACACTTGTTAGTCCTCGTAGGCAGAGGATGAATCTGGTGTCTTTTCAGTGATTAGAATGTTTGGGTCTTAATAGTCTTGAAGTCCTGAGCAGAGAAGGAGAGTCTTAGACTGAAGGTTCATATGATTTTTTTTTTTGGCCAATTCTTCTGTTGTATTCCCAAAACGTAATACAAAAAAATATATAAAATGACTCGCAAGTGGATTCCCCCCCCCCAAAAAAAATGGGATTTTGGAAAATGGTGAGAAATGTAATTTAAAGGGCCAGCTGTTATTCACACAGACGTTGCATTTTGTTACATTGTATCATTTATGGAGTGCCGGCAGATTCCAAAACTCGTCACCAATAGGGGAGGAATGAAAATGAATATTAACAGTAGAAATTATAATATGCAAAATTTACAATAAAGATTAACGCAGGTTACGACGTGCTGGTACTGAAGAAGAAGAAGAGGGATCTGGGCTTATGAGCTTACAATCTATTAGGAGTAACTAAATGCCAGTTTAGAGATGTGGCATCAGACATAATAGTTGAGTTGTTGCTGCTGCCCATTCCGCACTTCTTCTAGCTTTTTAACAATAATAATAATAAATAAATAATAATAATAATTAAAATAATAATAAATAATAATAATAATAATAATTAAAATAATAATAAATGATTAATAATAATAATAATGTTTTAAATTGTTTAGGGGCATGTGAGATCTGGTGATTGTGCCTTAATTGTTTTGTACATTCTTTACATTGAGTTGTACTTAAAAGTAGAGAATAAAGCAAAAAAAAAAGAAACATTACATTTTTTATCTGAATTATGTTACGATTCAACTCATTGAAATGTGGAAATAAAATGTTTTCCCCTCTCAATCTTCTCGTTACGTATCAATCCCACGCCGGCCATCCTAATAGTTATCTGTCAATAGACAGCTGACTAGATTAAAACATATGTGTTAACCTTTCATGCGGGATCTGTGCAGCGGACCGTGTTTGGACATCGTGGACACCACCGTGGTCATAATTAATATCAAGTGAGGAGGAAACTTTTGTGACCTTTGAGAATGACCATGTGGATTTCTCTTGGGCGCTGTTAGATAAATTCACCTATTGACCTATTTTTTTCACCCCACTGGCTACACCCGACTCTGGTTATTTGGAAATGATTTTCTGGTCCAGTGATCTGCATGTAGACACGTGTAAGGAACATGTTAACTAAGTGAGGAGTTCTTGTACTACACGCATCCCCGGGTTATAGGACGGCTGCAAACGATGCACACTAAAATACATCACATGATGAAATAAAAACATTCTTTTCATGTTTAAACTAGAATGTCTATTTTTTAATGGACAATGAACAATTTGAATATATAAATTTTTTTAATTATTATTTTTTTTAATTTTTTTGTAAAAACTCTTGCAATTACAGCACATTCTGATTGGCCGCTCATGTTGCATCTCATTAAATCTCCCCAATTTTCTAAATGTTCCTAGTGCAGTTTAATAAACAACAGGCTGTAACGCATTACTAAATATTTCTTAAAAAATAATAAATTAATAAATTTATTAATAAAATAAAAAAATAAATCTGAAAAGAAAAATAAAAAAATAATAGGAAGATATTTTAACCAATATTTAAATATTTATTTAAAATATTCTATATCATGAGATATATTTATAGATCTATTTATTTTAAAATGGAGTGCAATTTAGAACCAATATACTTTATTTTTCAATTTTATTTTATTTTTGTATTTAGCTATACAGAGTTCACCAATAAGTCCGAAAATAATACAGAAATTTTAATTCTTAATCGGATAAAAAAATGTTTGTTCCGTCGAAGCTGTCCATTCTGACCCCCATCACAAGATATGGGCCGGATAAGAGAGCAGCCATCTTGCTGCCACATCACAGTCGTTATGGCTGCTTCGCCCTTCTTAAAGTGACTTCTCTTAGGCCGAGGAGCCACGATTTTTAGGTATTATCCCCCCGACCTGCACCCACTGTCCAGCTTTTATGGGCAATGGGGATCGAGGACCTTCTAAATAAATGAGAAGATCTCCTCTGACCTCCTACTGGGTCGGTGGCAGCTCCCACGTAGATGTCTCATGCACTATGACATCATACCCTGGGGTTTAGCTTCCATACAACACAAAGTGTAGGTGACATAATGGTTTTCGGACTGAGATTTTGCGTTAGGTATATTTTGTCAATGATCCATACCTATATGACCGCGGGAACATGGTGTTGTTGCCATGGCTGGTGTTGATACCCCCCCTGATGTAAAATGAATACCCTGAACAATTCGAGAGGGCCCAGGATTATCACGTTCCAAATCGTACTCGTTTTAGGAGGTACTGATCCAGAGCGTTCTCCAACGCGACGCTCCTCAGCACAGCAACGAGACTGATTTGAATAAAAATGATGAATGCAGATGACACGTCTCCTCCCACATACATATTAATGAGGTCATTTAACCTAATTGACATTATCCCAGGTTATTTTCTCTTGATGATTAGCAGGTGGGTATATACGGTGTCTCAGTGTTTGATGTATGGTCAGGGGCCTTCTATTCATTTTATCTGCTCTGGGGCCTGATATTTTGCCGCTATGTGAATTTTTAATATATTTAAACCTTATAAATGTGTTTCCGATTAGCGTGGGAGCGAGCACCGAGTATTAACCGTGGAAAAACACATTGCTCGGTGCTCAGTTATTGTGCTTACCTGTTGTTACTAGCCTTGTTATATCACCTACCTTGATTCCTGTGCCCCAGACCCGGCGATTCCTTGGACTCCGCTTTCTCAGTGACCCTACCGTGTACCGACTCGTGGCTAGATCCTGACTCCGCTTTTTGGGCCTTGTATACTAAATACAGCTCTCTGGTTCCTGTGTCCTGCATACCGGACTCCGCTGTGTCCATCTACTCCTGTCGTCCCCTGACAGGGATGGAGTGTGTGTAAGCATAAGTGATGTGAGAGGGAATGTGTGTTAGCGAGTATGAGTAAGCGTGTGTAATTTGTGTAAGTGTGTTTACATATGTGTGCCAGAGTGTATGTTAGAAATGGGGGAGAGGGCAAGGGACAAAAGAAGGCAGAGACAATGTGTTTGGGGGCAATGATGGCACAGACAAGCTGTTTGGGGGCAATGATGGCACAGACAAGCTGTTTGAGGGTAATGAGGGCACAGGCCAGCTGTTTGGGTGCCTGACAGGCTGGGGACAAAAATGGCACAGACAGGCTGTTTGAGGGTTAGGATGGCACTGATAAGCTGCTTGACGCAAAGGCACTCACAAGCTGTTTGGGGCAAAGGTGGCACTCACAAGCTTTTTAGGGCAAAGGTGGCAGTGTGGGAAATGTTGCTTGGTTTCTGGTTATGCCCCTGTGTACAGGAGCCAACTGTGTCCAAAAAGGATGCTTGGGTCCCAGCTTAAACAGTGAGGAACGTGATACTAACAGCGGCCAATCACAATCTGTACTTCAGTATGCTTTTAGTAGAGGCAGTCGGGGGGGGTTAAATAACTAAATGGCTTTAATGGCTAAAGAATAATTGTATGCAGTAAAATGCATTGGACTCAATGGTGCAAAATGGACTTTACTTGAAAATTTACTTGAAACCAGTTGTCGGCTGCTCCTTTACCATGTTTTTTAGGTCTTAATATTGTGATAACCAAGCGTAGACAAAAAGAGTAACCATCACCCTGATAAATGATCATTAACTGGATACAAATGTTTGTTTCCAGGTCTCTGTTCTGAATTCCGGCGGAACGCGAAGTCGTTCAGAAATCCTTTAGGCGCCAAGCGGTGCCTTCCAAGCAGTAAGTTTTAGATAGAAATGGCGAGTGAGACCGGAATAAATAGTCCCGGGTCTTATATCTATAAATGAGATTTTCAACATTCAAACCCGACGGTAAATTGAATGTTTTCCGCCCAGAGTTAAGGCTCTGCAGCTTCGTGGAATATGTTTCTTTTTTAAAATCTAGCTGACCTTTCCACACTGAGTTTTACATAGAAATAGGAAACCTAAGCTCCGGAATGCTAAGCAGCATCAAATCTATATATTACGGAGTCACTTGCTGGAGAATACCGTGGGGGGGAGGGGCTATTAAATAAACGTTTTTTACCTGGAGCAGAAAGTTCCAGATGAATGCAAACCGGTCATTTTATAGAAAAATATCATTATTTGCTATGCACGTTCCAGCGTGAATCCAATAAACATGGACAGTTGTGATCTTATGTAAGCACTGAATAAAAGGCATGATTTAAAAAAAAAATCATACTTGCCAACTGTCCCGATTCCTACAGGGCCGTCACTATTTTTAGGTGCTGTCGTCAAGAGCAACCTCACTCAAAGGATCTCCTCTGACTTGTTCATTGAGGTGATGCTCTGAAACTGTGAGCTGCGTTATGACATCATCTAGCTTGATACATGACAGTGTGCTGGGAAAAGATCGATAAGTCCCTATCTTACTGCTTTTGTGATTAAAAAAAAAGTTAAAATCTGTGTTTTAATAAGGATGGGCAAGCTCTTTTTGCTGGAAAAAAAAAAGAACATAAAAGACACTTCTGCAACAATTCACAAGAAGCGATGTAAAAAAAAAAAGCAGGTAGAAATGTCTAATCATAAAGACATGGACTGGAAGTTTTCATGGAAAACCAGAACTTGGGTAATCTGGACACAAAATGTCTTTACCGAGTGAAAATGAGAGTAAAGTCAATAAAATCAATTAATCAAGAGTACTCATAACTGTTATGTTCTGTTTGCAAATCAGTGTGGATAAATGGAACAGCCTCCCAGCAGAAGTGGTAGAGGGTAATACAGTGAGGGTATTAAACATGCATGGGATAGACATACGGCTCCTGAATCTAAGACGAGACCAACGACGGATTAACCCCTTCAGTCCCAGGGGTTTTGGGTACCTCAAAGCCCGGAGCAATTTTGCCATTTTTGGGGTATGTCGGTTTAGCGATTATTCTCTTTTCCTGTGAATAGGGTATCCACGTAAACTATATATTGGGTTTTATTCAAGGAGAGATAGAGCTTTCTTTTGATACCATAGATGGATGATTAGCTGAAAATTTAGGAGGAAAAATTTTAGTAAAAACTAGCAAAAATTTGAATTAGATGTTGTGTTAGGGGAATGGGATGTAAGGGTTTTTTGTATTATTATTATTATTAAAAACATTTTTTATTTTATTTTTTGTATTTATTGAATTTTTTTGTATTTTTTTTGGTTAGAGGTCCTCTTAGGGAACATTTTATTAATGGGCAGTGATGTCACAATTACATCACTTAGATCACTTAGCTCACATTATTGTTTTTTATTCATTATTATTTATTGTATTATTTTAGTATTTTTTTTTATAAACTGGAGCCAAGCAACTCAGGTACCCAAATGGGCTGAGAACTGGTCCGAAGCTTGCTTACCCATGGTTTCTAGAACTGTCCCCAATACTCTAGATCAAGGGTGTCCAACCTGCGGCCCTCCAGCTGCTGCAGGACTACATCTCCCATACTCCTCTGCCAGCCCCTTAGCTGAAAGAGCATTATGGGAGGCGTAGTCCTGCAGCAGCGGGAGGGCCGCAGGTCGGACGCCCCTGCTCTAGATGATGTCTAATCAGAGATCTGTAAAGTGGCGGAACCTCTTTCCTCTTCCTGCTAATAATGCCACCGGCCATACACCCCAGCACCCTGCGGCCTTTTTCCATTGTCTTGTAACACAGCCACAGTCTATCTACTTCTATCACAAATAATTACTCCCAAGCCCCTCTCCCCTGTTGTTGCCATGAGTAGATGGTGCAGCAACAAAGTGTTTCATAGCTACCAACAGTCCAGAATTTCCCACAAAATCCCAGCAGAGGGTGATACAGCGAGGGAAATTTAAACATGCATGAGATATACATACGGCTCCTGAATCTAAGACGAGTCTTTACAGCAGGAGAAGCGGGCGACTAGACGGGGGCCGAATAGGGCCGATCTGCTATCAAAGTCTATGTTTCTATGATTCAGTTTGCCTCAGCCGTTGCCTCCCCCGGCAGATGCCCCTTTTATTATGACTGTTGTCAGCTTTTGCATGCGTGGTGCCCAAATCAGGCACTATTCATTCAGAAAAAGGGGAGTAGATGCATGCTGAGCGCTTCGTGATGTCATAACGCCACCTTTAGGGGATGAGTAAAGCCACGTATGACATCACTCGGCCTCTAGTGTCCAGACATGATGGAACCACACAGAATCATCGAGGGCATTGGGTCACATGCTTTAATATTCTCTTGTTTGGCTAGAATTGCATGATACCTTCTAACCCCCCAAAAAAGTTTATGGAAGACGGTAAATAAATCTCTTTCAAGTCTTCCTCTTAAACCTCTACCGTTTCTCGAGTCCGTTTTCCGAAGCCAGAAACTGGCGAATCGTTATCAGGCTTTTACATCCCAAGAGGTGCGTTAATATCGCGCTAAGATCTTAAAGAGACGGCTCCGTTTATCTCGCGCTCGGGTTTATTTATGTGTCGGAGGAACGTTCTGCTGTTTGTGGATTACGATACATTTATGATTGGGGCTTAGAAAATTGAATTTTGTGGATATATATATATATTTCATTTTTTTTTTGCAAAAAATATAAAAAAATTGGGGCGGATGTATTTTTTTTCTCCCCAAAAATAGGAAAACAGAAAAAAAAAAAATGAGCGGCCCCCTTTTTTCACACGCAACATGATATCTATATTCAATATTTAAAATGTAGATGTGTGACTAATCCACGCGAAAGCAACAGCGAAAGCAACAGCGAAAGCAACAGCGAAAGCGCTCGATTTATTCCTCATCGCGCGTTGTTCTCTGCGGCGCGGGTTTTGTAAATCCCTCCGGTTATAAAGACGTTTTTATTGGGGAATACATGGCGGAAAATGAAATTTTCCGATGTGCTTGTGTCTGCGCATTGATTTTTTGTATTTATAATAACCCAAAACCGCATCCGTTGCTCGATATCAAGGGGATAAAATGTCCCCAACACGGTGATCCCTGCTCCGCGGTAATGGATAAAGCTGTTTACGAGACGTCATTTATTCCGCAATAGACAGTAAATAAAAGACGTTTCAAGCTCTGGTTAAATCAAAGCTTGTTGGGGATTTCTGCAGATTTGCAAATTACCTTTGGGATTTTTTTCGTTTTTTTTTTTTTACTTTTTTTTCTCTTCCCCGCCGTTGTATTGACTGCACGTAAAATGCTGAAATTCCTTTACTTTCTTTTGGCTTTTAACTCGGCTGAGCTTAGAAATGGCGGGTTGAGAGCCCGGCTGGGAGCGACTAAGCGGCTCCGGCACTTTAAGGCCACCGGCTGCCAAGTGACGGAAGTTTTTATACTCTTGCCAAGTCCAAGCAGGAGCCGATCAGCCGCCGGAGAGGTGGTGGGGACCGGTGGGTCGGAAGGCCAGTCCTGGTGGCTCACTTAAAGGGACGTCTTAATTCTGATCTATTGTTTAATGCATGAGCAATGAAACTGAACGGGAACTTAATTTAAAGAATTTGCTTTAGACATATCCCACCTTACCCAGGAAAGTGTCCCGTGGTGCGCCACCGCACCTATACCCTTTCCAGGTCTTCCATCTATAGTGGGATCTGTATATACCTGTCTGATGTGCAGTGGGAGAATGTTCCACATTAACTTCTCCCCTTACATCCTTTCCTACCTCCTTTTGGAATTATTATACTTATGGTTATTATTAAAGAAAATGGCTATCGACCTGATTGTATGTTCTTGAAAGCTTCAAACTGTAAATGTAATTTATGCAATGCGTATAAAGAATACTTTGACACTTTTACAAAATTATTTTAACATTCGGCTTTTCCACCCTTCATAGCCTTAGAGGGACATTCATCAAACATGAGGCCCTTTTTCACACTGCTGTCACACCTTCTCACACTCCGGTCCACAGATAAAGAGACTTGGACCCTCATGACCCTCAGCCTGCGAGTAGCGCCATATACTGGCCTAGGCCCAGGGTGGCAACTCCAGGGTAGGTGACCTGCTGCTCAATAGGCCAATTACAGGGCCTAAATATGGAGGTTGTGTCAACTAGGTGGTGGGGGGGGAGATGATAAGGGAGTTAGAGAGGGAGAGAGTATGTATGCACGTATTGGTACAGTGAATGTGTATGTGTTAGCATGAGTGTGCGCATGCATTAGCATGAGTGTGTATGTGTGTGTCTTTTAGCATGAGTGTGTTTGTTAGCATGAGTGTGTATGTGTAAGTTTGTGTATTAGTACGTGTGTATATATGTGTATTAGCATGAGCGTGTATGTCTAAGTGTGTGTATTAGCATGAGTGTGTGTATTAGCATGAGTGTGCGTGTGTATTTTAGCATGAGTGTCTATGTGCATGTATTAGCATGAGTATGTAAATGTAGGTTTGAGTGTGTATTAGTGTATGTATGTTTGTTGCATGAGTACATGTACATGTATTCCAGTGTGTATGTTAGTTACCAAAGGGGGGTGACAAGGGGCCGACGCGGGCTACTTGGCTTTACCTGCCCCCTGGTCCAAAAGGTGCCAGCCCTCCCCTCCCATTCACCAAGTCACTGAAATAGAATGTCTGTGATTAATTTGTTCAGGGTTTAATGTTTGAAGAAAGCCAGGATAATCTCAAGATCCCAGCCATACTCACCAGCGGTTCACCTGGAGAGGAGCGGCTCCGACACCTGCAGCTGTGCCGCTGAACATGCGCAGAGACCTCCTCTGCATCACTGCATGGCTTAAACACAATGGAGCTTTCCATTTATAATTAACCCTTTATCATACAAATTGGTTAGCTTATGCATGTTTCTAATGATTGATGCATACAATGCATGTTGTAATTAAAGTACACTGATAGTGGAGATCTGATTCTAACACAGTAATCTTCTTTACACCGTGTTTAATGCTTCAGTTAAAGATCCCTTGATTTATGGGTATGTGACATGTTCAGGTCATATTGTCTCTTTAAGAAAACTGCAAAAAAAAGCCTTGAAACATTGTAGCTACGCCTCGCGTTCCTTCTGGAGTGACAACTTTTTATCAGTAATAAATTTATATTTAAAAACTGCATTATCCGAGTCTCCGTTGTATGCTGTATATAAGTGGACTAGAGGTACCCTCATAGCACACGGGCAAATAAGATACAAATTTAATATTAAAAATATTTAAAATATGCGGATTCATAATCACATAATAATCAATGTCGTTTTTAATCCGGTTTGATAATTTCTTTTAGCTAGCACTAGGCACACATTAATGAAAACATTTATTGTATTGCAGGACTTTTTATTAAAAAATATTTTCTTTACTTTTACAATTATTCATTAACTTCAGCATATCATATATTTTTAAATCATGTTTTATTTATAATATAAATATATTTATTTATTTTTAATTATATATATATATATATATATAACATATATTTATACAAAAATTAATAATAATAATAAAAAAAAAATATATATATATATATACGTCATTATCACCGTGCTTGAGGATATAATAAGGATTTTAGGGGATTTTCTCGAAGAATTAACATGTTAACATTGTGGATAATGTACCAGACGCGTATGTATAGGACGTATCCTGGAAATGTAAGGAGGCATCGTTTGCGTTAAACCGTACGTGAGCACGCGTGGTCTATGTCTGGGACACCATTGATATGAAGATCAGTTGCATTCACGTGAAGTCCCACGTGAAATGAATCGGTGGATTTCCATTTTCATTGGAACTTGTAACGTTTAGTAATCCAGAAGCTTTATTTAAGCGCTCACCTCTGACCTGTTCTGTCAGGCCTACTGCTCAGAGTTGATGGCCGCGGGGAATCGACTTTGACCATCAAGGCCACTACTGGAAAAAAAACTACAGCTATCAAAGTGTCAGTACCGGTGAAGGATTATTCCAAAGCTAGGGTCAGGCCAATTTAGCTGGGGGAACACTGATTTCCTTGCTCGCTGCATTCTGTTAAATATCATAGAAACAAACATAGAATTTTCCGGCAGATCGGCCCCATTCGGCCCCCATCTAGTCGCTCATTTCACCTGCTTTAAAGACTCAAACCTTAATCAGTCGTTGGTCTCGTCTTAGGAGTTATATGCCTATCCCTCACTGTAGAAGCCTCTGCTGGGAGGCAGTTTCACTCATCCACCACCCCCTCTGGGTGAAACTTTTTTGCCATTCTCTAAAGGTAAGGGAAGGGGAAATTTGCAGGGCCAGGAAGAGTTTACAGATCGGAACGTGGTGTTTTGTGAAGATGGTGAAAACTAAACAGGGGTAGAATCATGAAAGGTTTATGATAGAATCAGAATTTCAAAACAGGAGGTCGCCAAGGATTTTGCAGACTTCCGTAGCCACAGAAGAAGCGATTGGGGCCGAATGCAGCGGAGCGGGTGCCGTTAGAAGAAGGCTACCCAAAAACAGTCATTGTGGGTGATAATAGAAATGGAGCCGATGAACTTGGGAGGAACAGGTGGAGACCAGCAGCGTTCTTTAGGAGAAAACCGTTCAATATATAACGTTACTTAATAAATGGCAATAATGATTAGGTGCCAGTCTGTTATAAGGACAGCATTTTGTAATATGTCATTTTTCCATTTCCCCCCCCGACCTCTTCTCCTCTATTGTCTCTTGATTCTCTAAAGTTATTTTTTTTAGTTTTTTTCTGATGCGTCGCGAGCGACCAAATAACACATAAATAAGGGCTCATAGCCTTGGCTTTTAATGTTTTGTTGAGTAATATAAAGTGATGTTTAGAGCTGTGTCATACTACTTTTCATTATCTATTAACGCTATAGTGAATACCTACAGAGAATTTTAGCTGCGCTACATTTATTTAACACAAATGGTTAGCGCGTGTGTGTGTGTGTGTGCAGTAAACCTCTGCGATCTTAGTCTTGTTCTAATTGGCACGTTACATTCGAATAAGGGATTCATCAAAACGCTAGCCATTGGTAAAAAATAGCGTAGGTGTGCATGTAGGGCTTTTTCCCCTCTTCGGCGCATTAAACGAGCAGCTCTCGTAGGTCGAAAAGCTGGAGAGCAGACCTTCAGCCGAAGCTCTGGAAGCAGCCGCGGCAGTAAGAACAGCTCCGAGTAATTAAGTGGCTGACGTACTGAAGAAGCCGTTTCAAAGAATTGACTAAATTGGCCATTCATTAGCAGCTCGACATGGAAGGAGAATTACAAATAGACAATAGAGCCTGCAGTAATTCAATCTAACCTTGTACTTACAGAAAACAATGAGATAATGAACAGAAAAATTACCAGGCACATATTGCATTTTGTTAGAGGGTAAGGAGGGGTGGGGGGGGGAATTAAAGATGGGGTGCCGTCGAGGGAAAGGATTGGCACATGAAATGCTAATGGTCTTTCTCCAGCTAAGCAAACGTTTCCATAACACAATCATAGTCTTCACTCTCAGGGCCTCTGGGGAGGTGAGATGAGGCAAGATCGGGAACACACACACAAAAAAAAATGTAATTTATAATGCGTCTGTGGAATAGAATTTATCATTGGATCTGCTCGCCGACGCTCAATTGATATGTAGTTGATTTCAAACAACAGCCCCCGGGCGCCCACCGGGACCATTTTTTAGATTTTACGCTTGGATATATCTGTTTAACTCACCATTTACCAGAACAATGGCTGATGACAGCATGAACAAGTGACTGCGGAGAAAAAAAGAAAATAAAACTGCCGGAGAGAAGCACTGAATACGGGAAAACCCAAGGAGATCGTCCGTCAAACGACGTTTTTATTTCTCTGATAAAATATTGTTTAAATACCGGGGATGTTTTCATTTGTATATTTAATACTTTGGGCGCTGGGCGATGCATTATAAGGGTTAATGTGCGGATTGTTCTCTTTTTCACCCGCTAACAATAGATTATCCTTGAGTGACAAGCTCTTGGAAGGCACGCACAATGGTCTTTGATGATGTCTTGACTTCCACCAGATCGTTTTTCAACTCACTCTTTCCGATTACATTTTTTGTAGTCTTTTGTAAATTTTTTACAATCTTCTTTGCACTTCTAAAAAAGAATAGAACTTAAAAAAACATAAATTATTAGGCTTATAAAGGCCATTTTTGGTGACTTTCATTTATTTTTTAATGTATTTTCCCAGTCCAAATGTTTAAAATCCTAATACCAAGGGAGCAGCCATCTTACCATTGAGGTCTACAACTTAAATCTTCCTATTAGAAAGAGTGAATAGCTTCATGCGGGACTTTCTTGGAGTGCAGTTGTCGGAACGCCAGTCTATTCACAAAGGTCCAAGTTGTGTTGTGTTGACATTTAATCTCAAATAAGGGCTCCTACTCAACAAAGTGAACTCAACTGCGTCCGAGGCAGTGCGTTGACCCACAACCTTAATTAACTCATTAGGGCTGCCAAACAA
This sequence comes from Spea bombifrons, assembly GCF_027358695.1. Lineage (NCBI taxonomy): Eukaryota > Metazoa > Chordata > Amphibia > Anura > Pelobatidae > Spea > Spea bombifrons. Next base: position 159,694,114 of record NC_071087.1, on the reverse strand, counting down.
GATCAACTTGACTTCCAATTTGACCGGCACAGTCACATGATGGCTTGATTGACAGACTAGACCACTGACTAACAAAGCCAACTCACCGGATTACTACTTGATCCAACCTGCCAGTAGACTTTCAATGTCCGTCTTGTCTGCCCCCGACAGTTAACTATTTGTGTGTCGAATGTTGAGGTTGGCTTAGTCGTGAGGTTTGGAATAAAATCTGTCGCGTGACGCCGCGTGCATTGAATGTTTTTTTGGTTTAACTCTTAAAATCATCAGATAAAGGAGCGATGTCGATCAAACTCCTACCGAAATAAAATAGCAATGTAAGCAAGTTCTGCGGCTTCAAAAATAAATAGTGGGATATCCGCGTGTGACATTTTATATACACCTGAACTGTAAAAAAAAAAACTGCTTACCCAACAATGTTTAATGAAATATTGTTTGGAAGTCATGGCGCAGATCACTAGAAATTACTAAGTTTTTTTTTCTACTTGTTTCCATTACTTTGTATTCTCTGCTACTTATACTATGGACCAAAATAACACAAAATGTAAATTGGTATCCGGCCGTCAAGTAGCCAATCACTTCTGGTTTTGTTCAATCTTTATAATTCCGGCACTGGCTTATGTCAATTAACGTCATTTTCATTACTATTAGCGGTTTGTTTTAGGGCTACATTGTTACTTTTATTACTCCTTCCTACTTGTATCGATACACAGCCGGATTTATTTCGCTCTGGCTCGTTGCATTTGAAGGACATTGGATATCGAAGGTTACGATAACAGGCTCATAATTTTATTATATTTCAATGGCTTGTAATTTTTTTTTTTTTTTACAAATTAATGAGTTTCTGGTGTTATAGATCAAATCATACTTTTTATTTTTTAGTGAACTTTGACCGGGCTTCAGGAAGGTGTGACAGGGACCTAATGACTCGAGTAGCTGCTCCTTTGTATAGTAAACCAGTAGACTCCATGTCCAGTCCATGGGCAGAGTTGGGTGACCAGGAGACCGTGGAGGAGGATAGAGAGCAGGAGTCTGGGTGCGGGGCAGGACTATGGACAGTGGGTTAGGACGTCTGGAATGTCTCAGTACATTTTGTAGATGGAGCTTAGTAACAGGTCACTGACTCCATAGTATCAGACAGAAGAGAAATGGGAGTCACGATACAAGACACGGCCATGTGCAAATAAATGGGAACTCAAACACAAAGGGCAAGTTCATAAGATGAGTCAAGGCCAGGGCTCATGGACCAAGCTGGGTATGGGTACCAGATATGAAGTCTAGACAAACCAGGGTCCCGGGGGTGATGAAAATAACAGACAAAGACAACAAACTTGGCAATCAGGAGTACACATAAAGGGCTAGAAAACAAGACTCCAACAATGGACGCCGGGGGCAACCGGGACTGTATTGGACACGGACAACCGATACCGGACAGGTGCCCCAGGGACCAATGCAGGATATGTGACCTCAGGAGGAGATCCAGTTGACTTCTGAACCTCCCAGGGATCACAAGGGCAGCCCCGGGGATCCCAACCTCCGAAACCATGACAGCATTACTCACTAAACGGGGTTTACATGAAAGTCGAACAATTCAACATTCTAAGTTCATTCTGCGTCACTAAGACCCAACCATAGTGCGATTCTAATGCGAGAAGGACCCCACGGACCGTGGATAGATATGTGAGATGGCTTTATTACCCCAGGCCAGCTGTCCGTTGTAGTGTTTTACCGTTGGCCGTCACAATGGATGCTAAATCGGCTAATATACCCTTTTGTCAATAACAAAAATTCAAAATTCATCAACAATTTATTAATTTGAGCCAAAATTTTATTCTCTACTATTTTATTTTCGCCCCAAGTGCGAATCAAGATGGAATCTGTCAATCCCCGCACTGCACAAGATTTAACAAAAGAAACTAACCTTTATTCCCCAAACTGCGGCGCCATCGCATTTCGTTCTTTTTTCACTCAAGTTACATAAAGCAGGACATTTGCATTAATGTTGCAAAAAATGTACAGAATTCAATTATTCCTGCAGATGTTTTTATCGCCGACATATTTTCCCGACATTGATGCTGAAAATCCAGAATTAGGCAGATGTGGCAATTTAGCGAGAAGCCGTATAAAGATAAAGTTTCATTGTATCCGAAATGAAATCAAGTTCACGTTTCTATAAAGTTGTGTCTCGGGAAATTGGCAGCGACGCGGCGTAAGTAACATCGCTGTGTCTTTACTCGCGTTCTGATACTTGCCGGGAGCTATGTTTCTCCAGAGGTGACCTTCGCCAGACTCTGATATTCTATCTAAACACCGATTGCCTGGCTTGCAGAAAAGGGGGAATTAAAACCCACCTTAATCCATAAATAATGAGATTGGGAATCTTTTAAAGCTAAATCTCATCTACAGAACTTTGGTATGTAAGCCATCATCATTAAAATGTATATTTTTTCACTTAAAATGGTCTTTGTTAAATTGTGAGCCATGTTGGAACACTGGCCATTTAAATGTTCTCATTCTGATACATTGTTTCCTTTGTGGACCATTCCATATGAACAGGAACCCTTCATGGACTCATGAAATTCATGGCTAAATAGCCGATTGATACAATGTTTGCCAAGAAACATAGAATTTGGCGGCAGATCGGCCCCATTCGGCCCCCGTCTAGTCGCCCGTTTCTCCTGCTGTAAAGACTTAAACCTTAATCAATCGTTGGTCTCGTCTTAGATTCAGGAGCCGTATGTCTATCCCGCGCATGTTTAAATTCCCTCACTGTATTACCCTCTACCACTTCTGCTGGGAGGCTGTTCCACTTATCTATTACTCCCTCAGTAAAGTAAAATTATGGATTCGATAAAGGTCCATCTTTGTGGGACGTGTTGCCTACGTTATTAGGAAGTACCAATACAATAGTATCTCCTAATAGATTCCTCTATTGTCTTATACGATTCCGAAGATTATGTTATATACCAGAATCTAATATCTGCCCCACCTATGGACTATCTGTGGTATCTTTCATACTGTCTGCAGCCCATTTACTGAATGTTTACACTTTTCCACCATTTCTATTTCATTAAAATCATTTATTAATCAGCATGTTTAGCGATATATGAACTTTTTCAAACTCTTATTTTTTTATGTGCATTTTCTGAATTTGAGTGTTTTACTTGCCCTTAATTACTGGAATCCACAAATCCTGCCTGTCAAACGGATTCACAAGTGTGTGTGTATATATATATATAAAAGGCTGAGGCATTACCCATTATTCACTAATAAAGCACCATGTAGCAAAATGTACTCCAATTACTGAGTGCAATTCAATCAAACATTTTCATTATCATTATTAATGTCCACTAATCCCCAAAAAAACTGAAATCTATCATTTTAATCGAAAGAAAACAAATATCTACATTTTATTTTTTTCCGATTTTTTATGTTATGTTTATTTATATTTTTTTTATTTTATTTTTGTACTTCGATATATACATTTTGTAGATACCAAAAATATTGTTGTTTGGAGTTTTACCATTAAAATACTTTTTTTTTTAATTATTATTATTATTATTATTATTATTCCAAATTATTTTCCTCCGCCATATGTAATTTCAAAGATTTTTTTTAATGAAAAAAAAAAAAAATTCCATTGTGAGATGACTTTTATTTATCTCATATTTCCCTTTACGTTGTGTTACGCAACACGCGCTACTTTGCTCGTTAAAAAAGTTTTAATAAACGCTCTTTTATTTCTTTTTAAGTGTCTTCGTCCTTATTTTTCCGCGGAATACCTAATTTTCCTGAAACGCAGGATATAAAATGGGTGCCTTGAACGCATTAAGAGGAAACTGGATTGCTTTCGATTACGCGCGGTATAGAAAGAACTCAGTTCCGCCACCAATTTGCTAGGGGAAAAATGTCAGCGTCGATGCTATCCGTTAACCGGCCCCCTATCTTGTTAAAGTGATCTAAATGTTAATGTGTCAAGTGTTTTCAATTTCTGTTAACTGGCGAGATTCATTTATAATGGGCTAGATTGAATCTGACGGCAACAATACGTGTGTCGGGTCTTCGGCGTTTCCAGGCATCTCAAATGTTTTAACTAACTTGACCTCTTCGAGGGTACATGTCGGGACCCCAATCAATTAAATAACATCAGCCAAGTCCAATAATACAGCCGCCGTAATTCACCGGAATAATTTTCCCATCATGGTGGAAAATGACAGATTCACATTGAAAGGCAACACGCAGCCATCAAATCCGCTTACGATTACAGCTGAGGGGTCCCTTTAAATTTCCATTGTGCCCCCCACATGCATTTGGCCCTTTGCCTGCCAACCAGCTGTATACATGCTCCTCAGCTCCAGCGCAGGGCTCAGCGAGGGTTCTGGGGGTCCAATGAGACCCCCTGTGTGCATGCACAGAAAGCGCTTTCTTGTCACAAACAGCCAATCAATGGCAAGAATCACTCAGAAGAGTGGAGGAGCTGCGGCACTGCAGCTTCTACCTCAGGTCGGAGCTTTTATTTATTTACTGAGCTCTGGGAAAATCAAGCAGCGCATGTACGGAACTCACGACATACAATTTTATAACTAAAACTAGATTGTAAGCTCCTTTGAGCCGGGCCCTCCTCACCTGTTGTTTCTGTAAGTCTTATTGTTACGTTATATACTACTTGTCGTGTCCTGTTTACACCATTGTACTGCGCTATGGAATAGGAGGGCGCTATATAAAACAATAAATAATAATAAAACCAGCATTAGAAACATCACTAGTACCTTAAGATGTCAAAATCCTTCCCAAAAATAACCCCTTAGTCATGTCATGTTACCCCCGCTCTCCCTAGTCTCTTATTCTACCTTTAAACATTCACTAAAGACCAACCTGGTCAGAGAAGCTTACAATCTAACACCCAGAACCTGCATTCTAAAAGAAAACCAAAACTAAGATCCCTCGATACAATCAAATCTCCCAAACAGTCCTTCTCCTCACCGTTCCCCTCACCCTCCTTAAAGATTGTAAGCTCTTCTCCTTGTGTACCGGTATGTTTAGCGTGTGCTCGCATTATTATTGTTTTATATAGCGCCATCAGATTCCGTAGCGCTGTAGATTAGGAAGGGCTCGGCTAAGACAGCGATTTCAGAGATACCCGTGAGTTCCAAACGGGTGGAAGGTTCCTTCTGTATGAAGTTATTAACCGTGAATAATCTTAATCAGCTCCGGACTGGCCAACCGGGACTCCGTGCAAATGGCGGTGGGCTCCGGGCTGATGGCGTCTCCTACTAACCCGATTTGCTGCTCCAACGGCCAATCAGATCCTCTGGTGTGCCTCGACCCACTGCATGAGTATTAAAATGGAATGCGCCACTTGTACGCCATTGGATGGCGGCTGGCAGCTGGCCTTAAAGTGCTAGTGCCACCTAGTCATCCCCAGTCCCAACCCGATCTAAATAGATTTTTTTTCAGTAAAATGATCAGAATGATTTCTAGGAGAGGGCTTTAGTGTCCCTTCATCGACGTCGTCGACATCCAAAAAGTGCCGTTTACCAGGAAATCTGTTTTCGAACGCCGGCGGTGACAAAACTAATTAAAAGTGACGGCGGGGAAGCCCCCAGTCCTGTTCTAGATTTGTAAATACCTCGTTTTTATGGCTAGCCGCGGGTCGGCGTTTTGTAATTCACGATTAGCGCGTGAAACATGGCTTGTGTGGGGGTTTTTTTTTTTTTCTTGTTTTTTTTTCGGATTTCCGGAGCTGCTTTTGACAAAGATGGTTAAAAGACCCTTAAGGGCTCCTGGCGAGCAGCGGTATGGCCTGCGTTTTATGCGCCTGCAGTTGAAAATAATACCCTGGGCTACGGGGAATCGGTTTGTATTTTTATTCCCCGGCAGAAGCATTAGACGGAGCCGCGACTCTTAATGGGACGCATCAGGAACGCGACTGAACGGGGCCTTCAATCACGGACGCTGCAGGATTTAAAAATGAATAAACTTCACATAGCGTTTCTCTTATTTATCCTTTATGCAAATTGGCCCTGGGAGGGAGCCTTACGTTCACCGCGTGGCACATTACGGAGCGGCGCTGCCAGTCAGGGGCTTCGGAGGTTCGTCGGCATGTGAAGCTGCAGCGGAAGAGCGCAATAGGCCACGCAATTAAACACATGTGACGGTGGCTGCTGTCGCATTCCGGGCTAATAAATACTTTCACACGGCTTTCGCGATGGGTCTGCTAGGTAGGTAGGAATAACGCGTTGTCAAGGAGATCATCTTAAGAGAAAATTATTAAAAAAATATATGTAGAGAGAGGAACATAGATTTTGCCGGCAGATCGGCCCCATTCGGCCCCCGCCTAGTCTGTTTCTCCCTAAATGGAAGTAATCACGGACCCAAGGCCCTGCTTTCTGTATATGTGAGCATGTATGATATATATTTGTGTGTAAATGTACAGTATATGTGTGTGTGTGTGTGTGTGTGTGTGTGTGTGTGTACATGTCTGTATGTGTAGGGTGTACAGAATAGAAGTTCTTGGAAAGAGAACGAAACAAATTTAAAGGCAGACAAGATAGAAGAAAAAAGGGAGAGAATATAGGAAAAAAGGGAGGAAAAGATGTCAGCAATTGAGGTGGAAAAAAGAGACGGGGAAAAAGAAAGAACAGAACAGAAGGAACCACAAGAAACAGAAAAAAAGGGAAAAACGGCCTGTTTAAGCCAGGAAATAAAGAGAAGGGGCCCTTCCTGTATAATTGCTTAAGGGCCTTAATCCTGCCTTGGTACTGTCATGGGCTTCATGCAGCCCATAGCTAGCCCCACCGCCATGAAGACGCTCCCAGTAGAGGGAGAGCTCCGGGTAGCCTGCCCCAGGAATTTCCCACGTGAGACGGTCAACTCTCCAGCCTTCTCCGGGTCTCCGAGGGTTAAACCTGGGTCACGGGAGCGGCATTGCAGGACGCCCCACTCTCCACTTACTTCCCCTCCCAAAATGGCGGGTGTCCCATGACCTCAGCGGGATCGCCTATCCGCACCCTGCAAGGGGGGGCTCCGGGTAGCTGGCTGAGAGTTCCCAGGTATACCGAGCACCCGATAGCACTCACCTGCTGAGCACCTGATAGCACTCACCTGCTGAGCACCTCTCTCCTAGCATTTCAAATATGTGTCGAGTTTTATGCTATATTATATCCGTTTCGTAAAATAGTACATACCTGATTATAAGATACACTCAACACTTAAAAAGGAAGTCAATAGTAATTCACCAGACATTACATTTAACGTATCTTTGGGATATTACCTGGGAACTCAAAAACATGTTGCTTTTTCCCCTGTGACGTACAACCAAGTCTAACTGACATACAGACATTAGCGTCCTCACCATCTCTCTAACATCACAACCCCATATAAATAATGAAGCGAGTTGAGATATGAGATTAACAATGGTTTTCATGTTAAACCAAGGAAGTTCCTTATTTTCCACGCACTACAGAAAACTGCCCAAAAAATGGCAGAACCATGGTAAGAAGTGTATGGAGCCTGGGGTGGGGTGGACTCGGTCAAACCCTGCTGTCCCACCTAGAGACCCGGATGCTTGGTAATCGGCTTTGATTCCAGGGAAGTTTGTCTTCTAGAATGTTACAAGTTCTCACAAGCTGAAAAGAAATTTAAATGTTAAGCTTAAAAAATATATTTATAATTTTTTGGTGTTTTTTTTTCATGGGTCACAAACTTATATTAGTTAGAACATGACTATATAATATTTGAACATATTCCATTTATTTTATATTTTTAAAATAGTCTAGAGAGATGTTGCCGTTCGCAATTAGTTGTGTGGTCTGTAAAATGTGTGTCTTATATAGGATGTTTGATTTGTTGATGGCGTTCTATAAGCAAAGCTAATCGTTTTATTACGCCCTATCAAATAAATATTGCGGTAAAGAAAAAACTAAAATTTTGACGTTTTTTTTTTTATTTAACGAGCTTTATCGTATTTTTCATATCAGGTGGTCTTTATTTAAATTACAGTTTAGTCATCTTTTTGGGGTCGAATAAGTACCGTATTTGCTCGATTATAAGACGAGGTTTTTTCCAGAGCAAATGCTCTGAAAAATACCCCTCGTCTTATAATCAGACCTCAAATAGGTCTGATTATGAGACTAAGATCCAGATCCCCCGCAGCGATGCAGGGGACCTGGATCCTCTTGTGTTATGCCCCCCCCCCAACTTACCGGTGCTTCTGAGTCCCCGGTGCTTAGTCCGGGCTGTGTGTAGAGCTCTACACGCTTCCCGGACTAAGCACCGGGGGCTCAGATGCAGGGGACCTGGATCCTCCTGTGTTATGCGCCCCCCCCAACTCAGAAGCACCGGTAAGTTTGGAGGAGGGAGGGGGAGTGTTAAATGGGGGTGTAAGGCATTTCTGGAGGCAGAGTGCGCTGTGAAATGCCTTTTAACCCCTTTAATGCCACTCTGCCTCCTGAAATGCCTTTTACCTCCCTATATGCCACTCTGCCCCATATTATGCCTTTTAACCCCCTAAATGCCAGAGTGGCATATAGGGGTATAAGGCATTTCTGGAGGCAGAGTTGCACATAGGGGGTCAAAAGGCATATCATGGGGCACAGTGGCATATAGAGGGTTAAAAGGCGTATCATGGGGCACAGTGGCATATAGGGGGTATAAGGCATTTCTGGGGCAAATGTGCATAACTGGGGGGGCAGGTTGAAAATAAAAAGGAAATAAAAACAAAATATTTTTCTCAATCATAGCTTTTATTAACAAACAATTGTTCACATAGTTGACATTAATTAACATTTACTGGTAAAACTTTTTTCCTTTGGGGTCGTCTTATATTCAGGCTTTTTCTTTTTTTCATAAACTAATATTCAGATTTTGGGGGGGTCGTCTTATAATCGAGCAAATACGGTAAAATGCAGTCAGTAAGTTTTTTTTTTTCTTTGCCGGCGAGTAAAGGGTTGTGCATCTCTAAGCAGAGACTCATTGACATGAAGCGTCCTATGGATAATGTGAATTGTAACAGTGCAGTGAATATGTAAATACATTACAATGATGTCATTATACATGATATCAAACAGCAGAGGTTTAACATTATTTGTTTTTTCTCTGAAGCATAGAATCAATTGTCAGAAAAAAATAAAAAATATAATAAAATTGGTGAATAATAGCGTCCCTCATTATTGTCCTTCCATTAGCGCGTTTGTTTTAAATAGTCTAAATGGAAATGTCTTGTTTAAAGCAACGTACCTCCCTTTCCTGGGGGCAGGAGTAGAGTGGGTTTATGAAAACAGTAGGGGGGCAACGTCATGCATGGGAGAGCACCTTTCGCTGGGGGCAAAAACCGACTCCCTTTGTGAGTCGAGGAGCCTTTTTCTTTGTGCGACAATTTCAAGAAAAAAAAACCCTGAGTTTTAAGAATATGGACAAAAAAAAAAAGAAATTAAGGCGATGGCGGGTGATGAATATATTTTCTTATATTAATCTCCATGACTCGGAAAATATAGCCGTAAGGGGACAGTAACAATGTTTATACAGCGGCCAGAAGAAAATGGGAAGGTGGGCTATGAGCTGTCAATTTTTATTATAACCTTCTGAGTTGTCACCTTTGTCAAAGACTCGTTAGCTGAAGGGAGCATTGCGTGTATCACGTAATCATAATTAACCTAATTTGAACATTTGTTGCCCAGGACAGTATAGATGATCTGCTGGATTATTTATTATCAATAATTAAAAAAAAACACAAAATGAGCATGCTGGGAATAAGGGTGTCGCAGCCACTTGACTGCAGAGGAATGGGAATTGTAATTAAAAACATATATATTAGGTGGATGCGTGGTGTGTTTTACTACAGCAGTGCGATCCCGTTCTTTTAAAGGATGTGAAGGGGTTAAACTTTAGCAAAGTGAGATTTAGTGTCCGTAGGATTTTGACCCATTAAAGAAACAGGTGGAGAACACAACTACCCACCCACTGATATCATAACGCTTGTGATTACTTTACTAGGTTCCTGAAAAGTGGTGAGGATTGAGGGGGTTAAACACAAGAACCAGATGGGTCCAACTCAAGCTTCCCTTAACTCTTGATGAGTTGAGTAGAACAGGAGATGCCTCCTGCCATAATGTCCATAAAGTCACTTATAAGGGTATCAGATCTGTAGGGAATGCGTGGCCCAGCACCACCATCGCTGGGAGCTCCTCCACTTCCCACGGCTACATTCATTATAATAGAAAGAGAATGGAGAGGAGTAGAATGCCCAATGACAATGAGATGTTACAGAGACAATAAGGACATCAGGTGTATCGTTGCCATAACCATGCGATAAATGGCACGTTGGGTTTACTCAGTTGACCCAACTTTAAGGTTCCAAGGATAAAGTCTAACGGATACATTCATTACAGCTCAGGTGAGATCCTAGTATGAGAAGAAATGTTAAGAGTTAAGGAGAGAAGCGGAGAGGGCATTTATTTGTGAGAGTGTTTGGAGATACGAGCAGAGATATGGGGGACACGACGTAGTTGGGGGCTTTGTAGGTCGGAATCAGGACTTTAGCTTTTATTCTGGAGGGTCTGGGGACCCCATGGAAGGGAGTAGTACAATGGGGCAGCAGACGAAGAGAAAATTAGACTGGCAAAGGTGTTCAGAATAGGATAGACCTACGGCTCCTCCTGAAGACGAGACCAATGACTGATTAAGGTTTGAGTCTTTACAGCAGGAGAAACGGGCGACCAGACGGGGGCCGAACAAGTCTTTTTTTTAGTATTTTATTCGTGTTCTGAGTGTGTGAGAAAGGGACACATTTGAGGGATATTTTGCTGGTGAAGGTGGCAGGATAATGAGGGGTGAGGAAGAGAGTCGAGTAAAACACGAAGACAGTGAACTTGGGCTGCTGAGTGGATTGTGGAGTTCTCAAGGGTGATTACTAAATCGGGGACTGCGGACAGAGGAAACCTGGTAATAATAACCAGAAGCTCAGTCCTGAAGATCCACAGATAGTGAGATGCCGTACAGATTTCAAAGAGACAGTTAGTGAGGCAAGTAAGAAGTAACGGCGAGAGTTCTGCACAGGAAAGGTTGATTTAGCAAATTCACCCCTGGCACCGACATATTACAAACAACACAGAGAATTCGTTCGTCTTCAAACAATGTTACCTCTCAGGAGTTAAAGATTCCACAAAGAGGATCCTGGGTGTGAGATTAAACAAACTGAATTACTCTGGGAGAGCGTCGGTGCGTCTGAGCGAACTATCTAAAACATACAGCGCCATGTGTTTTATATTCTTGTTCTGCGTATGGAACGCGAAGGTTTCTCTGGCGGAGAGGTTTTATACATCGATCTGGCTGGGTTTAGAATTAAAGAATAGACACAGAAATGAGACAATGAACAGGTAGATCTGGTTCTATATGAGTGTAACCTGCAGGGCCGGCCCTACAATGGAGCCGAGTGGGGCAATTGCCCTAGGCAGCACTTTAGAAGGGACGGCACTTTGCCGCCTCACGCGCTTTTTTTTTTTTTTGAAGCTCTGTGAGCCCTCTAGCTCGGTCCAGGTGCCGGCTTGTAATACTGACCGCCGGAAGTGACATCAATTTCCGGCGCTCAGCATTACAAGCCAGCACCGTGGCAGAGCAGGGAGACTCGCCGCAGGACTGTTTAAAGGTAAGTAGAAAGGGGGGGCTAGGGTAGATAATAGGGAGGGAGGGTAGATAATGGCGTCTGTGTCATTTTAAACTTCGTGCCAGGCGGCATTAAGTCTTGGGCCGGCCCTGGTAACCTTCACTAATGCGTAATATTATGAATGGATGTAATGGGATACATGGATGGTGGGAAGGAAGAGGCAGCACTGTGTTCTGGCCTTGGCCGACTAGCAGGTCTAGGGAGGGGGCAGCAGCCCCTCTGTTACATAACAGGGAGTCAATCTCCCCAATAAGGGGGTATTAACACTATGGAGGACAGCCATGGTTTATGAATGCTAACTAAAGGCATTTTTCACCTACACTGTTGAAGTTAACACCTTGATAACTAAATGCAGCTTCAGAGACATTATTTATAGTATAATGGACAAACTCCTTTTTTTAGAAACAATTATTTTTATGTTCCCTTTCATACTTTTGGTTGGGAACCCTTACTTGCCTTGTGATACCAAAACACTCAGGGATTGGTTGTTGCCATAGAAGCCTAAACAATCTTAAATGTTTCTTAAAGGAATGGATAAGATAGTAGTTCTGGTATTTCCTTAATATATCAGAGAGCATTGAATATGATGGCGCTATATAAAACAATAAATTAATAATAATGATAATATTAATAATTATTCTTAATATTAATATATTCTGTCTGCTGAAATGTCGGGGAGTTAAAATGATGGCGTTCTATTCTCTTAAGGTCACGTAACACGTTAGAAGAGACCAAGTGTCCAGAGTCAAGAAAAACGGAAACAGGTTTGACGAAAATGGATGTATTCATCCCGAAAAATCTTATGGATAATTGGGAACAGCGGGACTCCCACAAGCCACACCATCAGATAGCAAATACATCTTGGCGACATGAAATCATTCAAGGGAGAAACGTCTGATCAAAGGTTTAATAAATGTATCATCTGTCAACTCCGGAAACCTCTAGAAATAATGAGCGGTGCTTACAAAACAAATGAGATCCTACGGCGAATGTATAAATATATTTATTAAATTTGAAAAAGGGGTAATAAAAAAAACGAGAAAATAAAAGCGAAACTATAATAATATCGCAGAAAAGACAATACGCCTAGCGATTAAAGCGAACGGATGTATAAATATCATTAGTACACCGGCAATGATAGAGGGGGGGGAGGGGAAAAAAAAAACTTTTAAAATAAATGAGCTGCTACAAAATAAACTACCTTGCAAGAAAAATGTACGGTGGGGATATACAAAGTCATTTAGAAAGGAGATTAAGAGAACATCTGTATGTTAACATTGTCATAAAAGCGTATAGATGCAAGAGTAACCAGCATGAGTATTATAAAAAGAAATTCTAATTTTCCGAGCGGCTTTATCATTGTGACGATACTGTACGACGAGCTTTAGAGGCACATTTTAAGGCAATATGTTAAGCAAAAGACGAAACTAAATATTGAAAATAGGTCTTTATTATAACAGTTTGTTTTACGGTAGAAAAAAAAATGATGAAAAAAAAGAAGAAGAAGCCGTTCCTGTAATATTCCTGTGAAATGCAGAATTTTAAGATCTCGGAATCGCTGCGGTTAGGACTAATGAGCAATCTAGAACGTCTCCTTGGATGACCTTCCAGAACAACTCTCGCCCCAACGTAGGAAAAAGCGCCCGATCCTTAATATCATGTGTGTTTATTCATTAAGGTCACAGTCGGAGCTGATTTAACCAATGTCTTGTTCCACCGTTGACCGTTGAGTGGCCAAATGGCTACTTGTTATAGTCCTGCCTGATACGTAGTTTATAGAAATAAGTGTATATATATATAGAAATATATTGTGAGGTGTGTATGTTTGTCCTACACACTCTGCAGTGAAGTGTGTGTGTGTCTCAGGTGCCCTAAATCCACCAAATGGCGATGTTTTGGACCAACACAGTATATGGATAACACCTACTCAATATTTTAACAATTACCTCTGTTCCAGGCCAGGCGCCCACTGACTTGGTCAGACCGCAAACTAAAGCACAATCCAGGTCATCCAAATAATTTGCAATGGGATTATTTTTATTATGCTGATGGTGGTGGCACACAGTGATGTATTCTGGCCTAGGCTGACTAGGTCCGGGGGGGCAGACACCCCTCTGCCACAAAACAGGGACCTACCTACAGCATCACTGTTTAGCGGGCCGGTTAAAAGGGAGATCACTGGTCTTCCCAGCTGGCCCGCTAACACTATGGAGGCCTGTGCCAAATCGGCAGCTGTGCTGCGTGCTGAGATATGACATCATATCCCGATGCTCAGCTCCGTAGATAAATGTATCACTAAGGGCACAAGCAAGACCGTCTCTATTGAACATGCAGTGTAGGGTAAGATAGTTAGCGCTGTCCATTCTCAGCTGAAATCTGAGACTCCCCCTAGTGGAGATAAAGTGTAGTGTAAGCTATTTAGCGCTCTCCATTCTCAGTTGAAATCTGAGACTCCCCCTAGTGGAGATAAAGTGTAGTGTAAGCTATTTAGCGCTCTCCATTCTCAGTTGAAATCTGAGACTCCCCCTAGTGGAGATAAAGTGTAGGGTAAGCTATTTAGCGCTCTCCATTCTCAGTTGAAATCTGAGACTCCCCCTAGTGGAGATAAAGTGTAGTGTAAGCTATTTAGCGCTCTCCATTCTCAGTTGAAATCTGAGACTCCCCCTAGTGGAGGTAAAGTGTAGTGTAAGCTATTTAGCGCTTTCCAGTCTCAGTTGAAATCTGAAACTCCCCCTAGTGGAGAGAAAGTGTAGGGAAGGCTATTTAGCGCGGTACATCCTTTGTTAAAATCTGCAACTCCCCCTAGTGGGCACTCAGTGTAACTGTTTAGCGCCGTTCCTTCCCGGTTTGCTGGCCTAACACTGTTTTGTAAGGCCACACTTTAGCCAGAAGACACACATGGTCTATTTCAATTTAATGGCACAGCCCGGGCAGTCACTTCTTACGTGGAGTTTTTTTAAAGGGGATAATACTACTTTGCCTTCCAGTAGAAACAAACATATGATTCCTAATCACTAAATAGTCAATGTTGCTCGGGACGCTATGTATCCACTCACGTGACCAACACATTAACCTCGAGTCCCACGTGGACAGTTTATTATATAGACCCAATTACTCTTATAATACAAGCAGAAATAGCAAAGCTTAACAAACGTGTCCCTTTAATATCCTCAGTTCATCAAAGAGAAGCGATTGTTAAAAAGGATTGATTTTTCACAAACTATTTGTATCTTTATCCAATATGCCCGAGATGATTAACCGAGTTCTATATGTTACCATTGATTAAAGCTTCGTGTGACATCATAGGAGCAAATCTTGGCTGCCCATTTAATTACCTGCACATTTTTATTTTGGGCCACACGTTTTAGAATTGCTGGAATAAATTTTTTTAAAAAGGACGTCTTCCTTTAATGTTTAGATAAACAGATTTAGATTAACGTGGATGAAAGTCTGCGTTTTTGGAGAGTTTTGGGCATCAACTAAATATTCAGAAGAACATTTAGCAGGATTTTACATTTTGGCTCTCAAGGCGCACATTCTACAATGTGGTCTCACTCCTTAAAAAAGGGTGTGTGGGCAGGGTTACCATCAAGTCCCTCCCCTTTGCTAGCGATTGTGTGCACCAAACATGGAACAGCCTTTCAGCAGAAGTGGTAGAGGTTAATTCAGCAAGCGAATGTCAAACATGCATGGGATAGGCATATGGCTCCTGAATCTGAGACAAGACCAACGACAGCAGGAAAAATGGGCAGACTAAATGGGCCAAATGGGGCCAGTCTGCCTTCAAAGGTTTCTATGTAAATCCAGCTTTGACCGCATACCATGAAGATGTATCTAGACACGAATACTATAAGTATACCCATAACTTGAAACGTCAATCAAAGTCAATTTAGCAAAAATGGGACTGTGATCCCCACCTCCTATTCCTATCCAAGGGTGGATGAGCCAGAGCTAGACTGGGTAGGCAAAGTATCTGCTCCAGGACACTAGTGTCGGCATCAAGGCTTGTAATAATATTTTTTATTGGGAATACCGTAAAAAAAAAACACACCATAAATCAGATTACCCAGAGGAAAGCTGGCAGCGTGTGGGGGTAACTTAAGCCAACTGATAGGCAATAAAGCAGCCATTTTTGTCAGACGACACGCTCAATGTGTATACCCCAATCCCGTACAAAACACATTTAAACAAAAAGAATGGATAGAAGGCTATTGAAGAAGCACTGAAATGGTCCAGTAAGGGTCATAAATGCTGCCTTAAGTCTTTGTTACTCTAGACACCCCCCAGTGGATACAAGTGGAATTGCAGGTAGAACACAAAAAAGCTTCAGGTTTTGCCCCCAAATGTGCAGTCCATGCGATAATAACCGAGAGTAGACAGTTACATAGCACTCACCAAGAGATTATATGACTACTCTGAAGAACTAGTTATAGGCTACCGTACCTAGAACCTCTAGGACAGATCTAGAGATTTTCTGTTTATCCTTTTTCAGCCTTAAATTGGTTGCCATCATCCAATCTCTCGAGCAGTAACCTCAAAACAAATGTGGCAGATGGGGATGGCGGATGACTGAGATTGGTGGGGGGGTAAATTAGAAACTCGATTTGAATTTATGAATTCATCTAATTTTTGGTAAATATATGACTTTTGACATTTTTTGCTCACCGACCAATGCATTTACTGTAACTTCCGTACACCTGATCAAAAGTAAAAAGGAATTTCATAGGTAGCAGGAGACTGGAATTTGGTCAACCTAAAAATCTATTAGCTGATTGAAAATATATGATTTATTTTTAATGTCCATTAAGGGTTTCCTGATTCACTTAAATTCAATACGTACTTTAGGTCATTAATGGACATACTTAGATGGTTGTTTATGGTTGATAATGGTTGGGTTATGTGAATGGCCTTTAAGAATTGATAATGTCATGCCAATCACACGGCATTATGACAGGTGCTATCGCTGCTTGGAAGCACCATAAACAGCAAAAGTGCAGAGGCTGCAGCGGAGAAAGCTATATATATATATATATATATATATATATATATATATATAACACGGCGGGGGACATACACTCTACCACCAAAAGTATTGGGACACCTGGTCACCACACCTAAATGAGCCTGATTTTTCCCCATTCACCCAGTAGAGCGTCTGTGAGGTCAGACGCTGATGTTGGACGAGACACTCGGCTCACAATTCACCGTTCCAGGTCATCCCAAAGGTGTTCGGTGGGGTTGAGGTCAGGGCTCTGTGCGGCCAGTCAAGTTCTTCCACCCCAAACTCATCCAACCGTGTCTTTAAGGAGCTCACTTTGTGTACTGGGGCGCAGTCATGCTGGAATAAAAAAAGGTTTTCCCCAAATAGTTCCCACAAAGTAGAGCATTGTCCCAAATGTCTTGGGATGCTGAAGCATTACAATTTCTCTTCACTGGAAGTAAGGGGTCCAACCCCTGAAAAACTGCCCCAGCCCACCAAAAGTTACAGCAGGCACCATGCATTCCGGTAGGTAACGTTCTCCTGGCATCCGCCAAACCCAGATTCATCCATCAGACGTCCGGACAGTGAAGCCTCATTCATCACTCCAGAGAACGCATTTCCCCTTCTCCAGAGTCCCGCCATGACGTGCTTTACACCCCTCCAGCCGACGCTTGGCATTGTGCACCATGATCTTCGTGTAGCTTTGTGTCTGGTTAAATCGCTGTGGGATTCAGGCCTGGATTTCGCCATTAAGCAGACATGGTACTATCCAATGGTGACAAATGGGCGTGACCCCCAAGAGTCGCCCCCGCCCATTACACGACACGCCCCACCCCTTTATCACACTCCATTCATTTTCACTATCCCTACAAACGATCTCATCGCGTTAAGTATCTCTGAAGGGTTAAACGATGTGTTTAATGTGGGATACGGAGTCGCTGGGTGTATAATTAGTAAAATTCATGCATATATTTAAATAATAAGCAGGCGATAACTGTCACCGCGCACGTGTATAACAAACACATTAGAATAAGGGGTCCGCCGGTGGAACTGAACATTCCAACACGTCTAATGTGCTTTGTATGTAAGTCCATTTTTTTTCCCTGCGTGTTCCTTGACATAAATTAAACAACTTTTACACGCCATGTAGTCTTTAGTACAGTATGGTAATCATGTCCCTCATGCCCTCTTCATTTGATCAAGCTTAATTGTCTGTGTCAGACTTGCAATTAATGAAAGTGTCTCCCATAGTACACGCTTCCAAAAGCAACCGGAAGGTTAATTGAATCGCGCTCACTCGGAGCTCGAGTAGACACTTCCTTGGGATGCTTCTTAAAGACGGGGGTCCGAGGAGGTAATGAACGACTGAGAAGTTTAATTGTTATCCACGCCGTAAACTCCCAGATTCCAAAAAAAAAAAAACCGCTCGCTTTTAAATCCGCACAATTCCGAAATTAAATGTATCTGGATATTTTTCTAGTCTTATTATTCCCGTAAGTAATGCCTTTTCTGCTGGATTTGGTAAATTAAGGTCGGTAATAAAAATCAGCCTGTGAAAAAAAAAGAACACATAGATTTTGCAGGCAGATCGGCCCAATTCGGCCCCCCCTAGTCGACCATTTTTCACACCGCAAAGATTCGGACCTTAATCAGTCGTTGGTCTCGTCTTAGATTCAGGAGCCGTATGCCGATCCTGCGCACGTTTATATCCCCTCACTGTTTTAATCTCTACCGCTTCTGCTGGGAAGCTGTTCCATTTATGTAATACTGATTAGGGAGGAAATTGCACGAGATTTAACTAAGCTAATTAAATTCAACAGACCATACTCCAAAGATAGGCCTCCCAACAGAAGCGGTAGATGCAAATACAGTGGGGGAAATTAAACACGCATGGGATAGGGGCTCCCTGGACCAGTAAGCAAGGGCGGCATGACTGCTGACCTAGGCCTAATGGCTTGTCAGCGTCCCCTGTCCTTATTGGCTGAGCCTTGCAACTTTGTTGCGGGCCCTAGGGGTTAAAGGAAGGTGAAGGGGGATCATCTGCCTCTTTGCCTTCCTGAAGCTGCCCCAGCACCTGTGATTAGGCTATAGGCCCAAGCAGTCAAGGCCTACGGCTCCTGAATCTAAGACGAGACCAGTGACTGATTAAGGTATGAATCTTTACAGACGGGGGCCGAATGGGGCCGATATAATACCAGTTTTTATATTCCAGGGCTTTTATATTTTAGAACTAAACTATATAAATTGATACATTGATTACGAAAGCCAAGCATATAAAATCCGTGCAGCAGAAGCGATACAGACGCAGCACACGCTGGGATGTGATTATGAGATCATCTTGTTTGTTCTGAGTTTTGCTCAACTTTTGCTATATTAAAGTCCCTTTTTCTAATAAAGTTTACTTTTTACTTTGATTTATTTTGGGGCGGGATGGAGCATTTTCCGTCCTCTTATCACAGATGCGCAGGACTTTCTTTTGGCGGAATCTGTCTGATAAAATCATGTAAATGCCAATAAATTATCACATCCCATGTTATTCCTTTATTAACCAACAATTACATTTACTTTTATTATATTTTATTTCTGCCAAGATCCCCATTTAGTCTGAAGACTATAGTATGGATGAGATTCATGTGAGTTGAAGTGTAACACTGGCTACATTGAAATATCTTTCCTATTTAGATACTCTAAGCTGTATAACATCATATAATGTGTTCATCCGGGATGCTTGGCTAAACTGAGAGACAGGCAGTGATGTCATAATGGGCTGTCTCCTACAGAGCAGTGATGCCACGAAGGCAGTGTTCAGAGCAGTGATGTCACAAAGGCAGTGATGTCATAATCTGCTTTATCAAGGCGATCAGCCAGACAGAGAGTCACTTGCAGACACTACTTGGTGCATGCGACCACTACCTTCTGGTTATCTAGTTTGTAGAGCGATTGATATTTACTGCGACGAATAATGGACTTTCCGTGCACGGGGCTCAGTGACATGCATCAGGAGGAGGAGGACACATGGTCACTATGTCTGATTGTGTCCTCCCTGTTCAACCAACACCCTGACAACATCACTGCAGAGCTACTGGCAACCCTGCTGTCATGTAAGCAGTTTACACGCGGGATATGGAAGTCTTTTGGAAAGAACTCTGTAACAGCTGAAAGAGTTCTGCGGATGCTCCTTGAGCACATGAAGAAGGAGGAAGAGGAGGAACGTCGTGACGTCTCCACCATAGTTCACAGCCAACGGGACATCAGGTCTGTGGAAGCCCTATTAGCTGTTAATGAAATAGTTAATGCTGTGGAGGACAGATCTGTCATCATCAACCTGTTCCCAAAGCTTCTGTGTGCGCTGATCACCGAGATTAGCAGCACTGTCGGAAGAAACAGAACCGGCTGTGAAGCAATTCATCCATGTGGATTGGCCGTGGAGACGCTGAAGGCCGTACTGGTGAGGCAGAATGACTGTGACGACACTAACAGCATGGAGGGGTTTGAGCTACTGAAGTTTGAGCAGACTCACCCCGATGGAATGATTCACCTTGCAAGATGCATTGTGACATCAGGAATAGGACGTATCGGAGAAGTTGTTAGTGGACTGCTGCCTGTGCTGGAGACATCTCGCCCGGCACATCTCATCACCGTGACCGCCTTCTTTTTAGAGCTCCTTTATCACCCAGGAGTCATGGACAAGAAAACACTAAAAACTGTGATCAAATCGATGATCAGGAACTCCGACAGCTCCAGTTCTACCATCCGTTGCCTCTCCATCCAAGCTCTTGGAAACGCAGCAAATGGAGCCCACAAACTTATCAAGAAGTACAAGGACTCCATCCTGGGAACACTACTGGCTGCTTTAAGAGAGGAGCAACAAGACCCCAAAGTCATAGAAGAATCACTGAAGACTTCATCGAAGATTGTGAGACTTCTGACGAGGAAGGAACTGGGGAAGCAGTTGAAGGAAATGGCGCTGTACAGCCAAATGCTCCTCAACAATGACAATGGAAGCGTACAGATGAATGCGATCCTGCTGCTTGGGGAGCTAGGCCAAAAATGTAAAAAGGTCAGCACAGGGTCAGTGGCCAAACGTTTCCGAAGCTGCCTACCATCTCTGCTTGTGAAACTTCAACATAAAGACTGTGAAATTGTCTCGTCCGCCCTGTTCGCTCTGTATCACTGTTTGCCCGTCGTGGGCTGCAGGGACATTCAGAGCCTCCTACACGGGCAGAACATGGAGCTGAAGACCATCTTCAAAGCCATGGTGGAGCGGCATGCCGAGTTAGCCAGGTACCTGGTGGTCCGATCGGTTAAGCTGCTGTTCCGCGTGGAGATGCTCAGCGAAGTCATCACGCAGATAGGTTACCTGCTGGAGTTCATGGACCTTCAGGATCTCATCGAACTGAATACGAATGTGAATCTGGAGCAGCTCTGGAGGGATTTGAAGGCGCTATCAAAATACCCCTTTCCCTTGGTCAAAGAGGCAGCGTATCGCACCGCAGACCTGCTGTGGTTTAAATGGCCGCTGATCATTCTCCCCCCTCCTGTTTTATCTATGAAGGCGGCTGTGAGACCCGCAGAGTTCATAGATGCCACAAAATGGAGCGAGATGCCTCTGGAGACCATAGAAGAGCAAGAGGAGGAAGACGAGTGGTTTGACTGTATGGAGGAATTGTAGAGATTCATCGTATTCACAGCAATGTATAAACACCATCACATTGCCATTTCAATAAATTTGTTGAACCCAGAAAACCTTTATTTTTTATTTCTTTATTTTCAGTTATATAAACTGGTGTTAAAATAGATCGCCCTCTAAATTAGTTTCAAATTAATAGTCAGGGGTATTTTTAATAAACCCACATTTTGTCCATAAAAAAAAAAAAAACACAAAATGGATAAGAAATCCAGCGCAGACGGGGTTAATGTTGTAAATGACTATTGTAGCTGGAAACGGCGGATTTCTAATGGAATCTCTAAATAGGCGTACAGAGGCCCTTTATCACTCCCATCACTCCTGTGTTCCAGCGGCCCTTTATCACTCCCATCACTCCTGTGTTCCAGCGGCCCTTTATCACTCCCATCACTCCTGTGTTCCAGCGGCCCTTTATCACTCCCATCACTCCTGTGTTCCAATGGCCCTTTATCACTCCCATCACCCCTGTGTTCCAATGGCCCTTTATCACTCCCATCACTCCTGTGTTCCAATGGCCCTTTATCACTCCCATCACTCCTGTGTTCCAATGGCACGTTGTGTTTGCTGATCTAAGTTTAAAAGGCTAATTGATGGTTAGAACCCCTTTTGTAATTATGTTACAGCCAGAAATTTCCTTTTTTTCAGCCGAGTGACCCCAAACTTTTGATAGGCAGTGTGTATATAATTGCAACCCTGGTCCTTGTACGGTCCCGGGAAACTGTGTCTGCGCTTTGTGTGATTTGCCGCCGGCTTGACACTTGCTTTGTACGAACAAACAGGATGTGACACGACTACCCCCTTTAACAAAGTCCTGCAAACGGATCTATTATGGGCGGCAGGGGCATGCTGTGTCGTTGGCAGGCGCAGTAATTAATTCCAATGCATATCATTGCCAGAATCACTTACCGCTAACGGAACAGAGATCAGACGTGTCACATCATAAATTGAGTCAGAGCCTTCACCCTTGCGCGGCCCATGAATTCTAAAGAGAACTTGACAAAGTAACGGCCGAGGACTGAGGAAAGGACACGGATCCCGAGGGTGATGGACGCACGGAATTTACCCAATAAATTGTTCCTGCGACGAGGCGGTAGTTTGCCCATTAAAACATAGCGACTTTTCGATTGTGTATTTTTTTTTTCTTTTTCCATTATGGCTGGCCTTGCTAGTCGCCGGATTTAATTGGCTGCTTGTTTACAGAGGATGAGCAACACAGGTGAACAAGACGTTAAGGAAGACATTCTTATTTATTAAAGAGAAGCGACAGATTCTTAATAGGTTTTGTGGCAACTGTATTAACAGAAACCGGTGGCCATTGGCCCTTAGATTTTTTTTATTTTTTTTTTCCTTTGGCTATTTTTTTTATTTTTTTTATCATCAGTGGTTGTGATTAAAATTTTATCTTTTTTGCGTTAAAATTGAAAAATTCTGCGCAAGCTGGCCTTTTATAAAACTAGAGCGTCAGAGGTTTGGATAGAACGTGTGAGAGTTTTACTTTACAGAGTAGTTGGCTGATAAGTAGAACAGCCTCCCAGCAGAACTGGTAGAGGGTAATACAGCGAGGGAATTTAAACATGCATGGGATAGACATACGGCTCCTGAATCTAAGACGAGACCAACGACTTACTGAGGTTTGAGTCTTTACAGCAGGAAAAACGGGCGACTAGATGGGGGCCGAACAGGGTTCATCTGCTGGAAAATTCTTGTTTCCAAATCGTCTTTTTTTATTGGCATTTTTATCCGGTTAGAAGTTCCCGTCAAATGTATTTACACGGCTGAGGAAGTGTTTGTTGGTTAAACGTGTTTATCCTCAGCTCCGCTGGATGCCGCAGTTAGTCTCTGGGATTCTGATGAGTTCGCTGTTAACCCCGCCTCCGAGGAGTTTACTGTGTAGTTGCAATAACTAGAAAAGGCCAATAGGGGGCTCTGTTTCCCCAGATTTGACGGCATCATTGTGCTGCTAAGCAAATTTGCAGTGTTCCCTGTACCAAGTTCACTCCAAACTGAGTTAAGCTTTACCCGGTTCTTTACAAAGTGCAGAATTTTCCAAAGACCATACTAGCCAGAGTTTTAATAACTAAACTTATTTCATTGATTACTTTGTTTTCTCTTAAGCAATCACACTGCATCTGGTTCCACGAAATATTTATTTTATTACTACTATCTCAAAGTAGCTTTAAAAATATACTTTTTTGTGTCAAGACAATTCTAGTTTTCACCTAATATAATGTTTTTAGGCAGCTGTACATTAGTCATGTGCTTGTGTTCCAGCTCTGTTACTAGATTGTGGTAAACAATGGAATGCCTCGGCCTTAATCACGAAGATGGACTAATGAAAGTCTATGGAGGAAGGGACTTCATTAGCATTGCCATAAAGCATCAGATCAGTGTGGTGTTTTAGCAGGAAAGTCACCCAAAATATCACATGACTGACAGTGACTAAAGTAAAAGTTCTGTTGCCATTGCAGCAGAGTTTATTTATTAATCTAGATTTATTTGCTTACAGGGGAAAATAAATTCACCGCCGTCTACAGTAACATAGATTAGCATTAAAGATAATTTTGTCTTAAATAATGTCCCAACTTTTCTTTTTATATAAATTATTAAATAGTAGAACACTATATTTTTATATATTATCCAACAATTTCATATTTCATCCCGCTTAACTTTACAGGAAGTCATTATGTATTATTATTATTATATAGAATATATTAAAATAATATATTATTTTATATTTACGATAATATTTATTTTTAATTTATTTTTTTGGTGCCCAAGCTGGGACGTCGTTCCCTTAAGCTCCCCCTTTACCCCCTTCCATTAAAATTCCTCCTGTTTGCCATATGGCGGGGCACCAAAAGTAGCCCCATGGCTCATTCCTCCAGACAGCTGCCTAATTTGGCTTTAGGCAGCTTTAGCCGTCTTTTATATAATTTGACGATTACATAAATAGATTTCTCCACTTGAGGAAAAAAAACCCTCCCATTTATCATATATATCCCCACGAGAGCGCTTTCCCCTATGTGATCGAGCCAATGCATGTCGACAGCGATTGTACATTTTTATTTCCGCCTTTAATGTCACGCAGTTGGGGCTGAAGCTGCCTTCCCTAACTTGATTGCTTATAAGCATCCCATGAACCTCTAATGAATCTTAATTACAATGTCCAATAAAGGAAGAGGTTAAAACCGTGCCATGTGCATCTGTGTTAAGTCCTGCTGTAATTACACCACATGCTTCCTTTGATTATAGACATAAACAAGGCAACTGAAAATGTATTAAATAATAAAAAAAAAAATAAAAAAAAAATAAATAAAAAAAAAAAAAAGGCAAGGTGCGAAACAATTTGCAAAAAAATCTCCTCTTTTTTTTTATAGACTGCAGCTATTGAGAAAAATTGAGTAAATTCCCTCGGCGTCAAGATTGCCCGTTTTGTTTTGCTTTCCATCAAATCTTTTTACGGTGGAATCAATATTTATGAATCCCCAAAGAAATGCTGCAATCAGAAATACAGAGAAACGTTTTCTGTGCTGTTACAAAGAGTTTACAAAGGACCTAAATAACTTTCAAAATAATCTCCGTGACAATCAAAAATTGCCAATATTATTTAATGGGGTTTTTTGTGTTTTTTTTTTTTTATTATTTTTTTTTTTAATATATCGACAGCAAGTTCTACATATGAAAAAAAAATATTTAATCCCGCACACAAGACACGTCGGTATAATAAATACTCCCCCCGTATCTTAACGGTTACAAAGTAGCCGATTTTATGTTAAAGACTTAAACAATGTGATGAGATTTTTATTTTTTTTATTTTTTAGCAATTTCAATAGATTTGCAAAAAACTACAGAAAATGGCTATTTTCCGCTTAATATCTGAATTTATTTAAATATCTATGAAAACCCCCGCCGTGCCGTATCAAAAGTAATAGATTCAGCTACATGTAATCTCCATTAGGAAAAGCGAGGTTAATTTCTTCTACAAAATATTTAGATTTATTTGTTTGGTTTTTTTTGTTTTTTTTTATTACAAAAGAAAATGAGAGGATTTTATTGGATTTGAAATAAAATGGTTAGAATTATATCGGAAATCCAAAAGCATTGTAAATATTAGAATACAGGGTTTTTGATTATTCTCATCTAATTATCCATTTGAGATAAATAGAGGGATATGATACAGCGGCCAGGGAAGCGTATCAAGGCTTCGGAGATGGGTTCGAAATGCAACTCATGTCAGTAGTGTCCAAAATCCATTACCATTCCGTGACTGTTCAATAGCCGGTTAAAGCAAACGTCTACTCGGAATTAATAGGAAGCAAATTATTGCTTCGGAGATTAAAGGATCTGTATGAAGTGCGGCAATTTGCTCCACCTTAGATAGAACAAAACGTTTTATTTGTGTTGAGTTGGTTCCCGCGGCTTATTATATGAGTTAATTAAATTTACTGCGGAATAAAGGAGGTTTAAAGCCTTGTGTCGTCTTTCCTTGGGAAGCAAACGATGCAACTCCAGAGAGGTTTGGAAGCTTCTTCTGTCTTCGTGGAACAGAGTTACAAATAACGTGTGTTAGTTGAGACCTTTGGTGGTATTAGACGGGTGATAACTCTTCTATAATAGAAACATAGACTCCAACAGAAGGCTTCTTATCGAGGCTGCCCGTTGTTCTTCATGTAGAGACCCAAACCTTAATCAGTCGTTGGTCTCGTCTTAGAACCAGGAGCCGTAACCCCGTCCCGTGCATGTTTAATACCCTCATTGTATTAGCCTCCACCGCTTCTGAACCTTGTTGAGCGTCATGTTTTGAGGTGTTGGACAAGAATACATTTAGGGAAAATAGTGTTATTCTGCAGGAGGGTGGTAGACATAGAAGAAATGGGCAAAGCTAACAATCCTTCCATACATAAATTCTTCTTAATCTCGTCAGTTTACAATTTCATGAAGTTGGACCAGTTGGTGA
This sequence comes from Spea bombifrons, assembly GCF_027358695.1. Taxonomy (NCBI): domain Eukaryota; kingdom Metazoa; phylum Chordata; class Amphibia; order Anura; family Pelobatidae; genus Spea; species Spea bombifrons. The sequence continues at coordinate 159,667,830 of NC_071087.1, read as the reverse complement.
TTCTGGAGGATATGCTTCAAACACATTTTATAAAAAGATAGCCCTTTATAAAGGCTAAAGCACCTCTAACCATCTTCTCAATATAAGAAGTCAAATAGGCCTGACTAATCCGGCCGAGATGTTTCCTCTTGGTATCTCCTACTACTTTTCTTTAATTCAGTAGCCCAAAGAGTCCTTCAGGTCTATGGTTTATCTCATCCAGTGATAGGAACAGCACCATTCCAAAAATGAATGACCAGGATCCTGGTCACTCAGCTCTTCCCGGTGTTGACAGGTGACGTCTACTGAATGGAGAAGACCTTCACCTCCTGAAACCAGAAGAAGAACTACACTTTCCCGTAGCTGAGTTGAGGATAGGTAATGGTGATTCAACAAGACCTCTTGGAAGTTATATTAGCTGTCAGAGAACTCGTAGTTATGATGGCAGCCTCTTTCGACCATACAAGCTTTCATCAAAGATGTCCAAAATGTATCTAAGAAGACCTTCTTCCTCTCGCCCCAGCATTTGTTGAGGTGTGTTGTAACCAGACCCCTTGTTACTTTCACCAAGACAAATGTCCTCCATTGCTTTTTGGTAGGCGAAGAATTCCATTTTATGCCATTCTGTTTCATTTATAAGGCAAATATAAGGGTTTATTCATAAACAGTCATTTTACTCAAGCAAACACAACGGTATCAGTCACGCTCCCTCTTTCCATCCAAATTTCACAAAATCATCAGTAAATTATGTAAAAATGTGCAATTTGGGGGGGGGGGTTTATGTCATATAAAAATGTGCGCGCATTTAGATATTTTCCCTTCCCGACGACTCGAGTTATTTATTTCTTCACAATAAAGATCTTTCCAATTATTTCAATCTCTTCCCTCTTCTAGAAGTTGCGCCAAACCACCAGACTTTTCACGCCATTAAAAGTGCTCTATACCCCCATTCACCCATCTCCCCGCGCGCGCAAATCATTTTTATCTTACCATCCATTAAACGGCGCCACGATGCTCGCGTCGATAAACGTTGGCCCCCAATCGGAGCTTCCGCTTGCAAGCAAGTAATATTCATGTCTACGTGAGAATGGCATGTAATTAACATGTCATAATCAAAATGACTAAGTTTGACACATTCTAATCACTGCATGGAGATTATGGCGTAGCCAAGGGCTATGTCACGCCGCCTATCTTAATATCATTTGCATAATGAAAGCAGACTGGCAGTAATAGCTTTCTTTCCCTCTTGTTATCATAATTTTACCCGGAGCTTCCATGGGCTTTTGATCATGTCAGATGTTGCCTGCCAACAATTATCGCGTCCTCTGGACGCAAGCAAAATTCCTTTAACTTCAGAAAACCAACAATGGCGGCGACCGGGCGCGCATTGTAATGCAAACCTACTTATTCCAAAGAGTAGGTAATAGCCCACGGCTACATTAATGATTTCACCTCGTTATTATGTAGCTATTATCCCCGTGCCCTTTATGCCGAAGTGTAATTTCCCGCTGTTATCCACCCTACTGAGCTTTCGTTCGGAATAAATAGAAGTTCAGTAGCTTTCTGCTTGACGGGTTCCACGAGGTTTATCTTGGTCTTAAGGTTGCTCTTCCGATTTAACGCTTAATGCAGAGTTAGAAACATGATACGAAGTACTGCTGGATGTAAAGTTTTGCCTCGTTTGGAATTTTGGCGGGAACACTTAACTGTCAGGTGACAAAACAGCAGGCACTGGTTGGCTGGTGCCGTTGAAACTGACACAATGTTGTAGTGGAACAGCACCTTTAAGTCTATCCGTCTCTTTATTTCGGGGTAACAAGTTTCCCTTTCTTGTTTTCTGTCTTGTTTATGGAGTCTGTTTCTTCTCCATGAGCCCCTACTGTCAAATTCTATGTTTCTATTGGAGCAAACAGGCAAGATTGAGGAGAAACCATCAATATATATATATATGTTATATCTAATTATTATCTCTAATATAATATAATAGGGATCTGTTGTGTTAATTTCTATATTTCATGAATCCAAGCATGTAATTTTCTGTTGAAGGGGCAATGACTGCATAAATAAATTACTGCCCCGTGTGTCAGCACAAAATGGGTAAATGTAATCATTTTCTACAGATTTCAATTTATATTTTTTAGTTTAATACATCGTTTCCCAAAACGATCTTTATACTCGTAACAAACTTTTGCTAAGATGATAATATTTTTGTACATGTACAGTGTATTTGTGTTCTTAACACATCTTCTTTATCCAGTCACCCCTAAAGCAAGAATACAACCATTCAAAAGTTTGGGGTCACTCAGCATTTCTGGCTGTAACATAATTTGCAAAAGGGTTTCCAACAATCAATTATCCTTTTAAACTTGGATCAGCGAACACAACATGCCATTGGGACACAGGAGTGATGGGAGTGATAAAGGGCCATTGGAACACAGGAGTGATGGGAGTGATAAAGGGGCATTGGAACACAGGAGTGATGGGAGTGATAAAGGGCCATTGGAACACAGGAGTGATGGGAGTGATAAAGGGCCATTGGAACACAGGAGTGATGGGAGGGATAAAGGGCCATTGGAACACAGGAGTGATGGGAGTGATAAAGGGCCATTGGAACACAGGAGTGATGGGAGTGATAAAGGGCCATTGGAACACAGGAGTGATGGGAGTGATAAAGGGCCATTGGAACACAGGAGTGATGGGAGGGATAAAGGGCCATTGGAACACAGGAGTGATGGGAGTGATAAAGGGTCTCTGTACGCCTATGGAGAGATTCCATTAAAAACCAGCCGTTTCCAGCTACAATAGTCATTTCCAACATTAACCCCGTCTGCAAAACAAAGAGATTTCAAAGTGACCCCAAACTTTTAAACAGTTGCGTATATTGTCTTTATTTCCGGAGCATCAGTAATTAAACCGTAAAATAAAAGATTTTGGAATTAACTGCTGCTATCGGACTAAAGTCTCCTGAATGAAACTTTTTTTTTTTTTTTTTTTATTCTCGATTCCTTACCCAAAAAGTGCTGACTCGGGCGTTTGCGTTTTTTTTTTTTACGAGAGATCTGGTTGGCGGTTTCAGACGGCGCCGGGTTGAGCTGCGAATGCATCTAAGAATTAACATAACCATAAATTTGTTTTGTTTTGACTTTTACAACAGACCAAATCTGCTCTTATGCGCTGTTTATTCCACCCCGCAGAATGGGGACATTTCGTAGATTTGGATGGCTTTTCGCAAACATCTGAAATGAAAGCGTTTCTCATTCGCACGCGTGATTGTAAAAGCCGTAAATTAGATTTACCATTAAAGTCGCGACGCGCCCCCTCGTAGGCAGCAATCAGATTAAACCTTTTTCCCCGACGTGGGTGCGTCGGAGCGATGAGATTTTGTTAGGATACAGGTTATTTTGAGAGCTCGGCGGTCCTGGTTTACCTAAATATACACAGAAAATGAATTCTCCACTCTTGCATGAGACGATATACATGCGCGTTCGGCATGCTTCATTTTGCACTGTTTTCTATTTGAACATTATGGGTTTTTTTTTTTAATGAAATGATCTGCCTGCTAATATCATATATCCGCTCATCCGTTCGTCTGCTCCATGATGATTGTAAGCTCTTGGAGCGAGGCCCTCCTCGGCTTTTCCTTCTAATTGTTGTGTCCTGTTTACCCATTGTACAGAGCTGCGGCACATGACGGCGCTATATAAATCAATAGATAATGAAGCCCGCTTGAGCTTAGATATGCAGGGGAAACGATAACGCCTTTTATATCGGTGAATATGTACGTCTCTTTGGTTCTAGCCAATGGCGTGTATCGGGTAAAATGTGGAATAAATCTTCCATTGGAAAATAGGTTTGGGCCTAGGGTTTGGGCTCAGGGTTTTTGCCCAAATCTTGGGGTCTCAGGGTCACAAAGTCTGCAGCTGACCCCTTCCTATCCCCCCCCCACTGTATGTTATGGGTGATATCCCTGCTTGAATCCAGGTGACCCTATTAAGTGCATCTTTTAATAATGATAAGTCAAGGTTTCCATGAGGACCGTTTGTTTAGTCACTACATAGAATCATCACTAGGGGCTATTAAAGGGTTAATATTTCAAGAGTCTCAGGGTTTGGGGCATCTCGAAAGTTCCCGGATTTGGTGATATTACTAGCCTGCAAATAAATATAACTCTTGGCAACTAATGTCATCTATCTCGAAATACTGTGAATTGGTTATTTCGAAGGGGATCTGTCACACTGGAAATAAAACATCTATCACCCCTGTTGTTGTTATTATTTTTGTTTAATGTTCAATTTTTATGCAATTTTCGTCTCCATTCCCCATGATCCTTCAGTACAGATTGCATTGGAGAGCCATCGTCGGCCCAAACAGGAAGTTGTAACCTGCTTCACGGGCACTTCCTGTGTGGCTTTATCAGATTGTTCACGCGCCTCAAGCAGCCGCTGTTACCACAAGTATACAAAAAAATACACAAAAATAACAGGTATGTTTCAATTACAGTTAAATGATTTATTTAAAAAAAAAAAAAACATGATTAATGCGTACATTTTTCTGGGAAAATGACCTATTTCATCATTTAAAATTAACTGTTTGAAGGATGTACTTAAATAAGCCAAGCCCTCTTATATAAGATTTGGATAAACTAAGGGGGCCTGTGAGGGACAAACTTGTTCACATACTTCTTGGACAATTCACCTTATATTAGGCAATAATAATTATCCGGGGGGGGCAGCCAAGCTAAATAACATAGAAATATCGTGGCCCTAAAACAATACACGCCATGCACAATCGACTCTTGCCCAATACACATTCACCCCCCAAAAAAAAAGCAGCACAGAAAGGACCCAGTCAAGGTGTATATTATTATTATTATTATTATTATTATTATTATTGCAGGTAAAAAATAACAGGTATTATTTGTTTCAATTTTAGTTAAATTAATTTTACAAAAAAAAAACATGATTAATGTGTAAAATTGTACATTTATCTGGGAAAATGACCTATTTCATCATTATAAATAAACTGTTTGAAGGATGTACTTAACTAAGCCAAGTCCTCTTATATAAGATTGGGATAAACTAAGGAGGCCTGTGAGGGACAAAATTATTCATAAGACACTCTATACAAGGAAAACGTCACCGATTTCAAACACTGTTGTACTTGTTACTTAACGACGTACCCGATTCAAATCATTATAAGTTATACTACGTGTCCTGTGCTGTTTACCCTTTGTGCAGCGCTGCAGAATATGATGGCGCTATATAAAACAAGAATAATAATAATCAAATAATAATTCATTATTTACTCCTATCCATCCACTTAGAAATGCTCAGAAAGCGGGCAATGCCTGTTTGATAGTGTGGAACAACATCCATTTTTATCACCACTTCGGGACTGTTCTAGGCAAGACCGGACACTTGGCAGCTATGGGACCATTGGAAACCTTGGACAGATGAAGATTTATGCAATAAATCAAAATATGGCAAAAAAAAAAAAAAAAAAAAACTACAAAGAAAAATTATTCTCGTTCAAATGAATACACATATTTAACAAGCTTTGAGCTCTGACATTTATCGCAGTAAAGTAAAAGTCTTCTAGTAACTGGAGGTATTACGAGGATATTATTCCCCCCCATTGATACCATCGCATCGCGTCGTCCCGTCAGTAATTCTCATGCTTCATGTATCTAATCGCATGTTTTATGGTTAGCTGAAATGACCCTTGGGAGCTGATTAAAGGTTTATGTGAGTCAAGAAAATCTGATAGGATTTGGTTTGAATCCGACCAGTTTTAAGTTTCCTATCCTTAAGCTTTTAAGTACTTCCAAGCCGTCATTTCACTTCGATGCCGCGGTTCTTACATCTCCATAGAGAGAGAGAGAAATAAAAATAAGTGAAAAAAATACCCCTTAAAACAAAGTTCGGAGAATCAGATTAAGGCAAATGTATGGGAGTCACTATGCCGGGCGTCAAAATACCCCCAAATTAAGCTAAAAGCATTTGGGGGGATTGGAAATCAACAGCCAACAAAAAACAGATTATTAATAAAAACATTCTTTATGAATGTCAGAGTTACAATAAAATGTATCCGGGAGAGGCGCCGGTGATGCATGTGACTCTGATGGCCACGTACTTGGAACTTTATATAACATCATTGTACCAAAATCCTGCAAATTTAGTTCCATCGCATACCAATTTTTTTTCTAGTGGAATTCACCTTTATTAGGCAATAATAATTATTCGGGGGGCCAGACGAGCTAAATAACATAGTGACCCTAAAACAATGCACTCCATGAACATTCTACTCCTGCCCAATACACATTCACCAAAAAAAGAGAGCAGCACAGAAAGGACCCAGTCAAGGCGTATATTATTATTATTATTATGTTATTTTTTTATATAGCGCCAACTATTTCCACAGCGCTTCTTACACTCCCTACATTCTAGAGGTCAGACAAGTTAGAGGAACTACTAATAAATAAATAAATAAAGTAAAAAAAAAAAAAATTTAAATAAAAGAAAGAGAAAATCACGTTTTTTGGCAGTGTCCCAAAATCTTTAAAAATGAGCCGCCCCAGCACCAAATGCCCTTCTATCCCTTTGTCTTCCCCCCTTCTGGGTATTGGATCAAATTTAATTTGTGCGGATGCAGAACATCAGCGGCCAACGCACATTAATTTAAAACTTAGTTTTTATTAATTTTATCTTTTGTTCCTACTTATTTTAAATGGAATTAATAAAAGTTTTAATAAAAGCTTTACATTTTAAATTGTAAAAATTGTTTTTAGGCGGCTCCAGTTCTTTTAATTATAGATAATATTAATGCTACGTTTTGTTTTCAATGAACACTCGCTGTTCTGTGGAGCTCTGATGGCTCCTTAAAGGGACAGTTTAAGGATTGTCCTTTGAATCACATCATTGTCTGCCCGTCAGTGACATCACATGTATGATATAAAGATGTCACCCAAAAGCAAACCCGGACTTACATTCACCACTAGGAAAGTCCTTGTGAGGGTCCATACCCTAAAAAAGGGGGCTTCACTCACCATGAGGAAAGCCTATGTGAGGGTCCATACCCTAAAAAAAGGGGGCTTCACTCACCATCAGGAAAGTTCTTGTGAGGGTCCATAACCTACAAAAAGAGGGCTTCACTCAACATCAGGAAAGTCCTTGAGAGGGTCCATACCCTAAAAAAAAAGGACATCACTCACGATCAGTAAAGTTCTTGTGAGGGTCCATACCCTAAAAAAGTGGGCTTCACTCACCATCAGGAAAGTTCTTGTGAGGGTCCATACCCTAAAAAAGGGGGCTTCACTCACCATCAGGACAGTTCTTGTGAGGGTCCATACCCTAAAAAAGGGGGCTTCACTCAACATCAGGAAAGTCCTTGTGAGGGTCCATACCCTAAAGAAAAGGACATCACTCACGATCAGAAAAGTTCTTGTGAGGGTCCATACCCTAAAAAAGGGGGCTTCACTCACCATCAGGAAAGTTCTTGTGAGGGTCCACTCCATATCCTAAAAAAAGGGACTTCACTCACCATGGGGAAAGTCCTTGTGAGGGTCCATACCCTAAAAAAGTGGGCTTCACTCACCATCAGGAAAGTTCTTGTGAGGGTCCACTCCATACCCTAAAAAAAGGACGTCACTCACCATGGGGAAAGTCCTTGTGAGGGTCCATACCCTAAAAAAGGGGGCTTCACTCACCATCAGGACAGTTCTTGTGAGGGTCCATACCCTAAAAAAGGGGGCTTCACTCAACATCAGGAAAGTCCTTGTGAGGGTCCATACCCTAAAGAAAAGGACATCACTCACGATCAGAAAAGTTCTTGTGAGGGTCCATACCCTAAAAAAGGGGGCTTCACTCACCATCAGGAAAGTTCTTGTGAGGGTCCACTCCATATCCTAAAAAAAGGGACTTCACTCACCATGGGGAAAGTCCTTGTGAGGGTCCATACCCTAAAACTAGTGGTTTCGATCAACTCTGCTCCAGGTCTTCTTTACTCTTGGTCGGCTTCAGCCAGTCCCGTTAAGCTCATCACCGCAATTTACTTAGACTTTTACATTTTACCTTCTGCCCTGACACAAAGTCCTTCGTAAACCCAAAAGGGTTAATAACTCGCAAATATGGCCACGAGTGCAGCGTGCAACTAAGGCTCTTGGGAGAGGCAACTCTAGACCCTTTTACTGGATACATCAAAACAACATGAATGTCATCCTTGAGATGACGGATCATTTCAAAAAAAGCGACTAATAGCCTGGAAAAGAGGGAGCAGAGAGCATCCAGTGACCTCCTGCCAATCTACTGATTGATTTAAAAGGAGTGCCTGCGCGTCTTATGGACGAGATAATGTCGGCCATTGTCGCAAAACGTTACGGCTCGGGAAGCTACAAAACAATTCCAAAATTCAAACTCATAATTCTATTAACCCCTTCAGGGAGAGCAACATTTTGAAACAAATGCATCAAAACCACAGACAAGTTTTCAGTTTTTGGCGTTTTTTAATTATAAAAAGGTATTTTTATAAAAGATTTATATATAATGATAAATAATAATTAATAAATTAATGAGTCTGCCTGGAGCATGTATAATTCACACCAAACATACTATGTGCGCTGATATTACATTGCAGAGTTATTACCACAGAGATCAGAGAGAGAGAGAGCGGGATTGGACAAGGCGAGCTGAACGGGCCAATAATATTTGAGCCCAAAACAAATATGGCGGACTACATGATCAATGCATCTATGCAGATTTATACAAACCATTCACCAAAAGGAACTGCATAGCAGTTACTCGTTACCATGGACACGCCAGCGGCTACACGTGGAATTACAAATAACACAAAAAGTGGCCCAAAATCTTCCAATCAAGGCATTACTTGATTAAAGCAGCCAGTTACTCATGCCAGCCCTTCTATAAAATACTTCCGCGCCCTACATACCATGTTGCTTCACCATTGTTTTTTGTATTTTTCTTTTTTTTACATAAAATAGTATTTCTGTATTTTCTACATCAGACGCTTTGGGGATTTAAATCTCCATTTAAATTTCCAAAGAAAAATAAAATTTTAACCCCTCCCCTTCTTCTTCTTCATGGCGGCCATGATACCTTTATCATTAAATAAATAACAGCAGAAAACTTTGTTTCTACACCCAGACAATCGAATGAAGGTTTTTTTTTGTGCACATCCGTTTTTCATTTCTTTTGTCTAATGTTACCTTTGCTCCTTTCGTTATTCAGACTAAACCATAAAATTCGGCACAAAAACTCTTTTGTACCCAGCAATTACATCATCAGCCATCCGCTGGCCTTAAAGTGCCAGGACCGCCATGTCATCACCAGTCCAGCCCTGGAAATATCAATGTATTCTTCCAAGTAAAACAGTTTAGAATGAAAAAACAACACATTTTTTTTTCTCTTTAACATAATAAATACATAAATAATATTGGAAATTTATATCAAATCACGCAAATCAATCAGAATGATCCAACTCCGGCCTCTACATTTTTAGGCTTCCAAAACAAATTGTTATTTGGGTATTTGACGTGCAACAAAAAACTAATATACTATTTTTATTAAAAAAAAAAAAGAACTTTCGGAATTGTTCTAATTCCGCCAAAACATTCTGTACGGTACGGCGATAGCGCGTTGTTTAAATAAGACAGAATAGCAGCCATAAAAATATAAATAAGGGTCAGGCAGATCAAGACTTTGGGAAAAGGCTGTTTGTCCAAAATCCTTAGCAATAAGAAAATTCATTTTCTCTTGGATTGAGCCGTTAATGGTTCTGAAATCTGCCGTTTTGTGTCTGACGGCACACATTCGGCTCCGTCTATGGAATAGGTAAAACATCTTTAATGGAGAGATTATTGTGGAAACATTGAAGCCGTAACGGGGGAGATTTTCGGGGGTTAGGATATTCTAAAGGGCTTAAGTGTTTCCTAATGCATTTTTTTTTTTTTTGCACTTGGCCTAAGTAACGTACTGTTTATTGTATAATGGATTCCCTAAGATTTGTTTTCAAACACACATTGGCCGGTCTCCTGAGCTAATGGAGGTTTGACGCGCTCGTTAACGCATTAAAATATTCAGACATTCATACCGATGCATTTATTCCAGGTATAGCCTAAAACATACGCAGAAAAGCCACAAAACATTCAATAAATAAATACATTTCTATCAATTATATTCTTGAGGTTATCTTTAACTGGTGACCATCAGAAGACACGAGCTCATCAAAAATGTGACGTTATTTAAAAATAGAAAGCTTAATAAATGGCCGTTTTTGGCTTTTTTCAGAATAAAAAATTTTTTCAGAATGAAAAAAAATTCTGGTTCAGAAATCCAGAGAACGCTTGTTTGGTTTCGATTGTGATAGCCTATAGCGTTGGACGTAGGGCTGACATAGCTTCGTTTGATAAACGTTTTTCGATCGTTGCGTAATTTTTATCATTTTCCCGACCGTGTAAAATTCTTACCAAGGAGATTACTGAAAATTATCTGGACCAGTAGGGGTCTCAACAGCGGCGAGATCTGTTTTTATGGTAGCGCCATCGATCACTATAAACCTGAGTTCGGAGCTTGTCGTTTCGATGGCTTAACATCATTCTCATGGAGCGAGAGATTCATTTATTCCTCGATTTACCAAACCAGGTCTCAGAGCAAATAGTAGGGATTAGAGAAAGTTCGTTTCATTAAATCTAGAGAGAGAATAATTCCAAACGAAGTGGGGGTGACAATATACCGGCCGCAGGCAACGAAAACCAGAAAAGGATCCGATATCGGAAGCCATGATCCATGATCTAAAAGTCCTACCACCAATTATCAAAGTTGATTGGTTTTAAAGACAAAATCAACCTTGTGAGTTTCCCAACTTAACAACATGTTCAATGTCCCTTGTGCAAAACCCATTTGATTTGTACCCCTTAATGACAAAGCCCGTACATGTACGCACTCAAAATACATTGTTTTCAATGGGTTTAGGGACCGCCCATTGTCCTTAAGGGGTTAAGCTTGAGAACCTTTTGTTTTTTCCCAGGATATAAGCATCAGGAATGCAGTACTAGTGGTGATGTCAGGTAGCAGCTGTTAAAGCTCAGCAGAGCTGGCCCTTACATGGGCCATGGTGGGTCCACAGGACCCAGGCAGCACTTTGACGGGGGCGGCAATATCATGGAGAAAGAGAAGTGTTTTCCTGCACGTCTTTTCCACGAATCTATCTGCGTTATTCTGGCCTCTCTCCCGTTCCTCCAATCAGAGAAGAGGATGTGTCTGTAAGCTCCGCCCATTTGCAGAAGAGCACCGGGAATTCAGGTTCACGGAGAAGTGGATGAAGAAAGGAGACATGCAGTCGGACGGCAAGGGAGGGTTTGGGGCAGCACAGGGGCCAAAAAAATGAGCCTCCATTATCGCTCCTGTAGGAATTGTAGCAAACAGCAACACCAGTGCCCTCTTGATCGCCACAATTGGGCCGACTTGGTGGCATTTTTTTTACACATGACGTACCAGGCAGGTCACTGGTCCTCTAGGGACAGTTCCTCATGACGTACAAACAAAGATGGACATTTTTTCACAGTAAGGGCCGTTAAGCTCTGGATTCACAAGCACCAGGGAGGCTTTGAAGGATCATACAGATTAATTGGCTAGATACACGTGGCGGTGCAGGCACAGTTAAGGACCCAATCTACCACTCAAGCACCGACCAAATGTTTGGTTTGCCAGATGTCCAGTCCAGTCTCTTTATTTAACGAATAATAATTTTTTAAGGACTTAAAATACATTTACCTATCAAAATACCACTTTCCACGTTAAATAATAAAAAAAAACACAAATGCATAAATATCGACTGCTTCAGAACAAAATACAGTTTTACTAAAACCAGATCCTACCTAAAACGGATTACAATCCAACACGGAAGCTGTTTAGCGTTTTTTTCTGGTCGCTGGGGAAAGTCTGTTTATAAAATCTTCCCAAGCCACAACGAGCTAGCATTACGATATCGATAAACCTGCAACCGCATTCGCACAACGATTGGAGGAAAAGGAGAACGAAACCTCCCCGTTATTTCATCCATTCCTTTCCGCTGGAGAATTTTTGCACGTGTGAGACAGAATAAATGTGTGGAAAGTACACCGTCGATAAAAGCATACGTTCATTGAAGCAAACATGAATATTTAATACCGACAAGTCTTTTGTGAGGGTTGTACGGATGTAAATAAGTGAAGAGAATGTGATATTTACCCCAAGCTAAAAGATTCATGAGAGCCGGGATATTTATACGAGCTAAATATGATTCTTTATTTACTGTGGGTCATCTGGGCAGGGATGAAATGTTTCTGGTCTAATGGATAGTAACATTATACAGCTCGATACACAAACCGCCATCTTTTGCCTTTTGACATATTTCTGGTTTCTGATTTTCACATCGTTTACAAGGGCATGGGCGCTTTAAAAACGTTCAAAATAATTTAAAAATGGGCAAATTATATTAATTTATTACTTGATTAAAAGAATGACACACAAATGAGCTGCAGATGGACCTCCATAATCTAGTTATTTGTGGTCTAAATAATGGGATCCAGTAAATCCATAGAAAGTCAAGTTGGGTTCCGGTGTTGGTCGTTCCAAAACCGTACGGATTCGCAGGATAAGAGAGTTGTCGCGGTGCCGTTCTTTCTCCGTGAATCCGTCGGCATTATTCTGGCCTCTCTGAGCACCTTTGCTATTTTGTGGAAATGCTCCGGGAGGCCTGATTCACGGAGAAGTCGGGCGAAGAAACAAGTCACCAGGAGAAGTGGAAGAAGACAGAAGAAAGAAGACAGAAGAACAAAAAGAGACAAGAGAAGAGGCGGAGCTGGAGACATTGATAGGGGGACATTGAGAGAGAGGTCATTTCCAGTAGACATGAGGCTTTTGCACACCTCCCTGATCTAAGGATTTCCCCAGCCGGCCCGTGGTCTCCATTGCCCGCAAAAAAAAATTGGGGCAGTGGGGTAGTTACACAATAGAATGCCCAAAAATCAGGACTGCCAACCGGAAACAGAGGCACTTGATAGGTATGCTAACATGAGCATTCTACCAGCAAATGATAGCCTTGATTGGAGGTGTCTTCACACATGGGTCATGCGAGAGGATTGACGTGGGTCATCTTTAAGTGCTAATGAGGTGAGGATACGGGACAGGAACAGATCCGCATTAACCTGGAATAAATAAATATTCCACAAGAGAAAAGGGGGGAAAAAATACCGAATAAGCGAAGTGTCGATCTAAACCTTAGAATTCCACAGCAGACAGTAATACGTCCAAAAAACACAATTTAAGTACATTTCTTTCTATTTTAATAATATCAGTAATACATAAAGATAAATATTTAATTTTAGACATACGGCTCCTGAATCTAAGACGAGACCGACGACTGATTAAGGTTTGAGTCTTTACAGCAGGAGAAACGAGCGACTAGACGGGGGCCGAATGGGGCCGGACTGCCAGCAGCTTCTATGTTTCCATGTTCCATTTTAATCGTTTAGCGTACAATGTCTATAACGCTCAATATATTTTCTGTTCCACGATGAGCTTTTCCTCATTCGCCGTTCAGTCTTGCCGTCGTATCTAATAATTTCGACGAACGCAGTAAACATTAGCTACGGTAATCAAGTTTACTTACATAAAGCAACTAATTGAGTCACTCCGTGATCTCTGAAATCGACATTTATATATATATAACACAAAATCCCGGACAAAACAGCCCCACTCACGAGCACCAGTCGCCCCCCCTTCCCGCGTTCCGGAATAGTTACATTTCCGTGTTGTTAACATAGAAAAAGAGAATGCCAGAAAAACCCTCGCTATCGTTACATCTTGATCAAGTCGTGACTGATAATATTACCGTAAACCATCTTTCAGGCCCCTCGTTTGATGACAAAGTACGGCTTCCATTTCACATCCATTATTTGCTTCCACCCCTGAGGCAAACGCATCAATAACAGTCCCTCGTTCTGCGCCTCTGCCGTTCCACCCCTACGTGGAGGGAGAGAGAGGGCGCCGCAGCTAGCTGTTGGCCATTTCACGTTTACAAGTGAACCTCGTTACGGCCTACATTCTTTTTTGGAATCCTAAACACGGCCATAGCTTCTGGTAAGAGGGCCGCTCTCCGCTATTCCGTGACCTTTAAATTGCCTTCCGACGGAGCTCGAAAGCCGTTCCGCCGGAGTCCTTTATTCCGCCAGCACCTGCCGTCCACTTTTCCGAGGCTCCTGGGTCCTCGTCTCCGTCTCGAACGTTCCCCACTCGTCTTAAACACTCTTTAACTATCACTCCCAGCTATTCGTCTCCATACTTATTACCCTTAATTAATGAGAGAGCCACGCTCGTCTCGCTCCCATCGTGGTCCATCTAGGAAACAAATGGCCTCGTTGTTTGATTGTCGATGTTAACATTGAAAAACATCTGTTGCTATAATTTGAAGATTAATAGACTGAATCTTGCCAAGCCATATGCTCCCCGACGGAAACTCCGAGAGAGGATTCCTATAACTCAAGTATTGATGGAGTCTTTGTTTCTCCGGACGGGTATTGCTTCCTTGTCTTGTTTGCTTTTCTTACTTCTTGGAATCGGGGATTTTTAGCTCCTTTTCTTTCTTTCGCTTGCATTTTTCCACCAAAAGCCCCCGGTCTCGTCTTAGATTCAGGAGCCAAATGCCTATCCCCATGCATGTTTCAATAACTTCTACCACCTCTGCTGGGAGGCTGTTCCACTTATCTACCACCTTCTCCGTAAAGTAAAACCTACTCCCATTCCCGATAAGCCCCTGACCCTCTAGTTTTAGATTACGGTCTCTTCTGTACTTTGTTAAATCCTATTAAATATATAAATGTCTCTCTCCCATCACCTCTCTCTCTTCTCTTCTCCAAGCCGGACATATTGAGATCTCTTGGTCTTTCCCCTCTATGTACGAATAAAAAGAATAATAAATATTGTTTAGTGTTGTTTACCTGACTTAAAGAACATATTATTCCTATAATATATAAATATCTATATGGCGCTATAAGTACTTCGTGGTGCGGAAGCGAATAGACATCATCGCGGCCGATGAATTCACTTGTTGAGTCCGGCTTAACAAAGCCTTGTTCCGGGGCTGGCTCGGGAATCTATTCAGGAGAAGCTATTGATGGTGCGGGTTTAGCATCTGCGTTACCGACAATCAAAAGAGAAGAAAGAGAACAATTAACAACAACATGTAATTAACCGGCTGGGCTCTTCTTAATTGCTAGGTTCCTAACAGTCGTGCAGCTCAACACCTGAGACGGCTCGGATCCAAACTGATGACATCACGCTGCCGGCAATCAAACCCCAGGTAAGAGCTTACAGAGAGGATCGTCTCCTCGGACGCTCTTCATGTCGGGGATTATCGAAAATAAGCATGTAAGTAAAGTGAAGAATATAAAAAAATGAGGAAAAGAGGAAAAATATAAGAAAAAAAATTACAATAACAAAAGCGCTTCTAAATTACATTCAAAAAATGCGGGAGGTGGACAGAACGACAAGCTGGCCTGACGGCTATATGCGTCTAGCAGCACAGCCCCTATAGCATGTTGTAGCCGTGCATCCTTAAGAGGTGGAGCACCGAGATATGACATCATATCCCAGCGGTAAGAAGGGGTCTAGAGTACCCCCTGACTCAAAATATGCCCCTGTCTATAGCCGCAGCCATTTGTTTTTCTCCCTCCTTTTTGGGGGGGGGGGCAAAAGTGTAAGAATTTGCATCTAAATCTCAATAGATGACTTATATAGCTTGGTTTTCTTCCCAAGATTTCTCTCAATTTCCAAGATTCGTCGTATGTGAGGGGTATGGCGAGCTGTATGTGCTTATTGAGCTAACCAGGATTGCGCATGCACTCTCTGTATTACAAAGCTAGGAACTCTGTCTTCTCGTGAAGCTCTGGGTATCATGGCTGGTTAAAGGCCTCTTCCACCCCAGCTGGAACATTTACGTAGTCAACTGGAAACCAACCGAAGACACCTAGGAGGTCCCAAAACCTTATTTAACGTTATATATCTTTTTTCTACGTTGGCCCAATAAAAGGTATCAACTCTGACTAAAGACTCAACTTTCTCCTGGGTTAATAAGGCTATATCCAACCATAAAGAAGCCATACGCGTTGGGAAGGGCAGGTCAACAGCAGGGCGTATAGAATGAGCGATACGGAGAACGCGGCTTGGTGGGATCAACTGGTCGAACCTCAAAATGTTACCAACAAGTAACGGTTAGTCCACCGCGGCGCTTCGAGTATTCCGTGAAAATATTCCTCTTCTTCGCTTTTGCCTGCAAAACATTTCGTTATTATTCACACGAGCGGGGTAAGCGCTTAGCCACTCGTCGCGGAACATGGCGTTCCTCATAAAGGAAGAGCAGGTTCCGAATTGCATGGCGTTTAAGACATAATACGTACATCTAAACACCTGCGACCAAGCCCCTTAACGCCAAGGAATCACCGGTCACATTCACCGCCTCGCCGACAGAAAGCCTTTCATGTTTCATTATTCCGCGGCGGACTCCGTTTCCATTTCTTAAGTTGAAAGGCATCGTCTCCCGTCTGAAGACAAAAGCCAGTGCCTTCCTAACAAGAGCGCTCCTCAAAAAAAGAATGTTTGTTTATCGCCGGCTCTCGATGCCTACAAAAGGATTTGTGATTGATCTTTTTTTTTTTTTTTTTTTTTTACATTATTATTATTATTATTTTTTTTTTTTTTTGCGGTTTCAAGCGTTTTTTCGAGACGCCGGCGGGGTTAAACGTTGTTGTATCGCTATGGATTGAAAACGTTCTGTTCTTAAGATCTGAATTTCAATCGCAGAGCGGAGAGTCGGAAATATAATTATTTTTGGTATAAATCACATGTATTTGCCTTTCGCAATTGAAAAAAAGCGAGTTATGGAAATCAGTTGTCGGTTTTGCATTCCAAAAGTCATATTTTTTACTTGAAATTGCCATATTTTTTTATTTTTTTTATTTTTCATATGTAATTGTATATTTTAGCCACCCCATTTACATTCTACAGCGGAGCTTAATAACTAAAGGATATTAGTAATAAATTCATTCCATGTGAAGAGAAGATCTCCCGGATCCAAAAATCTTCATTCATTTTATATTTTAGTCCATTTTGGCCCAATAAGAGGCCTCCTTTTTTTTCTTCCCAAAATTCTGAATTACCGGCACGATCATTTCTGTACTACAGCAACATTTGTAGCATTAACAACGAAATACAGAGAATAACTTTTTACAAATTGTTCCTTTTTTGCCAGGTATTAAAAATTGTATTTAAAAAAATTGAATTTCATTCAAGATTCCAGAACGCCCAAGAGATGACTTCGCGATTCCTCAAATCAGAAACGTGTTTACCTCTTTGCTGGAAGATGTAGTAGATACATGCAGCTGACTTCCTGTAGGGTTGGCAGGGGTTAATACAGTTGTGCTTATATGATTATGGTTCGCAACGGACATGTATCTCTCTCAGGATCTCTATTACACTGCCTATTGATTGGCAATTAAAACACTAGCCAATATAATGACGTTTATAGAATAAAATGAACAATAAATATGTGTTAAAAAGCTTTTTTTTGTGTATTCCATGGAAGCAGCTATCATAACGCCGTGTTCTCAGGATCTGCATGATTATTCCTCCCCATTAAGTTATCTCTGCCCTGTTGTTACGTTGCTGATTGTGGTTGATTGGTTGAGGTGGGAAGAAGAGAACTCGGAGAACTTCAGGACAGGAATCTGATTGGCTAACGCTAGTCTGTCTTAATAAATGAATTAAAATATATAAAAAAAAAATATTATAAAAATTTCAGAAATTATTTCGCAAATTCTCCAGATTCTTTAAACGAATATTTCCTTTTTCTGGCTTCCAGAGGGGAGCGGGATGGTATTTGTCACGACCTTATTAATATCATGACAGCGTTACGACCGTATTTAATTTAGAAGCACGCAATGTGAACTAGTTCCGGCAAGTAACCTCTACTGTGTTATTTAAGAGGAGGAATTGGTGAAACTAGGCCATGAAATAGGGGTAATGTTGCTTGAATAATTAGCAATTATGATTGCTGAATTATTAATTGCATATTTCTATAGCAAAATTCCCCCCCCGAGGCCGGCGATGAGCGGTGCTCAGAGACTGATGGAGCCTAAAAATGGAATTGTGTAGAACTTAAAAAAAGAAAAATAGAGCCGCAGCGATTGAACTCTTCGCGTTCGACTAAATTACTACAGGGATTGTTCGGAAAACCTTTAATTAGGCTTAATCTGTGTTAACGTTGATTGGTCTTTATCTCATCAATTATTAACTCATCCATCCTCGTCCTTTTGGTGAAACATCGGGGGCAAATCTTTGCTAATGGAACCCCAAATATATATATATATATATATATATATGTGTGAGCTCTTCCTGGGAGGGTTAACCATAAGCAGGGGCGGGGCTAGCACCCAATGAGGTCAGAAAGTGTTACGATTAAGGTCAGGAATAGGCAGGACCTGGCAGGTGGGGTCAGATACCACTCCACTGCCGGTAGATTTAAAAGCTCTGGGTGAAATCCGAAGAGCATGTAAGTACGTTTGCAAGCACGTAACCAGAAATGTTAGGGTTTGCCCCTGAGTCTCAGAGTTTTAACCCTGACTACAGGTTCTACTTTGATTTAATGATCATCCCAGCTGGTGCTTTTCTTACTCATATATCACAGCTGAAATCTCTGCTTGAATACAGGTGAGAATTCTGTTACCTGGCCCCCAGCACTCATCTGGGCTTCCTTTGCTAGAGGACCTGCTGCCCTTTTTCGCCGAGGCATAGATATTATGTACAGATACAGTCATATATATATATATATTTATTATATATGCATTTACAGTACTGAGCAAACATTTTAGGCAGGTGTGAAATAATGTTGTAAAGTAACAATGCTTCTAAAAATAGATATGTTAATTGGGGTTTTTTTCATCATTTAACAAAATACAAAGAGAAAAGGTGAAAAATGAAATCAAATCCGAATTTTGGCGTGGACCCCCCCCTTTTTGCAGCACGGGTTCTTCTAGGTACCCCTGCACGACGTCTGGGGGTTTGTAGGCAGATAGTTTGGCGTTTGCTTTAATCAATTATACCAAGCAGGTGCTAACGATCACCAATTTAAGATGTAGGGTGAAACACAATCATTAGTTGGAAAGGAAACAGCTGTGAAGGGGGAATAAAACCGGGTGAGGAACAGACAAATAGACAGTTTAATGGCAAAAGTCATGCGCCGCGGTAAGACCGAGCACAGCAACAAGCCGCGGGGTAGTTATACCGCGTCAGGAACGTCTCTCCAGGCAGACAAGTTTCCAGATGTTCTGTCCAAGCTCTTTTGAAGAAGCACAAGAAGACGGGCGATGTTGAGGGCCGTGGACGCAGTGGTCGGCCAATGAAATTTAGCGCAGCGGGTGAAAGACGCATCGCGCTTACTTCCCTCCGCGGTCATAAGATGTCCAGCAGCGCCATGAGCTCAACATTGGCAGAAAACCGCGAGACCCTGGTACACCCGTCTACCGCCACGAGAAGTCCGGTCAGAAGCGCCTTCAACGCGGAAGCCAAGCGACTCAACTATACACGGAAACAGAGCCGGCCTTAGGCGTTGTGGCGCCCTGTGCGGACTACTCCTCTGGCACCCCCCCTCACTACCCCCCCCTCTCTGCCCCTTCAAACTACCCGCCCTCTCTGCCCCTTTAAACTGGCAGGATGAATGGTCTCATCAATGCTGAGAAGAACAGGCAGATCCTTATCCACCATACAACACCACCAGGGAGGCATCTGATTGGCCCCAAATGTATTCTGCAGCATGATAATGACCCCAAACATACAGCCAACGCCATTAGGAACTATGTTTAGCCATAAAGAAGAAGTGCGCCCATCTAGTGTCCAAGACTAAACCCTTAATATATATATATACCTATCCCATGCATGTTTAAATTCCCTCGCTGTGATTAAACTTTACCACCTTTGCTGGAAGGCTGATCTACCTTCACAATAAAGGAAAATGTCTGTACTCATTAGGTAGGTTTTTTAACGCTTACATATATTGCTTATTTTATACTGGCAACATTTTTGTTTTTAAGTCACAAGTTGGCAAGTAAATATAAATGTATTTAAATATTCACTCGCTATAATCGCCATACTTTTTAGTAACAAACGGAATTTTTTCCCCTCCTCTGTTGTACCAAGAAGAAGCACTTTCGGAAAGGAGTAGGTTTAACACACTATCTTTTAAGGAAGACATAAAGCTGCTTAAAAATTAATGGCAAATGTAACAAAGCAAAATTAATATTTAATCAATGCTCTTATGCTAAGGCTTTATAACAAAACATTTTTTTTTTTTTTTTAAATAAAATATATAAATAATGTTTAACCAAATCTAGAAGTGAATGAGTTAAGCTGTCGGCAGCAAGCGACTTCTAATAAACACTTAGCTAATTTTGTAGGAAAAACACTAATTAGAAAAGCAATAATAATTGGTGTAATTGTTCTAAATTACCCTCCTAGCAGAGAAGTGTACTTATATGCAGAACACACAGCTGCTCCATGGGAAGATACTGTTCCTCTCGGGTGCCATCTAGTGGTAGATTGGGGTAATGACAGCCTGACAAAAATGATACATTTTAGAATTCCGCAGCTGTTTCATAGCACCCCCCGGTGTCCAGAAAATTCCATTTAACAATAGAAGAAAAAGTGAGATTAAGATTTACAAGTTCAGGTCACATCAGCAACCGCAACTAAATGTATAAACCAAAAAGGGCTCATAAACCAATTGGACTGATTTCTCTCATGATTCCTCTCAAGACTCAAACCTTAAATCAGTGGTCGTTCTTGTCTTAGATTCAGGAGCGATATGCCGATCCCATGCATGTTTAATACCCCCGCTGTATTACCCTCTACCACTTCTGCTGGGAGGCTGTGGTTGTTTCTCTTATCTACCACCCAAACAAAAGACGTGATGGCAGGATCGTAATATGCTATTTCCACCAAAAGCATCATAGATCCAAGGAGTCCCTTCCACCAAGACTACTGTCTCTCCACCCCCCGCTCAAAAACATGGGTAAAAAAAAGCAGCACATGGTAATTGTAACATTAAGATGCTTAATTTTTTTAATAATAGAGATCTAGGTGCAAAGGGTCTTATCACCGGTATGAAAAACAGAGACGGCTCTGCAATTAGATGTTATTTCACATGATATTGACCCTTAAAGTGGGGCACATGACAAGCACAGAGAGAACATTTTCCTGCGTCTCTTGATCTGCATGAACATAGGGACTGTTTCATATAAAAAAAGACAGCTGGGAGCTATGTTGATCTACATTCCCTAAGAACAAACAGATATCTTAGAAGTTGCCTGTAACTTAAGAAAGTGCGGGCATAAGTGCGACCGTCAGCTGGGTATGTGCGGCCGTGCATCCGGAGCACGGCTCTGTCGGCCAGCAGCCCACCAGGCATTTGCCGGTTTGCCAGATGGCCAGTCCGGGCCGGAGTAGTACATTATTCTCGGTTACCCAGGTACTGGTCGGTTGTTTTTTGTTCTGTATCCAACATATGGCTCTTAATAACACAAAGAACCAAGAGAGGCAGGAGAAATATACAAAGACAGCGAGGTGGAAATCCCCGACCGACACAACGTAGCAGATGCTGTTTGTTTGTTTGTTGGAAACCACAAGGCCACTTAGTACTTCTCATTATGTGCTAAACATCTCGTCTTAAGACTGGCACACCGGGGAATACGAGGAAGACGGAGCGGAAGGATTCGCAGAACTGAACTTTATTCAGATTAAATAAAAAATAAAAAAAAAATTAGATTATGGACCGAAAACGCTTCGCTCGGTCGTCATGGCGATTTACATCCGCTTTGGCCACCGTCAGGGCTCGAAACAATTTCGTATTACTGCAGGTATAGACTGGTTAGAGGCTCTTATAGGAAAAGTATTACAATAAAAGGGCTCTTTGTACATTAAAGAGTTAATGACGGCAAAATGGGGCCAGGGGTAATTTACAGCGAATTACGATTAACTTAAATACGCATTAAAATAGATATGACTACACTTTCAGTGATTTCCCATGGTGCTGCATTTTCGCCATCGTAATAGCAGTCTCACTTTACGGCCTGCTGTTCGCTGGGTGGAACCCAAGTGCTAATTGACAACATGATGTCATAGGAGACGCCCATACCTCATATCTTACCTGGCATCTTGTTACATCATGATTTTCACAATAGACGGTGAAGGCAGGGCGGCCCCCACATGTTGGGCAAGGAGGGTTTTTGGGGCCCTTAATCCTCGGGCAAGAGGGGCTCCGGCTTTCTCTTGCTCTTGCGGTCACTGCATCAGCGCTGGGTTATGAGGTCATAGAATGATGCGGTACCGCAGGTCGCTCTTAAGTGCAGGGTACAGGGCATGAGCCTCGCTGATACCCGTCTAGCGCTGGCCCTGGTTGCTGGATGTCCAGAGTTTTCTTTTGTCCGTAGAAAACTCAGAGCGAGCCCAGTATGAAAAATAACCTGTTATGCTCCATTTAAGTCTCAGCGACCCCGAGACACAAAGTGAGGTGAAATCTATCCTGTACCGCAGATAATGTCCCTAAATAATAATAATAAATAATAATAAATGGCAGCACAATCTGTCACTTTACCAATTCTTACATTTTTCAGTGCTATAAACCGGAAATAACCTTGTGAGTTTACAGAAAAACCAATCACATAACAGGGAAGTTTGGTGTTTGAGAGAAAGCGTGTGTGTAATTGCTTAAAATGACCAGCTTTTCACTTAGAAATCCTGTTCCATCACCGCTTATAAACCGGGTGACTGCCCCCCCCCGGGGGTATCTGTGCGTGCGTTTACCCCTTTGCGGCTGGGGGGACAGGAACTTTATGAACTTAAGAACGTGTTGCTGCTCTTTGGATGAACTTCCAGAAAGATCCGGAAGGCAAAAGACCTTCAGGCTCACGTTAGGACACCTGCTTGTCATCTAAGAAGGTTCTCCACCCCAACGTTGGTCAACGCACCATTCGTCTCCACGCTGCGGAAAGTATTTTAATAAATCTCACCCACAAAAAGAATAACCTTGCCTCCATTCTCAATTCTTACCATTCATGGAACGTTGGTAACTGAGCTTTCTTCCATACAACAAAGCAGAATCCTAACGTAAGCTCTCCGAAACCTCATTAGGTGCCTTGACCCCCCCCCAACCACCACCACCATTGAATGAGATCTTTGGGTTGACTGCCTTTTGCCGTCTTGATTAGTTCTAGTCATGGGTTTCTCAAAGAAAGCCACTTTCTTTTCGCAAAGGTCTCGGGTATTTTAAGATGGCCTCGTAATTCTCGATCTGGAAGAGTGGAAAATTAATTTTGAACTAATTAGTCTGACGTTGGCGAATATCCTCAGGTTACCAAGACTATTCCTTTTCCAAAGGCGCCGGTAAAAGCCGGCCGTATAGATATCCAACACTTGACACTGGAGAAAAGAAGAAACCCTCAACAATGAACTAAGGGCCAGCCATTGTCTTGAGTGAAAGGTCAGTAGATTATAACAATGTTCTAATTAACAATTAATAGCTGACAACGGTCTCTTTTGTTGGACTTTAATTATTATTAGAATCCATGCTTTGAATGAACAAAAAAAAACCCATATTGTGTCTTATTCAAAATAATTTGATATTCTTTTGTTGGCCGAATCCCATTTCTGTTTAATCGGAACTTGGAGGACCATTTGTTCTCGAGGTCTACCTATGAACGTAGTCTTGGCCGCCATTTCTCGACGCGCGTACGGGGTCATTCTTGTGTTTTCAGGGGTTGCTTCGGAACTGGTTACATTCGAAACGTTGATGGTATTTTTACAGGAAATTGTGAAAAAAGGGGAATTACCAGAAAAAAGTTGTATTATGGATTGTGGCTGGACGGCAAATGGGCCTCGGCCATCCCTCCAAGGCCACCATCCTCGTTGTGGAGCTCCGGGATGTGACTTTATACTCTGGTGCCTTATGTCTTAAATAATGTAAAGGGGCTGTTTGGGGGACAAGGGGGGCCACCTTAGGCCCAGGTTCAGGCCTTGTACAGAATATATTCTTGGTTGCCATGGTGATTAAAAAATACATACATTGGTTTTTTTTTTTTTTTTTAAAGTAGCCAAGGTTACGTGTAATCCTGATTGTATTTTGCCACATCTAATGCGTTCCTGGTAATATCTGATGATACTATTATTGTAACAAAAGAGTTCCAGCTGCGGGAATCTGACTGCAATATATACGTCCCCGAGCAAACATTTACACCCTACCTGTTATCTAATCCGATATCAACCTGCATCTTCTGAACTGCATCCCCAGACCTGTCCAGCCCCGGCTATTGGGATTCATTAAGAACAGAAGAGAGCTATTGATATATGGACCGAGAACATCATTTCGCCTAATTTAAGGGGGGACCCCCCCATGTCTATTCATGCCAAGCAGAGCAACGTGTGACCATTATCTGCCCTCTCCCCACCCAGCCCCTGCCTCCCCAAAGGCTCTCTCTGCCCCATTCGAAAACCAGTCCCCAAAGGGAGAGCTCCCGGTAGCCAAAATAAAATAAAACCTGTGCTCCAAGCCCCCCATTGATATCAGGGCGCAATGTCCTGTACTAGGATAACTCATTGTTTATTCAGCAATGATATCCTCTAGATTGTAAACTCTTTGAGCAGGGCCCTCCACACCTGTTGTATGTTATATACTACTTGTTATGCTTTATATATCCTTGTTATGTCCCGTCTACCCATCGTACAGCGCTGCGGAATATGACGGCGCTATATAAAACAATAATAATAATCCAAAGTGATACCTGTTCTTATTCATCAATAACGCACACCAAAGTTTCGAAAGACTTTGGCGCCCCCTAGTGGCCGACGCATGTACACGCATCAGAAAACAATAACATCAGAGGACTATACCAAACTAACAGGCCCAAATGTTTAAAACGTAAAACTTTGGTATACACAGACATAAAGAAAACGCGTAAGAGTTTACATTGAAATCTAGGATCTGCCAGCAGATCGGCCCCATTCGGCCCCCGTCTAGTTGCCCGTTTCGCCTGCTGTAAAGACTCAAACTTTAATCAGTAGTTGGTCTCGTCTTAGATTCAGGAGCCGTATGCCGATCCCATGTATGATTAAACCACCCTCTCAGTAAAGAAAAAACTTCGTGGTAAATAAGCAGATGAAACAACCTGTCCTAGTCTGCCATCTATCCATAGATACACAGGGGTCTATTCACTAAAGGGAGAGCTGGTCTGGGTATTTCAGAAACTGCTGATCTACTGGGATTTTCACCCAAACCATCTCTAGGGTTTACAGAGAACGGTCCGAAAAAGAGAAAATATCCAGTGAGCGGCGGCTGTGTGACAGAAATGCCTTGTTGATGTCAGAGGTGAGAGGAGACGGGCAGACTGGTTGGAGATGGCAGAAAGGTAACAGTAACTCAGATAACCCCTCGTTACACCCGAGGTACGCAGAATCCCATCTCTGAACGCACCGCACGCCGGACCATGAAGCAGATCGGCGACAGCAGCAGAGACCCCGCCGGGTGCCGCTCCGGTCAGCTGAGAACAGAAAACCGAGGCTACGATTCACACAGAATCACCAAAATCAGACAACGGAAGACGGGAAGAACGTTGCCAGGTCTGATGTCTCCATTCCAGCTGCCACATTCAGATGGCCGGGCCAACAACATGAAAGCCGGGATCCAACCTGCCTCATATCAGCGGGTCAGGCTGCTGGTGTAATGCTCGTCGTGGGGGGGGGGGACATTTTCTTGACACACTTTGGGCCCCTTAGTACCAGTTCAGCATTGTTTAACCATGTCCATCCCTGTATGACCGCAGTGACCCCATCTTCTGATGGCTACTCCCAGCAGGATAATGCACCAAGTCACAAACCATCATCTCAAACTGGTTTCTTGGACATGACGACGAGTTCACTGAACTCCAACGCCCTCCGCAGCCACCGGATCTCAATCTAATAGATCCCTTCGGGATGCGGGGGACGGGAGATTCGCATCATGGATGTGCAGCCGACAAATCTGCAGCGACTGCGTGATGTCATTATGTCCATACGGACCAAAATCTCTGAGGAATGTTCCAGCACCTTGTAGAAAGTCTGTCACGAAGAATGAAGGCAGCGATCTCGGATGTGCTCCAGTGCTCAGCGAGCGCACGTCGTCTACCGCTTTGTGGCTGAGATGTCGCTGCTAGATGCTGACCTGTGACGATAATAGCGCCTACGGAGCAACAGGGCAGAAGCCTCACAAACTGACTTGTGGTAAAGGCGGCATCCTATGGCAGCGCCACGTTTAAAGCCGGTGATCTCTTCAGGACGACCCAGTGTGTCTCTATGGAAACGGGTAGAAAAGGGTGCAGCAGAAACACCTAAACTCAATCATTAGGTGGGGTGTATGGATAGATCATCGTGCCGAGCGCCACAAGATTCTTCCTGCAGCTCTGTTTGCAACTTGGAACAAACAGATGATCTGAATTCCGCATCTCAGCAGCCCTTACTGTGAAAAATACATCTCTGCTCAAGATTTGATGTCTTAACTACTTGGTACTGTACTGGACTCCGTTGCAAAGTTTAGATCCTTTACATGTTCCCTAAACCCCCTTACGCTACTATTCAACGAGTAATACTTACCCCATCATAGAGCGAAGAAACCTCGTCTGTTGTAAAAAGCTACATGAAGATTGATTCTGGACTAGGGGTAAGACAATGGGGCACCTCGGGCCGTCACGATAGCGTTCGGTGTCTGCATGAAGTACAAAAAGCATTAAGCGTGTAAGGATAGAGAACAAAATTACACTTACCTTCATTCCTGGGGAAGAAGCTGACAGTGCCATTTCCATGCTGCAGCTTTCCAAGGTTATTGTTCATTTGGGTGACATCATCATTGCTTTGACTTCCTGTCAAAGCCCGGCTTCCTGTCTTCCATTAGGATGCAGACACAAATTGTGATGTCACCCAAGCGAAGGCGGAAAAGCCGCTTGTTTAGATTTCAACTGGAAACAAAGGCCGGGCCGCCCAAACTTAGAAGGGTCCCAGGACAAGCCCCTCCATGACATCATACCCCAGCTCAGCAGGACGCACAGGAGAAAGGGCTGGAGATCTGCATACAAAGCTCCACCAGACTACGCTTGCTACTGAGGGGGCCCATGGTAAGCCGGGGCCTGGGGAATATGCCCCTTTTACCCACCTTTAAAAAGAGCCCTGAGAAAGGGTAAGTATGATGATTGGCGGTTGAACAAAGCGGGACATCAAACAGATGAATATGGCATGCGATAAATTCTTGTACGGACTCTTCTAATTCCCATATACAGCAGGACGTGCGTGAAATGCGGTAAAAATACAATAATTTGTATAAATGTGGATTTTATTGAAAATCAGTGAATATAGAGAACTTTACAACAAACACCTTTTACAATCGGGGGCAATAAAAGCTAGCGGCTTAGACAATTCTCCCAACGGTACTTGGTCATTTAATGTGCATTTCCGTGCGGCGGGACACGGTTTGGGGCGTTTTCCTGGAGAATTAAGACAGCACGCAGTGAGAATTAATTCTTTTTATTAGTGTATTCACATATTCGGCAAATGCAACACACACAAAGCTTATGTCTTTAAGTTCACGAGTTCTACCAATACACCAACCTACTGGTAAAACTAGCTCACAAATGTTAAATGCTTTGCCAAATTATGTTTTTATTTCCATGGTTTTGGGGTTTTTTCCCCCCAACACTCCCCCCCCACCGTTTTGGATTTGCCTTCTATGCGCTAAAACTATACGGCATACAGAAAAAAATCCTCGGTTTTGCCAAATAATGAAATGCCATAACACTGGCCACGTTTTTTTGTTTGTTTGTTTGTTCTCGGAGCCAACGGGGTTTTTCACCAGCTGTACTTACAAAGTACACGACTAGTGTAATCGAGACCATCGCAGGGATAGAGGGAGGCAAAAACCTTGGGGGTCATAAAAGAACGACAGACAACGAATGAACAGAACGGTTAGTAAGATGTACGTTTTTCTTTAAAGTCAGAGTACCCTTTTTACTGCACGACCTCGTCCGCCCTGCCCTCCCCCACCCCAAACCCAGACGTCTGTAGAATATAATTCTAAATATTTCCATAGGGTGCGGATGTCGTGTCCAAGGGTTCAAAAATAACATGTTTTAAAAATTAAAACCGTCTCTTATGGATCCATCGTGGGGGGGGGGGGAGCGACTTTTTTTTTTTTTTCTTTCTAAAAATCAGCGGGAAGGGGCGCCGGTACTTTCGAAAGAGGCGCGCGGGGCATTTCGGGTTTAGGGCGATGACCATCTTAAAAACAAAAAGTAAAAATGGCTCTCGAATGGCAGAGGTTCCGGAAAACGCCGTCCGGGAGGCGTTTCTAGGCTCTGGGGTCGGTATATAGGAATAGTTAGGACAAGAAGTTATAAAAAAGTAGTCAATGGAGCGGGGGAGGGGGGCCAAAAACATACAGAAAGTAGCAATAATGGCAAATAACGTAACCCAGGTTTGATTTTTGGGGCAGGTTTAACTAAAATAAGGAAGCAGGCAGAACCTGTTTAGGAAACTAAAAAATGTACGCGTGCAAAACACGGCCACCGACTACGACTCCGGGGATGCCGATGGCTACTAGAGCATCATGGGAGTCTCCGGCTGGAAGGCTGCTGGGGAATAACGGGACGGCGTTACGGGACACGTACATACGAAGCACCCATGTTATTGTTAAACCGGTTGGACACTCGATCGCACGCCCGGTAATACACCATTGAAACGTCGCTTCCCCAGTAAGGAGTCATTTTTTATTTATTTTTTTTACACTACGATTTCATCTACTTTTGTATCAGAAACGTCATCCAACAAGGTGCTTTAGTTGATAGGACCTCAAGTGCCGTTTTCGCTTTCGTTTGGATTGTAAACAGTTCATGGGGACCACACACGAAATACTACGACAGACAAGCTGTACAAGTCTGTAGCTCGGACTTCGGGTTTAACCCGCAGGCTATACATTAAAGGGAAGGGGGGTGTCATTAGGACATGCTCGAGCAGCGGACCGAGGGAGAACCCATCTGAGTCAACACTTTGTCCAACCATTGCAGAGGTCCGTTCAGGTGAAGCTCGATCCAGCAAGGAGTGCTTGTAACCGTCTGCCGCCTGCGGGAATAAAATAAAAGCCGCCATCATTCACCGAGCAGCCAGTGAGAACATCGGGGCAGAGCCAGGGGAACAGTAGCTGCCGACTGGCTCAGATCTGCCGCACTTGGCGTGCGTCAGCGCGAAGGTTGTCGTTACCTATATTCGGCGCCCCAGCCTTTGACGAAGCTCATTCTGATGGTGCACATTCTGGTTAGCTGGTAAACCGCTTCGAAGCCTTGGTTCACAGACTGAGCGAGGAGGCCGGCAAACTCTTGGTTGTTAAAAATCTTCAGGTTGCAGCCTACGGCAAACACGTGGAAAAGCACACAATTATTGTGTTGGTTCTAGGATATATTTCAAGGAATAAAATTGCCTTGGCTTTTAGAAATTGCAGGCCTAGGTGAGAATAATGGAGTTTATTCACTAAAGAGAGTAGTTGAGAGTAGTGTTTCAGCTCTCTGATTCTAAGTGTGTGTGTGTGTGTGTGCTTGCCCTGTATAGTGTATCGCTAAATTAGTGGGATTTTTTTCAGTCTCAATACACATTGAATTATGCATTATACAGGGCCAGCTCAGCCCTTCTCGCTGGAGGAGCCGACAAGCGTCAGTAGTTTACAATTAATAGCGAAGCAAGAGTTAGAAGCACAACCATAGGCCTTAAAGTAACACTCCAGCCATCATATGCACTTTAGCAGCGTGGCCCCTTTACATTTTTGTGTGGCCCATTTGGCAAGAATTCTGCAGAATCCCTCCAAATGAATTGGCCCCCTCTCGCTAAACGCCATGCAGTAGATGCGGAACGCGCATGATGTACTCACCTGCAGTCAGATCCGGACCTAAACGCTGCGTGTGGGGGGTCTTTTCAGACCCCATTGTGCAGGTGTAAACTCTCCCCATTGATTTAAATGGGGGCACTTTCCTGCCACTGATCGACAACGTTAAACAACCAATCAGTGGGAAGAAATGTCAGATCTTGAAGGAGCCTGCAAATTCTGCTTTGGGGTAAGTGCTTTAATTTCTTTTCCTTCCATTTAATATATTAAAGTACTCGCAGAGGGTACTCGCACCATACGACGCATTCCGCTATAGTAGGGGTGTCAGGGACATTAGACTGTTCCTGAAGTGGTGAGAGAGCTCGTCATACGGCATATCTGCAGCAAAAACTGTTCCCAGGAGTATGAGTGTAGGTACGTGGCGGCGCACTGACCTGGCGGGATCTTGCAGACAGTCGCCGGATGCCAACCATACCGCTGGTTACAATTTGGACTCTGAACAAAAATGGCGCTATCGCTCAGGCACTCTGCGAAAACCTCTCCTCCGATGTAATACAACCGGACTCCTCTTCCTACACACGTAACAAAAACAACGGGAAAAGAATTAGAACTCAGACATTTCATTTACTGGACCGGGTAAATTCAATCTCATCACTCCGAAACCCAGCCGTATACCTATATGACGCCGGGTCATTTCCACCGTGGCGTTGCGGTTGACGTTGGAAAGTAAACCTAGGCAGAATCTCTCTGAATTGGATGGGTCTGTGAATCCATCCACGGTGAGGGAAGGCTGCGAGGCGTGGAAGGTTTCTCCCACTCGCTGGTTCAGTTCATAATATGCTATCGAGCACCAAAACGCAGGCTCGGAATACGTAACAGGCTGCAGATCTACAAGAGAAAAAGAAAAAGTACAATTTAGCTTTAGAACGTTCCGTCACGCATTTTAATATAAAGCCTGTGTTTTCGTTTAACGTCTATTATTGGGAGTCGCAGAGATTCGTTTTTTTGTACAATAGACATATTTAGAAAAACTTATTTCTTTCTAAACTAAATCAAAGGCCGGAGGCCAGCTGTAACGTTTAAAGAAACCTGACTTTTCCTGGCCCCGTCCTCAAAACAATGTTCCTTTGTGACCGTGGGGGCAGCATTGAAAGCAGTGAGATTAAAAAGATTTGGGAATAAATCCTAAGAAAAATTACGTTTTTTATATTTTTTATTGCCCCTTTTTTTTTTTTTTTTTTAAAACTTACATATTTGTTTTCAAGTATCGTTTCACACGTATGAACACAAATTGAAATTAAAGCAGCGACTCTCCCGGAGATTATGATGATTACGAACACGCTTGTTACGTACGCCTATGAGTAACGCAGGAGGATGACGTTCTTACCGAGTCCGTGGTTGACTGGAGATAGCGTGCTTGGAGAAAGCTCCGCTGGAGACCCTGCATATCATAAAAAGAAGGGGTTAAATAGACAATCTCAAAGTGTTGGCGGTTAAAGCCCCGTTGCGTCAGATTACGCGGAGGTTGACTTGTTCTCACACATGGAATGGCGGCACGAGCCATTTTACTACCAAAAGGTAAAAGTGAAATGTTACGTTTGCAAACTTTCTTGCCATCACACAGCTATGAGATTCAAGTCCAACAGGCTAACTAGTGAATGAATGCCATGTGCACTCCGCCAACCACACTTCGGTAGCTTTGGGGTCAGCCGAGTAAAACGTGTGAGCCACGTACCGGCCCAAGTCTAAAGCAATTAGCCAGCATCCAACCGCATGCTGACGAGACCCGTTTAGGTTTTGTCTAAAGGCTATCTAGTACAGCTGACATTTGCCCTAAAGGACCCATATATAAAGTGAATATAGAGGCAAAAAGGTGAAATTTTTTGCATATGCCTACCCAGGAGCCCTTCCAGGGGTGGTAGCAAGTTAGGGGTCACTCAGCTGTTTTCTAGCTGTAACAATTGCAAAAAAGGGTTTTCTGACCATCAATTATTCTTTTAAACTTAAACTTGGATCAGCGAACACAACGTGCCATTGGAACACAGGAGTGATGGGAGTGATAAAGGGCCGTTGGAACACAGGAGTGATGGGAGTGATAAAGGGCCATTGGAACACAAGAGTGATGGGAGTGATAAAGGGCCGTTGGAACACAGGAGTGATGGGAGTGATAAAAGGCCATTGGAACACAGGAGTGATGGGAGTGATAAAGGGGCCATTGGAACACAGGAGTGATGGGAGTGATAAAGGGCCATTGGGACACAGGAGTGATGGGAGTGATAAAGGGCCATTGGGACACAGGAGTGATGGGAGTGATAAAGGGCCATTGGGACACAGGAGTGATGGGAGTGATAAACGGCCATTGGGACACAGGAGTGATGGGAGTGATAAAGGGCCTCTGTACGTGTATAAAGAGATTCCATTAAAAATCAGCCATTTCCAGCTACAATAGTCATTTACAGCATTAACCCCGTCTGTGCTGGATCCATGTCATGTTATTTTAATGGCCAAAATTTGCTTTTCTTTCAAAAACAAGGACATTTCTAAGTGACCCCAAACGTTTAGACTGTAGAGTAAATTTCAGTGGTCGATCAGTAATTTGCGAGTGAATAATTAGGGAACATAAAAGGAAAGCGGTTACCTGTATCCATGCTTTGGTTAATTTGCTGGTCGCTTGTTTCTCCATCTTCACTTATGTATCCAGGAGGTGGCGTTTCTATGGAAAAATATCAAAAAAAAAAGTTTAAGCACCAATATACAGTATCTTTTTTTTTTATTGTTTTGTAGATATTTAGTATCAGAACCAGCATTCCTTATGAGGACAAAAGTGATGCGGATTCTGAGAACAGAAGTGAAATTCACCGTATCGGTAGAGACCGGTGGCTACAAAATAATACATGAGGTTGGATATTTTGCTTCTATAATACATTTGTGTTGTTTTATTACGCCTACTTTACTATTCATCGTTAATGGACATCACTAGCAAGGGCTGAGCTGGCCCTGTATAATGTATATTTCAATGGGTGAGGAGAATGACAAACCGTACATTACTCGGGGCCAGCCAAGCTCCTCTTGCAGCAGAAGCTTGCTAGGGCTGGCCCTTCATAATGTATAATGAAGTCAAGGAGTTGAAATATAACTAAATTAAGTTTAATCACTAAAGGGGGGAAAATACTAATTACTGCAGAAATTACTAATCACTGAGTAATTCGTGGCCATTTTTTTCAAACCTCTAGATCCCAAATGATTCAAATTTGGCACCCAGCCCGAAATCAGATTTAAATATAGTCAATAACATAGGAGCGCGGTATGGCGGATGAACGCGTCGGCCCCCGTAGCGTTAAGTTGTATCGTTACCAGGTATATAGCTGCTTCGGGGTTCGATCCCTGCGGGGAAGTTAGTGTTCTCCGGAATGGAATGCGTGTAGTCATCAAGAGGGGGCAATTCCGTCAAGATCTCTGTATGCCGCGGCACCAGCACGGGGGGTAAAACTAAAAAGCGGGAGAAACAAAAAGAATCAGAAATACGCTTCAAAACATTACGTGCGCAACTCGCAATATACGGTCTGAACCAATTTAAAGAACAGCAATGCTGAATGAATGAAAAGGACGCAAACTGTGTATCCAATTACAGACTTACAGAAAACGCAACAGAATGACGGACGCAGCCGAGTAATATTCGCACAGACGGTGCTTCACTCTCTTCACTCGTGTTTACTTTTCACAAACCGCAGGTTGAGTATCCCTTATCCAAAATTCCCAGCCACTGCCGTCCGCTCTGTTGTTCAGGATTCTCCTCGCTGTCCGAAAGGGATTCCCAAAGCATGGACAGGGAAGCCCGAACAACGGAGCGGACAGAGGCGAGGAGACCGATCCGGTACCCAAAATCCTTCCGCTCCCAAGCACTTCAGATCAGGGATACTCCACCTGACGCTTTGACGCGCATCCAAATACTTACACCTTAAGCAATAGGTGCACTTTTTTTATGATTACATTTACGTTCCACACTTGTACTTCACCCGGGGAAACCTCGGTGGGCTCCGCTACACTACCGGGGACTTGTAGGCGATTGCCTCTCAGACTGCAGCTACATAAGGGACAAGTAGCTAGCTGTCAGAGCCCACTGCCTATATCCTATGTATCCAGCACTGTAGGGGTTAAACACAGCCATCTATTTCACCCTGAAGAGAATCAACAGACTAATGAACGAATGGCCCGCAAGAGGTAATTCAGAGAGTCCATCCAAAGACTGCTTAGATGTTTAAAAAGAATTAAAAAGTATTTTAAGATTATTTGCCTTTAACATTTCTGCAAAAAGCGAGGATAATTTAAAAGGCTCCTTAATAAAAAAAAATCCTTATTGATAGTCTGTGATGCCGCGGTACATGCGCACCGCGCAGGCGTGTGTCTGTCCCGACGGTGACTGAGACGGACGGGGTGCAAGCGATGCTGCGTTTAAGCAGATCTTAACTTTTCCATACCAGATTTAATTGCGTAATCAACTATAATAAAAATAAAGGTTACCGCTTCTTTAAATTCCTGTCCTCAAGATATAAAAACACAGAATCTGCCGGCAGATCGGCCCCCATTCGGCCCCCGTCTAATCACCTGTTTCTCCTGCTGTAAAGACTCAAACCTTAATCCGTCGTTGGTCTCGTCTTAGATTCAGGAGCCGTATGTCTATCCCGCGCATGTTTAATCCCCTCGTGGTGTTAAAGATACGCACGATTATCCCACCACCCAATGATCTCTTACCGTAAACTGCTAATTATTTTTGATCGGCTCGGGCAGCCGTTGTGAGAACGGAGGGAGGAGAAGAGAGAGAGAAGATCACTGCCACTATGGGGCTTATTCACTAAGGGGTGCAGGGGTGTCAGCGGAGTTCGCAGGAGAATTGTGGTTGCAGCTTCCCTGTATTATGCATATTTCAATGCGCAGGGAGACTAAAGAAATCTCACTGATTTAACATTAGGCAGGGCGAGCCGAGCCCTTCTTGCGTAGAAGTTTGCCACTGACGGCCCCCCTGGTGATGCATGGACTCCAGTAAGTGGAAATCGCCCCTGCCCACTCGGACTTTAGTGGATAAAGCACTCCGACAGAGGTCTCGGCTCCCAGAAAGTGAAAAAAAAACGTATTTTCTAGTTAAGAAAGCTGTAACATGACGGCTCCCCTTAAAACTCAGACACACGATGCTTCAAAAAATGCCAATAATGGTAGATTTACTCGAAGCATAGCGCTGCAGTGTATGAAATGCTACAATAGCAATCAACAGAGTAAACCTATCCTATTCCTGTGATTGCTATGGTAACAAGACCAGTTTCCACACCAAGACCACTTTTTAAACATATCCCCCCCATGTCCTTGCCCGTGGAAGCCGGCTTACCTGGGGTCTCCACTCTCTGGTAGTGATACGGGTTCACACAGACTTCATCCTTTTTAAGGTTAAAAGCATATTCACAATTTTCGATGGCTTTCAGCTCGTGGTGACTGTGAAGGTCGGGCCAGCGCCACAGCCGGCAGTAAATAACGTGAGGCAAGCCTTTGCGGTGGGACACTTGGAGGCGGCCGTCAAGAGACCTGGACAGCAGAAGAATTCAGATTTAAAATAAATAAAAGAAAAAAAAAAAAGAAGGTGGCTTGCTGAAACATTACCCGCCAGGTAAACAGGACACAGACATTGAAGCAAGAAGGAGAAAGAGAAAATTACAAGTTACGAAAAAAAAGAAATAAAAACAAAATAAAAAAAGCAAAGCTTTTCCCCCAAAGCACACAAGCACTCCCGCCACACAGCACCTGCTAGAAGAAAATTAGTTGAGAAAGGAAGCATAATGAGGAAAAAATTCAAAGAAGATGTTCTGCGGCAGATCAGGTCGTACGGAGCGTACAGAGACGGCAGCAATGGCCGCCACAAAGGCTGTCATGCAAACACAAAGACTGCAGCGACATTCAAGAAACAGAATACAGAAGCAAGCGAGGGAAGCAAGAACACAAAACATTAAATCGCAAAGCCTGGAGTATATCGCAGCAGCGGCCCTCGTCACCAACAGGAAAAAAAATGTATTTAAAAAATCTCAGCTTCCCCCCCCCCTCGTTTTAACTAATCTCACCTGGATGCTTTTTTTGTTATTTTTTTATTTATTTAAACTGAAAGTGTTTTTTTTTAGCGCGGCGTGATTAAGAAAGCATGAGAAAAAATAAATAAAAAATAAAAAAAAAGGTTAAAACCCCCGCATTAACTACCCGTTCTATCCCGGAGCCCTGCTGCAGATGTATAATAACACAAATGCAGATGTAAATGGTCGTGAGATGAGGACAAAGACTTAACACACACCGGGAAAGTTTTCCAGGAATGGAGCGTGTCGGGGGAAATGTAACGCTGTTACCCCTCGAGTAATAAAAGATATAGCGACTAGGCGGTTTCGTGCTGATAACGAGTATATTTTACGTATTACGTTAACGAGAGAAAGAAAGAAAAAAAAAGAAATTTCTTTGGTCAAAACATCAGCTAGAAATAAAAAAAAAGTTATCAATCAGCTTTATTTATAAACGCTGGCAGACGATTTGAACATCGAGCCAATTAGTTTTAGAAGAGGCATCCCGAGAATGAAAGGTTGTCTCGCTGAAGCATCCGCCAAACCCCCCCCTGAAATAAAACGTCTCCCCCCGCACCCCCAGAGCTCTATAATGCGACAGAGTGCAGAATATTCACCTGGTTTGTTCAGAGTAGCTGTAAAGGCCTGTGGTATCCCACTGATCTATGGTATTTGATGTACTCAGTCCCCATATTTCAGAGCAAGTGCTGTGCATAAATCGAAAAAAAAAACAAAAAATTGATGTGAATATGGAAGCATGGTTATTTGATACACCATGATGTAAAACACGGGGGGAGAGGGGGGTAAAAAATAAAACGGACAGGTGACTTCCTTCACAGGTAGGACACAAGGCGCGGCATCGTCGGTGTAAAGGAAGCAGTTTATAATGGAACACGTGACCCGGATAAGCTATGGCAATGCTGGAACAGAACCGTGATCGCATGGAGCCGGCCGGCCGGCCACAGAGAGGGGCCGACGTACACACAACATGGGGTTACAAAAAGGCATGTGAAGAACACGCTGGCAAAAGGCAGGCTTCGCTACACGCGTGTTTAAAGCGGGGGGGGTTGTACATATCACAAAAACACGACGATGAACCGCAGCGGCCGGTTTCTTATAAACTTTAAATAATAAAGCGTGACGCGCAAGGAGAATCCAACGCCGATTATACCCCGATCATCAGATCCCCCTAACACACAGCTGCTTTAGAAGGTTATATGCTCATGGGGATCCCAATGAACACGACGACAGCAAAATTCCGGTACCCCGCGCCAATCTCCACCGCAAGGTCTACCCCGGGGGCTTTAGGATACGAAAAACTGCCCAACAGCAACCTTGCCGAATGCAGCCCCGTCCTAAACATCCACGCGGGTCGGCGACATCTCCTACAGGGCGTGGCGGTAGAGGGATGGCGGGCAAACTACTTCACAGGGGCTACCGGAAAGCAACCGGTACGTCGGAGCACAACGGGGCCCGTCACACTCGTACGATGAGATCCCGGCTCAGGTGTTTATAGCGGAGGAGCCGTCTGTAACACTGTAACCACCGACCGGGACAAATCCTGGCAGCTTCGGCGATACACTGTGACAAACTGCGAAACTAGGGATTTTTATTACATTGCACCCATGTATTATAAAATAACCCTAGATATGTATGATCCGTCGTGCAGCGCTGCACCGTATGATGGCGCTATAAAAAACAATAAAGTTTAGCTCTTCTTTAAAAAACCACAGAAAAAAACCACAAGCAGTCTCGGCTACAACCGACGAGCCCCGATCCCGACGTCTAGGCGCAGGTTGCTTAAACAATGCACGGGAAACAGACTGACGGCGGGACACCATCGCGGGAGGTACTGAGGGATCATGGGAAATCAGCACCGCATGACATCATTAGCAGGGGCAGATGTGACGCCACTTCTGGATGGCGGCTTTCAGTATCGATTCAATTCTGGTTTCAGCCCCAGTGATGCCCCTTATTCTATAATACAGATTCCGTATTTCACAGAAAGGTCCTTGTTGGGTGTGTGTGGGGGGGGGGGTGTTGTCCATTAAAATAACATGAAATGGATCCGAAATCCAGCGCAGACTGGGTTAATGTTGTAAATGACTATTGTAGGTGGAAACGGCTGATTTTTCATGGAATCTCTTCATAGGAGTACAGAGGCCCTTTATCACTCTCATCACTCCTGTGTTCCAATGGCCCTTTATCACTCTCATCACTCCTGTGTTCCAATGGCCCTTTATCACTCCCATCACTCCCGTGTTCCAATGGTCCTTTATCACTCCCATCACTCCCATGTTCCAATGTTCCAGTATTTAAAGAAGATCCACTACATTTTAACCATTACATTCTTCCATGCATTTTACAGCACACAGACACACATACATACATACATAGACACACACACACACATACATACATACATATGTATGTATCCGTCTCCCTTCATTAAGTCGAAAGCAATAAGCAGAACAAATGCCAAAAGCTGGATTTGTTGCAGTGTATGGGTCAAAAACCGGAAACCCTAGTCCTAAAACTGAACGTTGGTGCATTAAAACGGTATCGTTACACACGCGCACGCACGCTTCCCTTTGATTTCTAGCCGCTGTTAGCAAAAAAACAATTGCTGGTTTATTTTTATGCCTCTGACATCACGATACAAAACGGCGCATAGAGCACTGAAATTTTGTGAAAATCATCTGGTTTTATATTTTAAATTGCTTGTTATTTATTTTCAAATATTTGCGCAGCCACAAAAGATCATTTAATAGACGTGATTACCCGCCCCGCAGTACAAGTGGAGACGGTAAATAAGACTTCATTTACAGGCCAGATCCCGAATGAGAGTGACTGCCGCACTCGCGCTGCCTTAGTTGTATTTCTTGCCCATTATATTCATTTAACGCATTAACCGCCATTATTCTGGATTACCTATAAATCAGGAAACCGAGACCGAAAGGACCGACGTCACGGCCGGGGAAACAGACGCCGAAAACACCAAAACCATCACTTCGTGTATTTCCCTTTAAAAGGGGATTTTCCCCAAATGTTCGAGGGTCAAACACAAGCTTCGCCCTTCAATAGGCTGTATTGGTTAGAACCTATGGATTACATATAGAACGTTTCCATACCAGACACTAGTATTATATATATATTTATTTTATTATGTTTTTTCTTCTCCGACTTGTATGATGTTGTGCTGCTGCTTGTAATAATCAAAATGTTTTTGCTCTGCCTTTCAGAAGTTGTACTTGTAGGGAACGAGGACATAATCTAACACTAGAGGGTCAGGATGCAAGGACGTTTCACTGTGGGGGGCAGATAAGTGGAACAGCCTCCCAGCAGAAGTGGTAGAGGGTAATACAGCGAGGGGATTAAACACATGCATGGGATAGGCATACGGCTCCTGAATCTAAAACGAGATTAAGGTTTATAGTTCGGTTAGGAGGTTTAGAGACTTTCTCCCTCTGACAAAAAACACCACCACGGGGTATTAATCACCGACGGGGCGCAGTCCTAACCTCGGATGTGGATCTTAACATAATTATAATTCTCTTATTTATACAGTGCTGGCAATTCCCACCGCGCTCCTTACAGTCCCTACATTCAAAGGCCCTGACAAAACTACAAGCGATGAACCAATGCATACATAATAATAATAATAATAATAATAATAATAACAACGTAAAGAGGGCCCGGGTAAAACGGCTCCGATATCATTAACAACGCCTGTGCGACCGGGGCCATCAACTTCATTAACTTCCCTCTACGTCAGGACTTTTGGGTAACGTTAAGCCATTGAGTCAATTCTTCTATTTCTTTGTGTTCTCTGCATCTAACCCCCCTAACACCAAGAGGCGAGTGAGGCGTATGTACTGTATGAAGCGCTGCGTAAATTGTTGGCGCTATATAAATAAAGGATAATAATAATAATAATAAGGTGTATACCTGCATACACACGCGTGATTCAGAGCGTTTGGCACCGAGGCGAGTAACACATACCTCAGGGATGGGAGTTTCCTGCACAGGAAAGGGGTTCATCCTCTGAAACTCCATCGTCCAGACGCACCGTCAGGGACAGCGGGTCGTTAAAAGGGCCAGAACCAGACATTATCCTGTCCTTCGTATGTTCTCTTACTAAGCATAAATATTACAATTCGGCGTTTATCTCTGTGCGAAAGTAACAGTAATTTTAAAGTATTAGCACTCCGTATTAACGCCGGTTACACGAGGAAGGAGAAATCGAGGCGTGTCGCCTACACGCGCTCCTCTCGTGTGCGCGAGACACAACCGCTGGTCTTCGGAACACACGTAAGCCACACGGGATCACGCCAACAAAACGCAGAGACTGCGAGCGAAAACCTGGTCCAAACCGCACCGATGAACAACAGCCGGATACCCACACGGCAACCAGACCACGAGTTCACAGTTAACACTGACGTGTTGACCAAGGAAATTATAAAGTAAAATGATTGTTAATTAGGACCCCTAAACCCCCCCCAAAAAAGTCAACATTTAAAGAATACATTTCACACACATTACAGGTGCGGAATAAAGCAGAACGCATTTCGTGGCTATGATGTCAGAGTTGTCTACGTGCTTCACAGATGGCAGGCGTCACTTGGAACACTGGGGTTAATTTTGTTGAGTGATTAAAGAAAAAAAAAAAAAAAAGGCTTTAATTATGTTTTGGGCGACACCATCAGCAGCTATTAAAGCCCGGACACGTACCTCGGGATGGTCACGCACTTCGTGTTGCAGTTCTGCGTAGTGATGGCTTTCTCGAGCTCGTCTAACTGGCCCGTTTTCTTCAGCTTCTTCACCAAGCTTTTCACGGCTTTCTCGCACCATTTTTCCTCCTGACCGTTCTGCTCGCCGCCGCCCGCTCCGCCGGTACCGCTGGCCGACTTCTTCCACCCCAAAAGGCGCTTCACAACAGGCGGGGTGAAGGGTAGGATGGAGGACATGCTGGCAGCGCTCGCTGAAAGAACCCGCTCCACACCTTATCTGAATTTGAAAGAAAAAAGTGTCGAGAATAATGAATTATTGTCACTGCATTTATTTCCCAGGTTCCATAAAGTAACGCAGGGTGTAGTAAATACAGTAAATTAACAACTACTTTGGTAAAAAAAAAAATATATATATATACACACACACTACCATTCCAAAAAAAGTTTGGGGTCAATGAGCTGTTTTTATGGAAAACAAGGAAATTTCTCTCTAACATAATTGCACATGGGTTTTCTAACCATCAATGAGCCACTGGAACACAGGAGTGATGGGAGTGATAAAGGGCCGTTGGAACACAGGAGTGATGGGAGTGATAAAGGGCCATTGGAGCACAGGAGTGATGGGAGTGATAAAGGGCCATTGGAACACAGGAGTGATGGGAGTGATAAAGGGCCATTGGAGTACAGGAGTGATGGGAGTGATGAAGGGCCATTGGAGTACAGGAGTGATGGAGGGCCATTGGAACACAGGAGTGATGGGAGTGATAAAGGGCCGTTGGAACACAGGAGTGATGGGAGTGATAAAGGGCCGTTGGAGCACAGGAGTGATGGGAGTGATAAAGGGCCGTTGGAACACAGGAGTGATGGGAGTCATAAAGGGCCTCTGTACATCTAGAGATTCCATTAAAAAATGTTCAGCTACAATAGTCATTTACAACATTAACCCCGTCTGCGCTGGGTTTCTGATCCATTTAACATGGACAAAATTAGCTTTTCTATCAAAAACAAGGAAATTTGTAAGTGAGCCCAAACTTGAAGGGTAAGGTATAGATCATTGTACATCACTGCGGAATATGATGGCGCTATATAAAACACTTAAAAATAAAATAATGTCTAAGATCTATCATTAAAGGGGGTATTTGCATAAGAGCTTTAGAAAAAGTAAGTTAACTGAAACATCCAGTAAGGCCATTCGACAGGTGAGTGGACTATACTATACATTATACAGGGCCAGCCAAGCTCTCCCTGGAGCTCTCCCTCCATAATGTATAGCGAAGCCTAGGAACTCAGTCTTTAGTGACAAAATCCTGGTGTTACTTTATTGCTCGCACGGTTTGGTGAGAACATCCAACACAAAAGAAATGATCTAGGGAGACATTTTGATTTTTTTCTGGCTGGCAGCTACCTGTATAGTTGTTGGATGCCACAGCTACCTACGGCCGCCATATTGCCGGCACACAACATTATACGGCACACAGCAGCAGCTTCCAGGCTCGGGTAGGGAAGAAAGGGCCCAGTAGACGAGGGCTGCGGTAATAGGATTGGGGTTAAAGAATGAAGGCATTAGGGCTGGGAATACTGAACGGCGTTATAGATCAGAGCGCGGGATTGCGCCGTTTCGAGTGCTAGCTCCTAGTCTTCGCTATACATTACGAAGGTCGAGCGGCAGGGAGAGCTTGGCTGGCCCTGTATAATGTATAGTATAGTCTTCTCACCTGTTGAGAGGCCGGCTGAGCCTTACCGGAGAGGCCCGCCAGCGTTGGCCCTTCATAATAACCTGGCACACTGGTTTACAGGTTATGGTGAAATCCTTTATTTTCACATTTTCTCTCTTAGGTATTAATGGAAGAAATTACTGCCCCATTCCTTCACCGCCAGCCGCTCTGAGCCTGCGCAGAAATCAGACTGCGGCAAACACAGAACGCTATCCCGGACGGGCGCCCAAAAGGAGTAAAAAACTTCCCTGTCGATGAACAAGAAGCCGGCCTTTTTAGTGATCTTAGTGATATTTAGCGAGCATTTTTGAGATCTTTTATCTTGGACATCAGCGGGTGGCCGGAGGTGCAGGTTTAGGAAGAGTTTCTCCCGG
Source organism: Spea bombifrons (assembly GCF_027358695.1). Classification (NCBI taxonomy): domain Eukaryota; kingdom Metazoa; phylum Chordata; class Amphibia; order Anura; family Pelobatidae; genus Spea; species Spea bombifrons. The sequence continues at coordinate 159,624,955 of NC_071087.1, read as the reverse complement.
TACCAAAGCTACGCGGAGGAGACACCCCGGCTTCCACGTGTATACAGTCAGAGGGCAACACACCACATACATATATATACATATATATACATATATACATATATATATATATATATATATATATATATACATATATACATACATATATATATACATACATACACACACGCAAACACATATCCCTTAGTCAGGGGGGACCCGGTAACGAGCAGGCAACACACCATAGATGAGGACCAAATACAGGTTGAGGTGAATAGGCAGCCTGGACGGGCCGAACGCGGCCTCCAACGCTGCGATCAATTAACAGCGAACAACACAGCTCCAAAAACTCCTGGAGATAACACCACGGCTTCAGAAACATCTGAAGAGATATACACACGGCGGAAACACGCTAAAAGGTATACGCGAGCAGCTCTTCAAGCTGCCGTTCCACCTACTCTTCAGAACGCAGCAAATGCCCAAACCCTCCCCCAGGAGCCATTCTTTAGCCCACTAAAACTTTCCTTTAGTTCTATTTATTTTGCTTGGAAAAGCTTAATTGCCCCAAAATTCCTTTAAGTTTTTATCAGATAAAGGCAGAGAATGACAGATCTGCTAAGGTTTCCTTAACAATAACCAGCGAGCGTAACCAAGGGTTTACTTTCTACGTGGAACGGCATCTCTAACGCCACTGCTTCTAGGAAAAGCCATTGAAAAGCATTTTATCAGAATTATCGTATATTTATATAGTGCTAATAATTCCTGTAATTCTTCTTACAGTCCCTACACTCAGCCGCTCTGACAACCAGAACCAACACACTGACACCAACTCATACATTACAGCGGGTCCGACTCGCGTACAATATATGTTTTTACACGGAGCGCACACAAACAGAATAAATACCCAGTCATATTATGTAACACCATACTGCCCAAAAATTTGGGGTCACAATTTCCTTGTTTTTGATCAGAGTGATTTCTGCCCATTACAACATGAAATGGATCAGAAATCCAGCGTAGACGGGGTTAATGTTGTAAATAACTATTGTAGCTGGAAACGTCTGATTTTTAATGGAACCTCTTCATAGGTGTACAGAGACCCTTTATCACTCCCATCACTCCCGTGTTCCAATAGCCCTTTATCACTCCCATCACTCCTGTGTTCCAATGGCCCTTTATCCCTCCCATCACTCCTGTGTTCCAATGGCCCTTTATCACTCCCATCACTCCTGTGTTCCAATGGCCCTTTATCCCTCCCATCACTCCTGTGTTCCAATGGCCCTTTATCACTCCCATCACTCCTGTGTTCCAATGGCCCTTTATCACTCCCATCACGCCTGACTTCCAATGGCCCTTTATCACTCCCATCACTCCTGTGTTTCACCGGCCCTTTATCGCTCCCATCACTCCTGTGTTCCCACGGCCCTTTATCGCTCCCATCACTCCTGTGTTCCAACGGCCCTTTATCACTCCCATCACTCCTGTGTTCCAACGGCCCTTTATCACTCCCATCACTCCTGTGTTCCAACGGCCCTTTATCACTCCCATCACTCCTGTGTTCCAATGGCCCTTTATCACTCCCATCACTCCTGTGTTCCAATGGCCCTTTATCACTCCCATCACTCCTGTGTTCCAACGGCCCTTTATCACTCCCATCACTCCTGTGTTCCAATGGCCCTTTATCACTCCCATCACTCCTGTGTTCCAATGGCCCTTTATCACTCCCATCACTCCTGTGTTCCAATGGCCCTTTATCCCTCCCATCACTCCTGTGTTCCAATGGCATGTTGTGTTCCCTGATCCAAGTTTAAGCTTAAAAGGCTAATTGATGGTTAGAAACCCTTTTGTAATTATGTTACAGCCAGAAATTTCCTTGTTTTCCATGAAACCAGCTGAGTGACCCCAAACATTTGATACAATATTAAAAAAATCTTTGACTGTATTACTCGGGGGAAATAACGCATGAACAGCCCTCAGCGCTCCCAGAAAACTCTCCGTCTGGTAACAATATATTGTTAAATATGTAACGTCAGCACCGCCAAATACATGTCACAACACCCCATATAGAGCCAAGGCGGGGAGCAACGGGTTAACCGGCAACAAGCTTATCACACCAAACTTTCAGCATGCCAGCACCAGCATTGATTTAACCCTTCCCGCGCCGGCTACAGAAACTAGCCAGCTGCACAAAGACAAGCAACAAAATAAATAAAGAGCTTTACAGACTGATGATCGGAGTTCGTAAAAACATCTCAACGAGGAAAACAAAGAAAAGCTCGGCGTCTTTACATTTACTGGCAGTAAGGGCCACAAACCAGGGGGGGAGGGGGGACTAAGAATGTAAACACTGCTGGGGGAGGGGAGATACAAGTTATAATCAGGAAGGATGGGGGCTTAAAACCGTGCCCATATAGCTTTCACTATATGGTCAGCCATCAACACCTTACACAGCAGTATATATAAACACATATTCAATCATAATATATACATACACACACACAAATAAATATACATACATACGTATATATACACACACAAATATATATATATATATATATAATGTGTGTATATACATATGTATGTATATTTATTTGTGTGTGTGTGTGTGTGTGTGTGTGTGTGCGCGCGTGTGTGTATGTATATATATTATGACCGAATATATATATATATATATATATACACACTTTATATTAAAATTATATTTCAAATTATCGTTTATCCCATAGAAAGAGTATATATAGAGAGATATATATATATATATATAGTGTGTGTGTGTGTGTGTGTGTGTATATGTTACATATATAGTGTGAATATACGTTTATATATAGTAGAGTAGAGGTTGTATAGTGTGTATATGTATGCATGTATGAGCTGTGAAGATAACATAAGGCTTTAGTAAAGTTTCATAACTTTTTGGATTGTTGGGATTATGTTGGGAAGGAGTATATGGGGGAATCATACTGTTGCTTCACAGAAGCTATTCTTCAGCAAGAAAATCATTTGGGGTGTAAAGTGTTTTTTGCTAAACGTGAGTGCTGGGCAACAGAGCTTGCACTCTAATAGAAGTGTCTCTGTATGTAGTGGTTGGGATGAGAGTGATGAGATGATTAGGAAGAGGGCGTCTGCAGCCATGCACGGAGAAGTTAGTGGGGTGTTATAAGTATTGCAGGGTGAGTGGAGAGTGCTAGGCCCCAGGCCGGGGTAGTCGTTACCTGGATGGGGGGGCTGAGGTGAGAAGGTCCGCTAGCTGGGGGCCTCTCCTGTCCACCCCGGGGTGAGAGGCCGATGGTGAGGAGCCGGCCCGGGGACTGCGGCCGATGGAGGGACCTACTGCTTTAACCCCCCTGTCTAGGCCGCGTTGCAGGCGGGATAGTCGGTCCGGTGAGGCCTACGGCTGGGGATGCAACAACGACCCCGATTCAAAATGGAGGATGGGGGAAGACCCCGCTCATACAGGAAAGCCAGGCGGAGACGCTGCAGCTATAACGCTCTTATTACGGAAAATATTTCAATTATTATTTGTGTTGTTTTTATTTTCCTGTCGCCGAAAGCTCCTCGCAGACCCCCGCCGCGCACGCAAGCGGCCAACCTCAGCCTCGCCAGAGCTCCTGGCCCCGCCCCTCTGAGGGAAGCTTTTGGCTCCATTGGCAGAGGTGAAACCAGGACGGGAGCGGATAGGTCGATATGCTTGTCAGTCAAATCTTTAGGCACCGCCCATGTCTTCGCCTTTTACGTCAAGCCATTTTTTTGTCGGTTTGGAAGGAGGAGAGGGTTTGGCGGACGCTCCTCCCACATCAGTGGCTGCTGATGGAGGCGTGGCCTGGTCTCAGAGAGACAATGAGCAGGGCGTCTCGACCCTGGTTTTACAACGAGGATGTCAATCATTTTCACAGGCCTCGCCCCCTTCTGACGCAAAAGACGTTCGTGGCTCGCGCGTTCTTGGAATGGGATGCGCTTGATTGACAGTTAAGGAAGACGGAGGGGAAAAAAAAAGTTCTGTGCGCATGCGTAGAGCTTTGTAGTGGGGGTTCTACAGGTATAGTCATTTAAAGGGAAAGTCAACTCAACATTTTTTTATTATTATTTATTTTCATTATTTTTATAATAATTGAGGCTCCCTTTTCCTAGCTCCCCAGCTGACATGAACTAATGACTGCATTAACTCCATTGTACGACGCTGAGGAATATGTTGGCTGTACTCGGGTTAGACCACATTAAGCCCTGGGGAGGAATAAGAGGGAAATAGATGAATGGAGTTCATGCATCTTTAGTCAATAAAGTTCTGGAAAATTCTGAGCTTCCCAGTTTGCATTTCCCTAAAATGCCCTTACCCTAGAAAAATAGAATTCTCCAGCAGATCGGCCCCGTTTGGCCCCCGTCTAGTCTGCCCGCTTCTCCTGCAGTAAAGACTCAAACCTTAATCAGTCGTTGGTCTCGTCTTAGATTCAGGAGCCGTATGTCTATCCAATGCATGTTTAAATCCCCTCAATGTATTACCCTCTACCACTTCTGCTGGGTGGCTGTTCCATTGATCTGCCACTCTCTCATTTTGGCCTGGTGGGCACTGAAAGGGTACATGGCGCAGAAAGGAGAGAAAAGCTGCGAATGACACGACCTGCATAAATGTGTATTACGCCCTCGCCGTCTGCTGAGGATGTGATGAGGGATTAAAGGCTTTCGATCTGCAGGAAGGAAAGGAAGATCGATGGCGGCTTCTGGAAACACCGTAATCCGAGTTACAGAAAACGTGCATCGCATTTCGGGAGAAAACAGAGAAAATGATGAATCCTCTCTTTTTATAAACAAAAGTTACTCTTTTACCTGAAGACGGCGAAGATATTTAAAGGGGAACCGTTCGTCTCATCAACTTATAAATGCTGCCGGGTCCACTCGCCACCTTAACCACAGGTGGCGGGATCACCATACCAGAGAACTTTCAGGGGAGGGTTTGCCCCAGTCTCAGGTTTGTTGCCCCAGTCTCAGGTTTGTTGCCCCAGTCTCAAGGTGAAGGGGCAGATTCTCCAGGGTCACACAGTCTGCAGCTGACTTCTTCATATGCTCCCCCCGCTGTAATCATATATAAGATTCCCGATTGGTGCTTTTGCCCCCAGTATGTTATGGCTGATATCCCTGCTTGAATTCAGGTGACTCAATTTCATGTATCTCTGAATAATGATAAGTCAAGGTTCTCGAGGGCCAGCATTAGAGCCATTCGGTTACTGCATTCAGCGTAGGATCTGTATGACAGGGTTAATAGTTAAAGAGTCTCATGGGCCGCTCATTTAGAAAGGTATGGCGATAACGTAATGGGGAGGAATAATCACGTAGACGCCGGGAACGGGAAGTGAAAATGGCTGCTCTCGCGGTGTATACGTATGGAGGGGTTAAATCTATACACCTTTAGGGCACAGGTTGGGGGGGAGGGGGTACCGTCAGGGGAAGTTTCGGAAAATGATTTCAAATAAATTCCATTTTGTGACCAGAGGAGGAAAAATACTCTCAGAAACGCTTTGTAGCCGCCAGTGGATGTCGGGTGTGTTGGGTCGTACTGCTCACTGCCCAGTGAATCCTTCATGAAAAGGAGCAGCCGCCCCCCGGGGAGTTCCTGATCACCCAACTTCTACCCCCCAAATACCTCTGTTCTGAAAGGCGGTAGAAGGGCAATTTAGAGCACCCTGCCGGTATCGGTACATTAAAAATACCGGCAATGCAATGGGCAGACCGGCAGAGTGATTGGCAGGAGGGGGAGCACCCATTAGAGCGCTCCCCCTCCCGCCGCTGTGTCTTTAGCGCCGCAACGGCGTGATTGGCGGAGGCTGAGCGCTGGTGGGAAGTGATGTTTCATTTCATGACGTCACTTCCCCCAGCGCTCTGGAGTCTGGCAGCATCCTCAGACCGGCCGGCCTGTGGCAAGCCTTACGTCCCTACTCCTGCCTGCACTGATAAAACTGAACTGCGGTAGGTGCACATTATGTTTCTGTGACAGGAAATATGGGGGGGAGGTAGGTGCACATTATGTTTCTGTGACAGGAAATATGGGGGGGGTAGGTGCACATTATGTTTCTGTGACAGGAACATGGGGGGGAGGTAGGTGCACATTATGTTTCTGTGACAGGAAACATGGGGGGGAGGTAGGTGCACATTATGTTTCTGTGACAGGAAATATGGGGGGGGAGGTAGGTGCACATTATGTTTCTGTGACAGGAAATATGGGGGGGGAGGTAGGTGCACATTATGTTTCTGTGACAGGAAATCTGGGGGGGTGCACATTATGTTTCTGTGACAGGAAATATGGGGGGTGCACATTATGTTTGTGTGACAGGAAATATTGGGGGAGGTAGGTGCACATTATGTTTCTGTGACAGGAAATATGGGGGGAGGTAGGTGCACATTATGTTTCTGTGACAGGAAATATTGGGGGGGTGCACGTTATGTTTCTGTGACAGGAAATATTGGGGGGTGCACATTATGTTTCTGTGACAGGAAATATGGGGGGGAGGTAGGTGCACATTATGTTTCTGTGACAGGAAATATGGGGGGGAGGTAGGTGCACATTATGTTTCTGTGACAGGAAATATGGGGGGTGCACATTATGTTTCTGTGAAAGGAAATATGGGGGGAGGTAGGTGCACATTATGTTTCTGTGACAGGAAATATTGGGGGGGTGCACGTTATGTTTCTGTGACAGGAAATATGGGGGGGGAGGTAGGTGCACATTATGTTTCTGTGACAGGAAATATGGGGGGGGAGGTAGGTGCACATTATGTTTCTGTGACAGGAAATATGGGGGGAGGTAGGTGCACATTATGTTTCTGTGACAGGAAATATGGGGGGGTAGGTGCACATTATGTTTCTGTGACAGGAACATGGGGGGGAGGTAGGTGCACATTATGTTTCTGTGACAGGAAATATGGGGGGGTGCACATTATGTTTCTGTGACAGGAAATATTGGGGGAGGTAGGTGCACATTATGTTTCTGTGACAGGAAATATGGGGGGAGGTAGGTGCACATTATGTTTCTGTGACAGGAAATATTGGGGGGGTGCACGTTATGTTTCTGTGACAGGAAATATTGGGGGGTGCACATTATGTTTCTGTGACAGGAAATATGGGGGGGAGGTAGGTGCACATTATGTTTCTGTGACAGGAAATATGGGGGGGAGGTAGGTGCACATTATGTTTCTGTGACAGGAAATATGGGGGGGTGCACATTATGTTTCTGTGACAGGAAATATGGGGGGAGGTAGGTGCACATTATGTTTCTGTGACAGGAAATATTGGGGGGGTGCACGTTATGTTTCTGTGACAGGAAATATAATGTGCACCTACCTCCCCCCCATATTTCCTGTCACAGAAACATAACGTGCACCCCCCCAATATTTCCTGTCACAGAAACATAATGTGCACCTACCTCCCCCCATATTTCCTGTCACAGAAACATAATGTGCACCCCCCCATATTTCCTGTCACAGAAACATAATGTGCACCTACCTCCCCCCCATGTTTCTGTGACAGGAAATATGGGGGGGGAGGTAGGTGCACATTATGTTTCTGTGACAGGAAATATGGGGGGAGGTAGGTGCACATTATGTTTCTGTGACAGGAAATATGGGGGGGTAGGTGCACATTATGTTTCTGTGACAGGAACATGGGGGGGAGGTAGGTGCACATTATGTTTCTGTGACAGGAAATATGGGGGGGTGCACATTATGTTTCTGTGACAGGAAATATTGGGGGAGGTAGGTGCACATTATGTTTCTGTGACAGGAAATATGGGGGGAGGTAGGTGCACATTATGTTTCTGTGACAGGAAATATTGGGGGGTGCACGTTATGTTTCTGTGACAGGAAATATTGGGGGGTGCACATTATGTTTCTGTGACAGGAAATATGGGGGGGAGGTAGGTGCACATTATGTTTCTGTGACAGGAAATATGGGGGGGAGGTAGGTGCACATTATGTTTCTGTGACAGGAAATATGGGGGGGTGCACATTATGTTTCTGTGACAGGAAATATGGGGGGAGGTAGGTGCACATTATGTTTCTGTGACAGGAAATATTGGGGGGGTGCACGTTATGTTTCTGTGACAGGAAATATTGGGGGGGTGCACATTATGTTTCTGTGACAGGAAATATGGGGGGGAGGTAGGTGCACATTATGTTTCTGTGACAGGAAATATGGGGGGGGAGGTAGGTGCACATTATGTTTCTGTGACAGGAAATATTGGGGGGGTGCACATTATGTTTCTGTGACAGGAAATATTGGGGGGGTAGGTGCCCATTATGTTTCTGTGACAGGAAATATTGGGGGGGTGCACGTTATGTTTCTGTGACAGGAAATATTGGGGGGTGCACATTATGTTTCTGTGACAGGAAATATGGGGGGGAGGTAGGTGCACATTATGTTTCTGTGACAGGAAATATGGGGGGGAGGTAGGTGCACATTATGTTTCTGTGACAGGAAATATGGGGGGGTGCACATTATGTTTCTGTGACAGGAAATATGGGGGGAGGTAGGTGCACATTATGTTTCTGTGACAGGAAATATGGGGGGGGAGGTAGGTGCACATTATGTTTCTGTGACAGGAAATATTGGGGGGGTGCACATTATGTTTCTGTGACAGGAAATATTGGGGGGGTAGGTGCCCATTATGTTTCTGTGACAGGAAATATTGGGGGGGTGCACGTTATGTTTCTGTGACAGGAAATATTGGGGGGTGCACATTATGTTTCTGTGACAGGAAATATGGGGGGGAGGTAGGTGCACATTATGTTTCTGTGACAGGAAATATGGGGGGGAGGTAGGTGCACATTATGTTTCTGTGACAGGAAATATGGGGGGGTGCACATTATGTTTCTGTGACAGGAAATATGGGGGGAGGTAGGTGCACATTATGTTTCTGTGACAGGAAATATGGGGGGGGAGGTAGGTGCACATTATGTTTCTGTGACAGGAAATATGGGGGGGAGGTAGGTGCACATTATGTTTCTGTGACAGGAAATATTGGGGGGGTGCACATTATGTTTCTGGAAATATAATGTGCACCTGCCCCCCCCCAAAAAAAATATTTCCTGTCACAGAAACATAATGGGCACCTACCCCCCCAAAAAATGTTTCTGTAACAGGAAATATTGGGGGGGGTAGGTGCACATTATGTTTCTGTTATGTCATGCATATATAATTAATTATGCAAATTAGCATGGCTGGTATTTTTTTGCAAGAAAGTTGGCAACCCTAGCAAAACAGGACCGTTGGGAGGCATGCAAATCAGTGATGTCATCTCAACTATGTGTGACCCCAGGCCAAAAAATACCTTCCTTGTGTATTACTGGGCTGTATAGCTCTACCATAGCAGCTGACAATCCCAAATCAGCCAGGGCAGTCTTGGCTGCGTCCCGCAGGGATAGCCCACATTTTCCCAGGTATGCCTATGATGTCATATTGCCACATAATGACATGGAAAACGTTACCCCAAAGCTGTCTCCAACTGGAGTTCATGAAATTACCGTAATTAACCCTTTCAACCTTTAAGGCAAACTTCTTTATTTATATATATTTTTATTTACAGAGCGAAAACATGTAAAAACGATCATAAATAGAAAAATAATTTGGAACGGTTTCCGTCATGTCAGCGATTCCAACATCGGTTCAAGTTCTATGACATCATACAGTACTTTCCATCTTTGGATCTATTAAAAGTACTCAGAAAACACAGAAAAACCACAAACAAGTACAACAAATATCCTAAAGCGCATAAAAATAACCGTCCGGGGGGCCCGGCGGTCCCGCTTATGTCTCCCGTTTCACGAGCCGGGGGATTCTGGGTCATTGAAGACCCTTTTTTTTTAAGGGGGGCAAGTCCATCTTAGTGGCCCAATAACATACAAAAAAAAAAATCAGAAAGCTTGTTTGGCTGCCGACTTGCTGAAAGCGGCCCTTCCAGTCCCGTCTAAAACAGGAGTGACGATAAAGCTCATAGAAGGATCCAGTCATCACATAAAGGATCCAGTCATCTTATAGAAAGCTGTCCGTGTAGTTTCGAGCCGTAAAAAAGGAAAACGCGTTGGTAAGATTGGTAAAGTCACGTGATTCAACGCTCTGGCTATAGAATGCATGTTTTTTAATGGACCTGCCCTGGCCACACCTCTAACCACACCCAACCCTGCCTCCAACCACGCCCCCAAACTGCCCATTAGGTGAAAATATATTATTATGGAATGTCTTCAAGTGGTAGTAGATGAGTTGAGCAGCCTCCCAGCAGAAGTGGTAGAGGGTAATACAGTGAGGGCATTTAAACATGCATGGGATAGACATGCGGCTCCTGAATCTAAGATGAGACCAACGACTGATTAAGGTTTCTAGATGGGGCGGATCTGCCACTGGAGAGAACCCTCTTAAATCTCACGTAAAGTGTATAAAACACCATTTTTGTCCGCCTCTTATTCAAGTTCTGCTCCAGGGACTTATTATTATTTCTGAACTTGAAATCACGCCATGATGTAATGTTATTGTGAAAGTGGTTGATAAATGGAACAGCTTCCCAGCAGAAGCGGCAGAGGGCATTTCAACATGCACGGGATAGACGTAAAGCTATCATCTCTATGGGACCTGACCAAGGGGTTTGAGTCGGGGAACTCTTACCCGTTATTCCAATTTCCAGTTATATACCCCAATGAAGGAGCTGGATAATCCATTCTACCCTCACTAACCCCCCCCGGCTGCACCCCAAAATCCTGACAATAACAGTAAAAAATGAATCATAAAATGAGCAAACGGGCGACTCCACATTGATCCAGTTAATGATTCCCACTGGCTTAGTTGATTAGGAATGAAATACATTCAGATTACATTCAAAGAACAGACCTCTGAGCTCTCGCGCTCTCTCCTGCAAGCAGGGCTGAGCCGGCCCTGTATCATGTATACTTTAAGCGGGGCCCACTCTTTAAAGCCACGTCCCTGGTTTAGCTGTATGTTACGCAGGAGGAGCTCTTTGGAGTTGGTCCAACAAAGAGACGTTGATGAGTTACAATGTTTATAATAGTTTAGTGAATAAACTCCTAAAACGGTAGGATAGGATAACGTAACGTCTTCTATGCATAGGCGGCTTAGTGAATAAACCCCTAATCGCCCTCCACCCCGTACAGAAAGATAAGGACCTCACCATTAACTTATTCTGATGTAAAGTTTGGAAACAAATAACCCCCAATATGCAGAAGAAGGGGGCATTGTGAACGGGGGAGGGGTCATTATTATATCTCCACTCCGACGCGTCCCGCGGGACCCTAAAGAAGGACCTTCCTCTGAGATTTCGGGGTGTATTTTGGTTTTGTGCTGCCCTAGGCAAGCCTAAACTCAGGCACCCCCCTAATCAAAAACTGTCCCACCCCTTCCTTTCAAGACCACACCCCTTCCTGATTAAGACCCGCCGCTTCCTCTGTAAACTCCACCTGCATGCGGGAGACAATCCGGCACCAAACGCAGTGACTTTCAATCGGATCCTGCGGCGCCGCCCACAAGAAATGGCGCCATTGGCTGGAACACTTGGCATTCAATGGGTGTTTGGGGGCTGCGTTTTTTGCCGCCCACCACCCCCGAAATGTGCATTGTTTGCCTGTGTATCCGTGTGTTGCCTGCGCATGAACACGGAAGGGGATCCATGTGGTACAGCGTGTGGTTCGTAACATACATGCGCAGAAGCTTAACAAAAGCCTATTGTCCAAAATAAACGCCGTGTTCCGGAGCGTCTAAACTACAACCCCAGGTCCTCCCCAATTAGAGCATAAATTATCACCGAAGTCATACATGCTTATTTGGGTTTAACTACAGACATGACAATAATTTCTTTGGAATGAATCTGCAACCGGAAGTTACAATGTATATATATATTGGTTTTTGTTTAGATTTTACATAAAAAAGCAAATCCACAAAAAAAAAGAAAATTCTCATGAAACGAGTCGTTTAATCGGCCGCCTCTGCAATCGACGTCTGATTTAAAGTAACGCTCCACGAGTCTGATCCAGTGTAGAACGGACTTGGGGCGACGGCGTCGGTCTGGGCCAAGCCAAAATTAAAGTGGCCCCTGCTCCTCGCTGGCTCCAGGTCCCCCCCGGCCAGCAGCTTGATCTGGGACCCCTCAAAACGCTTTTCCAAGTCTTGCAGGTTAATGATGTTTCGGGGCTCGTCGATAAAATGGTTACGGCCGGGACCCGGGAGGTACACGGCTCCGCCGGAATGATGGCCGCCTCTGTCCGCCATCATGGAGAAATTGTCCTCTTCTTGGCGGCCGTTGTGGGCAAAGAGCAGGCTGGCCGTCCTCCAAGCCGCCGGCTTTCTGCCTCTCCTGGGCCGAGAAACCCGGCAGCTCTGTCTCTTGATATGGCGGTGGAGGTGATCGCTCCGCGTGAAGCTCTTGTAACAGAACTCGCACTGGTACGGCCGGACCCCCGTGTGGATGCGCATGTGGTTCTTCAGATCGTAGTTGTGCACGAATTTGGCGTTGCAGTGGATGCAGAGATAGGGCCTCTCTCCGGTGTGCTTCCGCATGTGAATCTTCAGCTTGTCCTGCCTAAAAAAAAATGTACAAAAATGGTTAATTTAAGCATTTGTGATTTTTTGGGGAATGATGTCATATATTGGTTGATCGCAATAATCACTCGACTCCGTACATCCTTTGTGATTATGGCGAGTTGCTTACATGTTTACACTTAGGTGGAATCTTCATCGATTGTCTCACAACAGCTTCGATTAGATACATTTGTATCCAATATATATACATATATTATAAATATTATCTTTTATTTACCGTATTGGGAGTACCGGCACGGGAGGTTGTCTAAGCGCATCGCACGGAGGTTCACCGGCAGCGGCGATGCGCCGTTGCCGGTGAACGTGCGTACGATGCATTCTAACAACCCCCCCCCCGACTTACCAAGGCAGACTCCCGGGTGTCTTGCAGGGCCGGCGGAAGACATCTACGCAATACGCGTATACAACTTCCGGTGCCGGCACTTCCGCTGAGTGTCGGCACCGGGAGTTGTATACAAGATGTGCATAGATGTCCCCCTCCGGCCCCGTAAGACACCCGGGAGTCTGCTCTGGTAAGTCGGGGGGGGGGGAGGACAGAGTGGCAGCGTATCTCGAGGGGGGGGGCAGAGTGGCAGCGTATCTCGAGGGGGGGGGAGGACAGAGTGGCAGCGTATCTCGAGGGGGGGGAGGACAGAGTGGCAGCGTATCTGGGGGGGGGGACAGAGTGGCAGCGGATCTTGGGGGGGAGGACAGAGTGGCAGCGTATCTCGGGGGGGAGGACAGAGTGGCAGCATATCTCGGAGGGGGAGAACAGAGTGGCAGCATATCTCGGGGGGGGACAGAGTGGCAGCATATCTCGGGGGGGGGGAGGACAGAGTGGCAGCATGTTTTCTGGTGCTTTTTTAAAGAAAAAAACTTTTTCTTTAAAAAAGCACCAAACTTTTAGGGGGCGGCCTATATACGGGGGCGGCCTATATCCGAGCCAATACGGTTTATAGCGCCAACAATTTACGCAGCGCTTCTTACAAAACATGTAGGTGGAGAGACTCGGCTCACAAGCTTACTATCTATCTATCTATCTATCTATCTATCTATCTATCTATCTATATATATATCTAATGTACACAGTATATATACAGTATGTAAATGTGTATATATATATATATTATAGTCTCCTGGGACCGTTCTCACTTCGGAAAGTGATCATTGTCGTTTTTCATATAAGTTGCTTATCATATAAGAGTCTATTCTTTACACTTTACATTTTTGGGACCATAACTACTAAGCAGTGGTGTGCACTATTTATTTATTTATTACTTTAAATATTGGGCAGGGACGCAGAGCAAAAGTTAAACAAATCTAGTAGATGGTAGCGTTTGGCATTACTGTTTGTTTATAATATCGTAATTAGATTTTGTTTTTAAAGATAAAAAAGTTACTGAGGCTCCAGAAATGTTAAGCTTTTTTACATAGTGTATATTTCTTTCATAATTTTTAATCCTTATTTTTTTTTCAATTTATAAAATGTGTATTTGATATTTTTTTTAACTTTTTTTTAAAGAAGTATATATATATATATTTCATATTTCTTAAACGTTCTTGAATAGGGTATTTTTTTAATTTCAGATTTATGCCTTAAAATGTGTTTGAAAAAAATACTTTTTTTTTGTCTCTTAGAACATAACACATCCCATTCACTAATTAAGGGATAATTACTACAAGCTAAATAAAGACTGAATTAATTTACTGTTGTTTAAAATTTAAATTTATTTAATATATATATATTTATTCCCTCTAATTGTGTCGTAGGGTTGTTTCCCATGATGCTGCATTTTCACAATTCCAATAGCAGGTCTCACTTTACAGCCTGCTGTTCGCTGGGAGATCCTGAGTGCCGAGTGACAAAATGATGTAATAAGTCCCCCCCCCAACATCTTCTCAGTTGTCACGTTGGCCTTTCTTTTGTCCGTTCGTCTTTCTAATATCTTAAATCCTTGGTGTCCCCAAGCAATGTCGCCCCCGATTACCAGCTGCCTGACTCCAGAAAGCTCCATTATTATAATATAACGTCTTTAACATATGGGGTATGATATGAGAAGGGGATGAGTTATTAGCAGAGATGTTAGAATGTTTTGGTAAAACTATATCCAAATAGTTTTGTTTTTTTTGTAGCGGCTCCCCTTTAAAGAGATTTACAGAAATGACCCGAATTTGCATTAATGTGAAGAAGTATTTCTATTGAAAAAAAAAAAAAAAGCATACAGTATTAATATAAAATTGCAGCCTTGAAATGAAAGTAAGCAAATTTGGTAAAGACAATACTTTTATTGGGTAACTGAAATATAATAGATTGCTTCACTGGTAATGGTATCATCTTCACCAAATCTGATACAAATGAGGCATTACCTTTTACTTTTTATTAGGGAGCACTGCCTATTTTAGCCACCAGATGGCAGCAAGTTTATTTTTTTCCGCTTGCTTGCAGTGTTAGTAAATATAATATTTTGAAGTATAAATGATTGTAAATATAAATATTTTACTTGGTTCTGAGATGTCTAAGTACTCATCAGATGGTATTTTTTCACATTTTTGAATTAATAGTGAATAATGCGTTTACCAGGAATACACAATAACACTCCATTTTCATATTTATATAATATATATATATTATATACGGTTATATATGAAAATGGAGTGTTATTATATATAATATGTCGATGACAGGACCCTGTACTCGATGCGACGCGTTTCATTTCACAGATATATGTAAAATGCTCGGTGTTGCTGAATTTTGAAGCTGTTGAGGCAGTTCAGCTGGACAGTGCCCTAAAATAAGGAATGTCCCACTTAAAACAGGATATTCCGAGTACCCGGTGGAGCAGGGCCAGCCCTAGACCAAATGGCACCCGCGGCAAGAATATTGTTTCGAGCCCTTCCCTCCATGGGGTTTTCCCCCCATTTTAGATGCTAGATTAGCATTATGTTTATAAATAATTATTGTGTGTTTACCAAATTTTGTTTATAAACACATTGTCTTATCTGACATTTTTGCGATTTGTTTAAGGCTGTAGAACGCTGTGATGCATTCATACACACAAAACATTCTGAGCAGGGCCAGAAACAGAGGTGCAGGGATTTGGGGTCCGAAAGGGGCCCAAGAGCTGCCACTACTTTAGCCCTTTCTCTCTAAAGAGAGTATGCAACATTCTATAACAATTGTTTCATGTGAGTTATAATAATTGCCCCGTTTGATAAGTGCTTCTAAGTGTAGGATTAGATTACCGCCCATTAGTCGTTAAGCTAGAGTTTATTTTCTGGTGTCACTTGGAAAGAAGATATTTATTATTATTATTATTATTATATAGCATTATATATTATTATTAGTTATTATATTTTCTGATAGAAACCATTGCAAATATACAAAGATTTAATTTCAGACACTGACCTGGTGAATCGGACCTCGCAGATGTTACACATGTATGGCTTTTCTCCCGTATGAGTCCTCATGTGTCTTGGAAGTTTCCCGGCCCCCATGATCACTTTATGGCAGATGGGACATTGTTGAGAAGCCTTTGGTTTGATCTTTCGCTCTTCTTCCAAAGGCCATGGAGGAAACATACCCAAGTGAGCCGCGCTAAGAAAGCTGAGATAAGCGCTGTAGTCCATCTCTGCCTTAATGGGTCCAAAGTGATCGGGTGAATGGTTGAGAAATGTTTCCTTGAAAAAGTCGTTGGGGAAGGGGATGGCTGCTAAGTCATCGTGTTCCTCCACCTTAATTTTCCTGTTCTTTATCACAAGGTCTAGGGGGACATTGTCCGCTTGCTGGTCTTTGAGTTGGGAGAAAGCCCCCAGGTCTCCGTTCCAAAGATGGGGAAAATAACCGGGTATAAAATGTGAAATGGCCGGCCTCCGGTCAGCGACGTTATTTTTGGGATACAGGTTTTCGCTTAGTAACGACTCTATTGAGAAATCCTTTATGGCGCTTTGGTGGCCAGAAGAATGGGAGGTGGTTGAGCAATGAGTTGAAAAGTCCTTTCGTGTTTCGTGGTAGGAGTCTTCTGCATGATCTGAATTAGTAGGACTTTGGTGGCAGCTGCTTTCCTGAATGTTCATTTGGTTTTCCTGGGTCATGAAATCTTTTGCTTCATCGTCTCCGTCATCATCATCGTCCTCCTCCTCCTCCTCTTTGTCATCGTCTTCTCCGTCTCGAGGTGTCTCCAGGATCTCGAGGCATACATTAATAATACACTGGATCTCCAGCATCTCCGCTGCATCCAGGATGTGCTTCACGTTGGACGTCGTTATGGTGAGAGTCGACGTGTAGGCAAATTCCAGTATGGCGGAGAACGCGTCGGGCTTGACAAAGTCAATCTCGTAAATGTAAGGCTGCTCCACTAACGAGCCGGCGGTGAAAAGCTTTTTGAAATATTTGCTGCAGGCGGCCAGTACGGATTTGTGAGTCCTGTATTCCTGGTCCTGCACAATGAGGATAACATCGCAGAGCAGACCATCGTGTCTTTGCTCGTTGAGTCCGCAAAGAACGTCGCTGCTGTGGTTCGGGAACGGAATGCCAATCAGATCGTCATCTCCACTGGCCATATTCTCATGTATAGACCTGGAAACGAAGACGATGGAAAGAAAATGAATTAATGAAGCAAAGGAAACGATGGCTTTTTGTCATAGATCGAAGAATATCAATACAACTATTAAGATTGTGCATGGTTCTTTTTAATGAATTACGGAAGTTATGGCAGGAAGTCTGAAGTCTATTTTTTAATATCTCGGAATGTGGCAGAAATGTCCGAATTTTGTATTTTATACGTCCGATGCGTTTAACAAGACACAAGGGGGTAGCGCTGCCTTGGTTAGAACAAGAGCTTATTCTCTGTCTGGGAGAGCTTTCACAGAAGACTTCAGATATTCTGGCGGTTTAGGGGTTAAGCATTCAAGTAAAAAAAAAATAAGTTCATGCTGAGATGGCTTCCTTTAGACCAGGAAGAGATCAGTCCATGGAAGACCAAGCCGGTGACGCTGCCCGCCTCTTCCACCCACACAGCAGAACGGCAATACTAGAATGATCAGCGTGTTGGCGGAGAAGGTCTAGGGCCATGGGAAAAGAGACATCTGTACATACCGCAGCGCTCCAGCTGCCACGGGACCACCTACATCACAAGGACTTTAAAGCGCTTCTCCCGTTATCTCGTCAACCTTCCCTCATCTCAGTTCCATTGCTTGTTTTGGGTTCTAATCATGCGCAGACCTTTTAAAGATGACGGTCCACATCCTTAACCCTAAAACTAAATGCATTATAAGAAACGTAATTCCTCGTACCGCTGAATGTCCAAACCCTTCCGAGGAATAATTCTTTAATGATGTAATATTTTGCCTTATTCACATTTTTTGCCAGGAATACTTAATTGTCATGTGACTAAAAAAACGCTTCTTTTTTTAGTAGACTCACACGTTAAAGAACCAAACCAACTGACCCAAAATACCATATAATAATTCCATTTTTCATTGTCGTTCTTTTATTGAGACGGACCTATATTGTACCCAGCAGGTCCAAAACCCACTGCCAACCAACGTATCTCAGTGTTACCGCTTACCCATGTGGCAACAATTGATTTCCAGACTTATTTCCAAATAGCGCTAATTTCCTGTGCTGAGGAGTGGGTGGCGCCAAATCAAGGAAAATGGCCGACAAGGGGAAAATTCAGTGAGCAACACTGTCTATAGTTTAGAGCTAAAATGAACAAGGAGAGACAGGGGGATTGTAACAACCAAAATATATAAAGGATTTAAACACAATAATGGAGGGTATATTTCAAATAAATGTGCACCAGCTGTAAAACTGCACATAAAACTGTAAAGCAATATATTTTTAAAATTTTTAATATTTTTTTTCATATTAAATGATGGATTATATAGACGAATATGATTTAAAAAGAAAGCCTTACTTTCCGCTACAATCTCAGAGCTACTTACAATGACTTATGTGAAGATACCATGCTTAAATTAACATTTATTTTGTATATTTGAGTAAACCGCATACTAGAGACCATTTAGCATGCATTTTACTGCATGCAGATCGGTGCAGGCATTCTTTAGTTATTGGAGTTAGAAAATGAGGCCTCAGCCTCGTTTGACTCCTCCCCCAGCTGCTTCTGATGACAGCAGGAAGAGTACATGAGTACACTTCCTGTCAATACACTTCCTGTCCAGGGAAAATGGAAACAATATGCATAAATAAAACAGAAGGATTAGACTGCCCCTTGAAAGAGAATTTTTATGAAAACTTTTGTGTATGAATACTATAGAATGTAGAATAGAGAAATTCATATTTATTTTTATTAACATATATGGCTATTTTAAAATATTTTATCTGTGATGAGGTAATGTTTAAATAAGAGGGCATGGACCTGAAAAAAATATCACTTCACCCTGAATAACCCTTTTCTATTTACTCCCTTTCCATCATTTCAGATATTCCGTGTCTGCAGTAAAGCAAGGAGAACCAATAACTTTATTCAATTAGTTTGACCATAAACCCTAGCGCTGTATACAGAAATACAGAAATAACCCCCAACGCTGTATAAAGTGATAACCCCCAGCGCTGTATACAGTAAGGACCCCCCAGCACTGTATACAGTAATATAACCCCCAGCACTGTATACAGTAATATAACCCCCAGCGCTGTATACAGTAATATAACCCCCCAGCGCTGTATACAGTAATATAACCCCCCAGCGCTGTATACAGTAATATAACCCCCAGCACTGTATGCAGTAATATAACCCCCAGAGCTGTATACAGTAAGAACCCCCAGCACTGTATACAGTAATATAACCCCCCCAGCGCTGTATACAGTAATATAACCCCCCAGCGCTGTATACAGCAATATAACCCCCAGCACTGTATACAGTAATATAACCCCCAGCACTGTATGCAGTAATATAACCCCCAGCGCTGTATACAGTAATATAACCCCCAGCGCTGTATACAGTAATATAACCCCCAGCACTGTATACAGTAATATAACCCCAGTGCTGTATACAGTAATATAACCCCCAGCGCTGTATACAGTAATATAACCCCCTGCGCTGTATACAGTAATATAACCCCCAGCGCTGTATACAGTAATATAACCCCCAGCGCTGTATACAGTAATATAACCCCCCAGCGCTGTATACAGTAATATAACCCCCCAGCTCTGTATACAGTAATATAACCCCCCAGCACTGTATACAGTAATATAACACCCCCAGCGCTGTATACAGTAATATAACCCCCAGCACTGTATACAGTAATATAACCCCCAGCGCTGTATACAGTAATATAACCCCCAGCACTGTATACAGTAATATAACCCCCAGCACTGTATACAGTAATATAACCCCCAGCACTGTATGCAGTAATATAACCCCCCAGCGCTGTATACAGTAATATAACCCCCCAGCGCTGTATACAGTAATATAACCCCCAGCGCTGTATACAGTAATATAACACCCCCAGCGCTGTATACAGTAATATAACCCCCCAGCGCTGTATACAGTAATAATGATAAGGAGTCGCAGTGTTTGTTCAGTAGATCGGGGGTCAGAGCGAGAATGATACAAATGGCTGATATGCAACTGCCTGAAAACTTTATATTAAGGGGCAAAAACTATAGCTGTTCTAAAAAAGAAAAAAACTGCTCAATATTTAGAAAATGTAATTGAATCTGATAAATATAAAGTAATAATAAAACTATCGGCAGGAGATCCCTTCGCATTGTCAGTACCCAGAACCGAACACTAGGGGGCAGAGCTGCAGCTACTCCTCACCTGATAGACAGGGCAACAACATCCATTATTTCCCCAAATCTGTTTAGAATGGAATACAATACATTCAGGAGGGCTTAGCGCCGTTAGGAGGAGCGGCCGCCTCCTTTTGTTCACATCAATTAATCACTTTTATTATTATTAATTATATTGTTCGCATTCTTTGTTTACAATATGGAACTGTTCACGCCATCCTTTCTTAACCCCCAATGTCATCACCAATTAATTTGAGAAGAACACAAAGGATGAGACAATAACATTAGCAGACATTCCAGCTAAAAAAAATGCTTAATTCTTCTTTAACCGAAAAACATTAAAATAAATAAATAAATAAAATCTATTCAACAGCTTAGTGCATAAGGATGCCTCTGGATGTCGCTGTATCGCACTCGGTATGATATTAAAGCAAAGGCTTTATTATAAAAGGAAAATTATTGTAGAGAAAAATCTAACATAGAAACATAGAAGCTGCCAGCAAATTGGCCCCGTTCGGCCCCCGTCTAGTCGCCCGTTTTTCTTGCTGTAAAGACTCAAACCTTACTCAGTAGTTGGTCTCGTCTTAGATTCAGGAGCCGTATGTCTATCCCAGGCATGTTTAAATCCCCTCACCGTATTACCCTCTACCACTTCTGCTGGGAGGCTGTTCCACTTATCTACCACCCTCTCGGTAAAGTAAAACTTTACTTTCCATCTAAGCTTCTGACCCTCTAGTTTTAGATTATAGCCTCCTGTTCTAACATTTCATATCATATAAAGCATCATGGACAGATCAAGTGCGAAAATATTATTCTTGTATAGTACGGCCTCTTACTCTTAAAAAGATGCACAAAATCATATTTATATATAAAAAAAATATATTTTCATCTGAAATCTTCTCTAATAAGCTTGATTTAATAAGATGAGGCTTCTCGCCAACAGATCCCCTTCAGTATTAAATAAAAATACTAAAATGTTATTATATGTTAATAACAATAATAATATTAATAATAATAATAATAATAATATTTTATAATTATTATTTATATAGCGCCAATAATATCCGCAGCGCTTCTTACAGACCCTACATTAAAAAGGGTCTGACAAAAATAGCACAGACTGAGATGAGCCGATACATTAGGTAAAGAAGGCTCGGCTCACAAGCTTACACTCTAGAGATATAATTTTATATAAAAAAAAAACCCACAAAAAATATTTGCCTCGTGCGTTTTCGTAGATGCATTATCACCACAGCTAATAGAAAATATAATATAAAACCAGTTAGAATTACACAGAAAAAGCTGCTGACGAGTATGATGCGCAGTCCTCTGGCACTCGGGGAGTTAAAATAATAATAATAAGTTAATAAAAATAAAATTTAGGAGCATTTAACGCCCCCATACACTAAGGCAACCAGATGTCCCCTGCCTACGCTTATAGAAAATGCATCATACAGGGCAGCAGTGATTAAGGGTTAACCCTGTTGTAAGGTTGTTTTTTTTTTACTCACCACTCACACTACTCTGAGCCAAGAGGCCCAATAGACTTACGTTAAATGCCTAGGAAGTCGCTGGCCCCATCAGAGCGGATTGTGGAGCTCCTTGCTTTCCGCGTCTTCTGCGTGAGACGTCTAACCTAGACCACAGCTGCCAAGACACCCGAGGGTTAGCTTGTGTTCCAGAGACGGCCGAGTGTTTTTGGCTTGCAGTCTCGTCGCACCACCTACTGTAATATTTTACCGCGGCCGCCCCCTCCCCTCGCCCCGCGGCATACAACATCGGCACGTCGGTTCACAAGGTAAAGACCAACCCTTGTGTCTTCATTCAGCACACGGAACGCGGGCCAAGACTGTCATTATAAACCTGCCCTAATAACCGCGCCCGAGACGATATTCACGGAGCCGCAGCCAAACCCCGGCCCTCGCCTCCAAAAAATTCCTCTTCCC
Source organism: Spea bombifrons (assembly GCF_027358695.1). Classification (NCBI taxonomy): domain Eukaryota; kingdom Metazoa; phylum Chordata; class Amphibia; order Anura; family Pelobatidae; genus Spea; species Spea bombifrons. The sequence goes on along the minus strand of NC_071087.1, from coordinate 159,602,710 downwards.
TTCAACTTATTAACCCTTCAAAACACTTAACAATCAGCCGACACTTTTAGGGTTAACGCTGGGGATTGGAAACGTTCTCATGGTACTCAACAGGTTAATGGTGAGGGGCATGGTGCCAACTCAGCCTGGTATGAATTTAAACCGAGGTCAATGCGATTCTCCTACGGCCGGAGCTGAGCCTTGTAGGAAAGAAAGAGGTTCTGCAGCAGGAGCGGCTGCTGGGCTCCATAAGGGCTCCTCGCCTATGGGCGCTGCAGCCCCGACTCTTTATATCTGGAAATACGTGATCCTTTAAAACAGAGAAGTTCTTGGAAAGAACCCAGATTTACTCAACATTCCATGTCCAGAAAACCCTCAAACCAGCGAGAATGTCAACAGGATCCTCGCTGCAGGTTACTGGAACATAGACAGTGCTTACTGGTCGTATTGGATAAGCCCCTCGCAAGCCCCCGCCTGACATTGGATTACGTAGGGAATGAGTAATAAACGTGACACACGGGCAAGGATCGGACGCCCGGGCTAATGCCCAATTGGCCACCATGGTCATCGCCGGTCACCTGGCCGACGTGATGCAGAAACGTAGAATTAGAAGGTAGATAAGAACCATTTGGCCCCCGTGGACCAGCTGTCCAGACACAGGGTAGATTAGTGAATAGCTTGTGGCTTCTCATGAACACTAATGCCTGTTAACTCACTTAAACTTTTTTTATGATACCCCATTGTGCAGCGCTACAGAATATGATGGCGCTAAATAAAACAATAAATAATAATAATGGCCATGGAAACATTTTAAAAATATGTTTCCAAAATATTGTTGCTTTAAAAAAATAGTATCGTTTTTGCCCCACAACATAATGTTTTCAGGGCCCTCGCTCTATTATCTGAGCCCCAATTTACTAGACAAACACCCTGACTCCTTATCATACTGCCCGTGGGGAACAATAGAATGGCTCAGTCTTAGTTACCCAGACGGACACTCTGACTAATGAAAGTCTATGGAGAACGGACTTCATTAGCATTGCCGTAAAGCATCATCTCAGTGTGGTATTAGAGAAGGGGAAGTCACCCAAAATATCACATGACCGACAGCAATGGCCGCCTCCTGTATACAGCTCTGGGTTTTAGGAGAAAAATTATATTTTTTTAGAGGGACTCAATATACAAGTCCAGGCCGGCTGACAGATTGATGGGAAACACGGAACCCGCCAGCGGGCACGTAAGGTTCTTTCTGTATTATATATTCGCAGAGAGCGTACATGTCCGGCCATGTATTCCTTACGATGCCAGAGCACTCTTACAGAAAGACTTCTGCTCATTATGCCGGTTTGATGCAGTACGAAGCCGGCGTTCATTTTTTATTCATGTCTCAGTCTGGTCCTGCAGACATCAGAAGCTTTCTTGGGAAAATTCCCATATGATATAAAGTATTAAAGACACTGCAAACGCATGCTTCCAAAACGGTGGAAGATATAACATTTCATCAATATGCTCAATAAAGTGTCATCGGATCTACTAGGATTGGACCTCGCAAGCACCTGTCAAAGGATAGAATTAATGGAATAATAATACAAATAATAATAATAGTAGTAGGTCTAGTAATAGAAATAATAATAATAATAATAGAAAATCAAGAAACAAAATATTTTTTTTCTTTTAAAAATATTATTTTTTATTATTTTAGCAATAAAGTTATTTTTCATTCTTCTTTCTATTAAATAATTGTATTTATAATTACATTTATTTTTAGAATTTTTCTTAAATGTAATATATAAAATATATGAAATGGTAATAATAACGTTACTAATAATAAGTCCCATTTTTTTACTTAATCACGAGAAGGTCTGGATTTTAGAGCCCAACCAGACCGAGCCGTTCACTTGGGTGTTGATTTGCAATTAAAGTCTCAGCTTTCATAAGATCAGCCGTATTCACTATTGTCAATCCAACCAATCGTCTAACGTCAAGACAATGATAGTTACATTTGACATTAAATGCACAAATTACGTTTCTGAAATGTCTAATTAGGGCATATTTCTTTAAAACGCGCCACCTGTGTCTTCAAATATTGACAGGTCCATGTAGGTCTTGGAAGCCTATAAAAACACGAATATACATCGCAGAGAAAAGAAATGATAGACAAGGAATGACAACGGGTAGCGCTCCGGCATGCGCAGAACCTCTTCATTGGTGCTTGCTTAGCTATTTGAAGGCTGAGCATTGTGGGAGTTATTGATTAATAATATTTGGGGAGGCACCTGTTGGACAGACAGAGGTGCTGTATAATTTAACATTCATTATATTTGGGTAGCTCCTTTTATCCTTAGACACTCGCGTAACCACAGGGGGCATCGGGGGATTTCGTTGAGAGGTATACCAGACACCGCATTCGCTACGGACCACAATCCCGGTGGTCTACTGAGTAGCAGGGAAGCTTATAGCTTCCCGTCTTCTCCAGCCCCCAAATGAAGCCTGGGCACTGGGTTATGACATCATAGTTTGAGGGCCCTTGTGCATCTGTCTATGTAGCTTATCCAAGGGACAGGGCCACAGAAATATTAAAGCTAACGCTCTATAATTGATATTGTTTTCCTCCATGATCCATTATGGGAACTGTAGTCAAGTAACATACCTCCCAAGCGTCTATTTTTAAGAGGGACAGCCGCCTTTTGAATACCAAATCCCCCTTTCCCTTTTTCCTCCCCTGATGCCCTTCTTTTCTAGGAATGTTACCTGCAGGGTCTACACTCTTATAACAGGTTTCTTAAGGAAAACTAAAATGATTAAACAGAGCTTACAATCTAATTCTACGCCACTCTGAAGACCTTGCGATATATTAGGCCAGTATCCACACGTGGGGAACACCCTGGGCTGGACATGGGGTCTCTGGGTGAAGCCCTGCTTCCTCCAGTCTCCGGGTCAGTTTATTCTTTCCTTGGTCAGGTAAGCAGTATTTGGCCACACCCACTCTCTACTTGCTCTCCACCCACTTCCCTCCCAGCCCAATAATGGCTGTATGTAGCTAGCCCTCCGCATTAAGTACCCACCCCCACAGAAGCAGGAAAGCACCTTATAGCCCACCCTCGAGGATCCCAGGTATGCCAGTGTCTCCCAAAACCAGGTGACCATCATCAGCCATTTTTTTTAGGACATGTATGCATTTCACATGTTGCAAACCCACACATGTATAGGGCTGACATTAATTTAAGCCATTCTATAAGTTTATATTATACATCCCACATACTGCAAGCGGCAGAACTTTACATGTTCTGGTCAGCAACCATGTGAAATGTACATGTGTCCCGGAAGAATGGCTGAATGCGGTCACCCAACGGCGGTTTCCCAGTTGTTGCTACATAACATGTGTTCTTTATCAGAGAAGATTACAGGGGAGACGCAGATTAGAATATAACGGAGATCCGCTGCTTCAAACCTCATATACACCCAAATCACGACAAGCAGAAACATATTACATACAAATCAGGCACCTGACATCAGATACACGGGTAATCGTTTGTACAGCGCTATATCGCTACATGCTTCATGCAGCTGAAAAATAGCTGCGAATTTAAAGGGACAGTCTGATGTCCGTGACATCCCAAAGAAGAATGCATCTTAAATTACTAAAGACTTAAAAAAATAAAAAATAAAAATAAATGTAAAAAATAAATACAAATCCACGCCAGAGCTTTATGGACTCCCTGATTTTTTTCTCCTCCTTTGTATAGTTGAGTATATTATATATATATACTATATTACTATATTATTTTATTATAAGACCTATCTGTACCGAATATACACAGGCAAAGATAAAGTTGGAAGATAAGCGGCACCGGTACCGAGTTATTGGCTGTTAAGGTTCCTTTAAGGTCAGCAACGTCTCGCCCTTTCAAGAAATGCTTTGAAGAGAAAAAAATATATATGTAAAGTATGTGACACATAATGTATTATTCAGAAAATTTTTAATTTACTGTCAGAACAAATTTAACTCTTTAAGTGGCAGATGATGCAGCAGCCCAAAAAAGAGGTTTTGCCCCCATTTTCTCAAACCCTAAAATATTGTTTAGGGATCATCCTTAATAATTAAAATATTTGGGGTTTTTTTTATCTACATTAAATATGGCAAATATATTCTATGGCAGTAACAAAAAAAAAATCTAATTTACCTTTAGAGGGTTTTTAGGGATCGTCTCCGGTGACATAAGTCGCAAATCAGGGCAGGGGACTGTTCTCTAAAAACAGAGACAGCTGGTAACTGTGATAACTCACTCTGCCCAGGATGTCATACTGAATGTGTCGTTTATTTTGGGAGTTGTGTGTGAATGGGTGTGAATGTGAACACAGTCCCAGCTCCGCATACCCTGACATCACACGCTAACACTGACAGTAAGGGAAACCCAACCCAAACGTTGATAAATTCCTCCAGAACTGTTTATAGTCATGTTACAGGATCTAGAGAATAACATTTTACATGGGCGCCTAATCACATGACCTTGCATTCATCCATCATTCATTCATTCAGCCTTTCATTCATCCACTGTCCAAAACTTAAGACCATCTGTGCCACAAAGCGTTAAGAAAGGCACCAGAAATATTTCAACAACAAATTCAGACACCGACAATGAAAACGTCAGCGAAAAAGTTATATTTGTGACCAGGAAAAAAAAAAAAATTCTAATAGAATAATAATTTATACTTATCTGCACCCTTCCATTATATATTCCATTATGTTTATTTATACTGTATAGCGCCAGCACATACCGTAGCCCTTCCATTATATATTACATTATGATTATTTATTCTGTATAGCGCCAGCACATACCGTAGCCCTTCCATTATATATTACATTATGTTTATTTATACTGTATAGCGCCAGCACATACCGTAGCCCTTCCATTATATATTACATTATGTTTATTCATACTGTATAGCGCCAGCATATACTGTAGCCCTTCCATTATATATTACATTATGTTTATTTATACTGTATAGCGCCAGCATATACCGTAGCCCTTCCATTATATATTACATTATGTTTATTTATACTGTATAGCGCCAGCAGATACCGTAGCCCTTCCATTATATATTACATTACGTTTATTTATACTGTATAGCGCCTGCATATACCGTAGCCCTTCCATTATATATTACATTATGTTTATTTATACCGTATAGCGCCAGCACATACCGTAGCCCTTCCATTATATATTACATTATGTTTATTTATACTGTATAGCGCCAGCACATACCGTAGCCCTTCCATTATATATTACATTATGTTTATTTATACTGTATAGCGCCAGCACATACCGTAGCCCTTCCATTATATATTACATTATGTTTATTTATACTGTATAGCGCCAGCACATACCGTAGCCCTTCCATTATATATTACATTATGTTTATTTATACCGTATAGCGCCAGCACATACCGTAGCCCTTCCATTATATATTACATTATGTTTATTTATACTGTATAGCGCCAGCACATACCGTAGCCCTTCCATTATATATTACATTATGTTTATTTATACTGTATAGCGCCAGCACATACCGTAGCCCTTCCATTATCGTATACTATAAAGTCTTACTATAAAAAAAGCCAATAGTGTAGAATGTAACTCTGGTACTCATACAGTTAAAAGAACGTTGTACTAAAAAATACTCGCATGCATGTAAAAATTGGGCACATTAAAATATAACATTCCTTATTAAAATAAGAGTCAAGGTTTTAGCATTTGTTTATAGAACAGAAAGTAGACTCAAGACCTCAGTGGTCTCTTCTACAGATGTAGTCTGAACTCTGAGTCTTGGGAGGTTTATGAGATTTTACATCTTGATAAAGATGGTAAAGGGACAGGGATGATGTGTGCTGCTAAATAAGTCGTGTTTCAGTTCCACTGGGTATTGTACATATGCATGCGCAGCGTTGGGTGCATCAATGCATTCTGCCCAAGCTGAGAGGTGTAGGATGGAATCTCGTCACAACCTCTCCATGTCATTGACACGCTAGACAGATTAATGTGCCGTTATAGAAAAGACGAGGGGCTTTAAGTGCCCTGCAGAGTGTTTCCCATGGAAATACACAGAAAATGATAGAAGGAGCATGCGTCATGATAGTCCCTTAAAATTTGTCTTCTTCCGGACCAATTTAGACCAAAATTTACATATTTTATGTAAAAATAAAAAAAGTGTTTTGACTTAAAATATCAAATCTATTCTAGAGAAGAGAATCGCAATTAAAAAAAAATAATTAATTAAATAACTAAATAAAATAACTGAAAAGAAACAAAATTTCAGAAATGTGGAATCCTATGGGAAGACATTGTTAAAAAATGTGTAGGGTCACACTGTAACACTTATTGTGTAACATTTGTAGAAATGTAAAAAAAAAAACATCAAAAAAGCTTCTGAAATTGTTTCCGGAAAATGCCGCCAGACCTGACTAATGTTATCAAATGGCTTTAATTAATGATTACATCGCCATTAGCTTACAAGAGCTCTTCTTCAAGGGCCCTTTCATTATGGAAATGTCATCGTAACATTATTAACATGTATTAATAAATCTTTTCTGGATTCTGTGCTGGGATTTTAGATGCAGTTCCACTTACTCTGCAGAATTTAACACTTTTGTAACTAAATGCAGAATTAAAAAAAAAAACAGCATTCTGGGTACTGTTAAAAACCTAAAAACTTCTCAGAAATTAATCTTTAATCCTGAAACATTGTGTCTTATTCGCAGCTTTCGAGAGGAACGCCATGTGACACAAAAGTAGTTTGTAGGTAGTTTCATAAAAGTTATATCTGAGTTATATTTATGTGATTAAAGCTTCGGAGGAAGGAATAAAATGTTAGGTGTTTCTGGTACATTTGCTTAACACGGGCGTGCAATTAATTTTTATTACGTTTTATATAAGTGAAAAAGCACTTTATTTAAAGCTTTTGGCATCATTGGATTCTGCAGAGAATTGATTATCAACTTTAATGAACCCGTGATATACAAATCCTGCCAGTGCTATATTCAAAAGGTGGGGTTCTAATACATTTATCCGTCTTATGTTACAGTTAAATAAGTTTATTAAGTAAAATGTAGAATTTGGGAGGTCTATTTTAAGGAAAATAAAGGGAAAATCGGTTTGCTATTAATGGGTGGGCAATGCACGTTACCATGTGGCGCCATCTGCAGGTGAACAGCTGCAGTGCAGAATAAATCATTTGTAGTTTAAAGACAGTTGAATTTAATGATTAATACCAAAACATTAATACTCATTTATTACTTTTAACAATATAATGGAGAGAGAGGGGGGGTTTCTGGACTTCTCTGTAATTTATACCAATGTAACTGTTTTGAGAGCCCCCTCACTACAAACAACTTTCGAAACTTCTGCGCCATGATATTTTTATACAGTTACCGGCCTTCAGGTACACGTTTATTCCTCAATCGTAGAAACATAGAATTTATTGGCAGATCGGCCCCATTCGGCCCCCATCTAGTCGCCTGCTCTAAAGACTCAAATCAATCTTTTGTCTTGTCTTAGATTGAGACAATTAAATTCACTCACTGTATTACCCTCTACCACTCCTGCTGGGAGGCTGTTCCACTTATCTAGCACTCTCTTAGTAAAGTAGAACTTCCATACATCACAAGTCCAGCTTGGGGCTTAACCATCAGCTGGCAGTCATTGTTGGCGAATATCTCCTACCGGGAACACTGTCCCTATGATTACCATCACTCTTGCGGTGACACCACCGCACTCTGCTCCTCTCGTAATTTAAATGTTTGAGGTAAGATCGCTGGAGGCAGAGGCTCCTCAACCCCCAAGCGCAAGTTCATACCGAACACCGGCGCCTTGTGGACCACCGACGGAATGACCCTACGGCCCCCGCTACTTTCACCTCTTTCCACCAGAACCTCATTGGGTTCCTCCTGCATTTAAATCCCCCCCAAACCACAGGATCTCCAACGTCTCCGATGCAACGTCTTTAAGCTTTGGGGGATGGGATGGTTTTGAACCAGAATTTAGGATATCGTTGTGACGTCTCTGCCATGAAACAGGGCACCAAACGCGAATAACGTTCTCCAGGAAATGTAAGTGAAAAAATAAAATGCAATATTTTTATTCCTTTCGAACTTTCTGTTCAGGTGGATCCAGGAAGCATCCCTCCTACCCCTTAAAATAAACCAGAGGAAAGTAAAATAGAATGAATGGATAGAGTTACGGGGCTCGGCCTACGTTGGGTGGAACGTTTCCTGTCTGAAATCAGAAATAAGTGGAGATATTCGCCCAGCCAAACATCTGATCTGCTACAGATCTGCGGGATCTAAAGCCGGGCAGGAAAATAGATAAATGCCAAGCGTGTTACATTTAAAACACATTTTATACCCCCAAAAAAAGTATTCTACTTCTAGAACTGCTTCAAAGAGCCTGGTGGAGACGCGTCTAACCTGGCATTGGCTGAGCGTCTTGAGAGTTGCTGTCCACAACAGCAGCTGTGCTAAAAAAAAAATGTTTCCAATCTACGGGTCATCCGTGCCAAACGAAAACACGAACCCAGGAGTTAAAAAGAAGAGCCTGGTACTTTGCAAATAAAACGAGAACCAGATGCTCTTGGAAATCCTGGGCAGTCTCTGCTACTGAGTCACTCGCAGAATGGGTGCGGACGGCCGGGCAAAAGATAGGTTTATTCTTAGCGTTGGGTGTGGGGGAGAAGGGTGTACACAACAGAGCAAACACAAACTGTCATAATGTTTGATCAGGGTGAGCGCGTAGCAGGTACAGACAGGCTGGGCTCAGAATCCAGCGCAAAAGCGGGGAGGAGGATTTTCGGGATGGGTGTGCGGATTGGGCGCTCTTGGCAAGCGTCCGGGGGGACGATGTATGCTCGCTGGAGATCTGTGTTGGCAAGCTTCCCAAAGACACGGCAGAGCTGGGCTGGCCGGCGGACTTGGTTTGAAAGCTAGAAATAACAGCGTTCTGTGAATGTAAAGAACAATTAAAGAACAGAGATTTCTCAACGTTCCGAGCGGAACCCTCTGCAGACGTCTCAAGGGAAACGAACAGAACCAATAACCTCTATGAGACGCTGCATGGAGTCAGGCAGAACATGTTTGTTCCAAACAGGCATCCCGAAAATCTATAAGGAAATGCGGGTTTTGTTTTCTAATTTAAGACCTGGGAACTTTCTAAATGAGCTGATCATAAAACTCTTGAAATAACATAAAATGTAACCTTTAAGAGGCGAATATGTTACCCAAATGGCTCTAATACCGGTCCTCAGGGAAACCTTGACTTGTCATTATTTAAAGATACACTTGAGTCACCTGTATTCAAGCAGGGATATCGGCCATAACATACTGGGAGCAAAAGCAAGAACTGGAGTCTTATATATGATCACAGTGGGGGGAATACGAAGGCTTCTGTTCTGGTTGGAACATGCCAAGGTATTTCTAGAATGTAGTATACGATGAAAACATCATAAGAGTGGAAGACCTCCCCATATAGAAAAATAAAAGGGGGGCCACATTTAAGTGAATGCACGCAGACGAGGGTCCCAGAGGCGTAGTCTGCCCAGGGTGCTAGGAATAGGAACCATGCGATCCCCAACCCAACGTACCGCTTAACATTAACATCAACGCTGTCTGATCAGTTTAGTTATTAAAATGTAGAGCGGGGGTGAAAAGCTTTGCCCATGTTTTCTAAACGGTGGAAATTTCTATTGTTCTCCGCGCTGAAACTTTTCCACTCGAGGTGTCGGCAGCCACTCGCGTCACTTTCATCATATCACTTTACTTCAAGCGAGGCATGCAACATCTCAGGAAGCCTCAATACATTTCTCAAGTGCCTTGGCAATGTCTTTGAGCGGGTATTCAAAGCTTCTGGTCAGTGGGTGGTGGATAAGTGGAACAGACTCTCAGCAGAAGTGGTAGAGGGTAATACAGTGAGGGGGATCGGCATATGGCTCCTGACGAGACCAACGACTGATATGAGCCAGCATTGGAACTTTACATCTGGATTTACTTATATAATAATAATAATAATTATTATTATTATTATTATCATTATTATTCATAAATAGAATAAAAATAATAATAATTAATAATAAAAAATAATCCAAAACATAGATCTCACTTTAGTGGTTAAAATGTATTGGAAGAAAAAACGTGTGATTATTAATATTGACTTAAGAGAAAAAATACACACGTGATTTTATGAAGTATAGATGTATGAGATGTTTTTCACCGTTGGATGCGTACGCTACGTGTGGACGTCTCGGTGCAAAACATGTTCAATCGCAACCAAGATAAGTGGGCATCCCGTGAAATGTACCAGGCTAGCCAAGCCCCCGGACGCCACCTTTGATGCGACAGCCAAGATAACCCAAGCCGAATAAATAATCCGCGTTTCTAAAGAGGAAGAAAAGAGAACTAACCACCAATAACCCCCACCCCCCCCGCGCTTTAATTCGGTGTTATAAAGCATGACGCTGCCAGGGGAATATTTCATGGGTTAAACTGTATTATAAACCAAAACCTTTCACATGCTAGATACATTAAAAGCAACAGACACAAAAAACAACTCAAAACACTGGATGTTATGTACGGAGAGCGACTCGGCAACAAACGGAATGTTCATGGAGGAATTAGCATTAACATTCTGTCGGTTGCTATAGTGATTGCACCGCTGATACCAAAAATATTCTTAAGGTATTTATGTAGCGCTGAATCCAGTCTGATGGCTTTCATTATTATTCATTATTTATTATTATCATTATCATTATTATTATTTATTTACCCCCCCTTCCCCGATACATGTTCTGTAGATATAGAATGCATGTATGTGACATTTTGTGCATGAATTAAACCATGGGGAGGAAGAATGAAAAGACGTAAAAAGACACCATACAAAGCAAAAAATTGTCAAGGAAGATTTAAGGATTTCAATATGTCCAGCTTGGGGGAGAGGAGAGAGGGGGATGGGAGAGAGACATTTAAATACATAAAGGGGATTCATCCAATTACAGCAAAGGAGGAGAAATGTTACAAGAACAGGTCATAATCTAAAACTAGATGTAATGTAAAGTAGTTTTGCTTACTGAGAGGGTGGTAGATAAGTAGAACAGCTTTCTAGCAGAAGTGGTAGAGGGTAATACAGTGAGGGGATTAAACATGCATGGGATAGACATACGGCTCCTGAATCTAAGACGAGACCAACGACTGATTAAGGTTTGAGTCTTTACAGCAGGAGAAACGGCGACTAGACGGGGGCCGATCTGGGGCTAATAAGGTCTTTATAGTTACATATACATTTCAGTCTGATGTCATTCTGTATCGCTGATATATAATTTAAAGGGGTTATCAGGGTAAAGGTATTAATTCAATTCAAATATTTTCTGACATTTAAGGGAACAAAAGTCTGAATCCAGAGTCTGGTTGTTTTTTTTTTAATCTGCGTTAGTCTCCTCTCTGGAACCCAAAGGGTTAAAAGGGCCAGATAAGTAGCAGGATTATGTTTGCTGCGCCGTGATTCATTTCCCTGGCCGAAGTCGCCTCTCCCAGCTGCGAGGAGCCAGCCCAGGGTGGGCCAGGGTGTCTAATCCGGGCCAGATAAGCCTCTGATAGAACGAACGGCCCCCGCTTCATCCCGAGCCCGGGGAGTGACACGCGATCCTAAACACGGATTTCATTCCAAACCCGTTTAACAAATTGCGTTAATCCCCAGCACCTGCGCAGGTAACCGCGTCTGCGTCTCGCCAGATGTCCCACTTTAGGGACGGCTATAAACAATCATAATTCAATAAAATGTTTATTGGAACCCCCCAAAAAAGTGTGACCCACAAGAATTATTAGGAATATCCGCTTTGGTCTCTTTAGGCCTTGATTCACAAATTCAATCTCACGTCACTCCAAAAAGTTTGACCCGATCTCAAGTTACATCGCTGCAGACTCAGACTTACATCAGCGTTCCTTACATTATCGTTTAACAGGTAACCAACGGATTTAAACGAACCGAAGGTTTTAAGATTTAAATAATTACTTTAAAACACACTGCGATGTATGTGTGAATTATTATTTTCCTCCTAAGAAAAGTTGGATTTGTTTTCGGGATCTTTTGTTTGCTTTTCCCATCGGCTTGGTGGAGATCAGGAATGGCTGCACTGCTTGCGCATGTCCTTACGAGTCTTCTGCATCTCCCTCTCTATCTTTCCTCTCCTCTCTATCTCTCTTTTCTCTCCTCTCTCTTTATCTCTTTTTTCTCCTCTCTCTCTATATCTCTTTTCTCCTCTCTAATTATCTCTCTTTTTTCTCTCCTCTCTTTCTCTATCTCTCTTTTCCCCCTCTCTCTCTCTGTATCTCTATTTTTCCCTCTCTTTCTCTCATATATAATATAATATGTATATAATATATTTCCCGTCCCTGATTGGCTGCCCAGTTGCATTTTTCTTTATAAAAGAGTTCTTTTACAACTGGTGCAGGACTCAGGGTATGGAAAGAGGGCTGGAAGTTTTAGGATTAGAAGTCAAGCTATGGTTAAAGCGCCTTTTATGGATGGCAGGTCCACCCTAAGGTGTGATAATAAGACTTTATTTAAGATTTGAGATAAGTCGTGAAGCAGGAAGGGTTATAGTTTATCTCTTCCTTGCGGATAAGGCATGCGCGACGTGTCTTATTAACCCTAATTCCGGCTCATGGGCGGCAGAACCTAAAGGATACCCCGAGGCATCCCGAAAACCATCAGGATTGTACTGATTCTATCCAATGATAAATACGTGCTATAAATCAGGCAAAAATATTTGTATTTTATGTTATATGAGGGGCGGGGCCAGGGCCAGGCAGGGCGGAGTCAGGGCAAGATCACCCGCCCACCTTACTCAAAGAGCCAAATGGTGCTCATCTACAGAGCGTCGCAAAGAAGGTGGGGGCTGCAATGGCAGCAGAGGACCCCCCCAACCACCCCATGATCCCCAATGACTGCTAAACTGGGGCAGTAAGATAGGGCCCAAAAATCATGACTGCCCCGTGAAAAACAGGACACTTGGGAGGAATCCGTAGAGTATTTAATGCAAAGTAATTGCAGTTCAGTAGGTCGTGCCAAAACAAGCAGGTTTAGGGGGTATTTGCCATTATTTTACTGGCGTTAACACGTAAACAAGACCAACGACTGGTTAAGGTTTGAGTCTTTACAGCAGGAGAAACAGGCGACTAGACGGGGGCCGAATGGGGCCGACGTTTGAGGGCATTGCAGTGTAAAGCTTGCTGGAGATATCGGCTTCTCCTGTAAGACTTCAGGATTTCAGTTTATGGAATCAGCCTTTGTGACGAAGCTTGATGGGAGTTGGAGTGCACGATAGCTTTAGATCCAGGAGCTGACTCTCCGTATCCGCCCGGCGTGGCACATTAAAGCCGCGGCCCCGGAACCCTTTCCCCGTCCGCCTCTCTTCTAAGATTTCACGATGGAATCGGACCCCACAATGTCTCGTTTGTTAACCGTCTTCCGAAGTGAACAATAAGGCAGGTCCTGCGCGTTCATCGCCGGCTGCTGAGTTCATGTGAGGCTCTGCGGGTGATTTATCGGCGGCCCTTCCCTCCGGTGGTGAGCAGAACCGCATCAAAACAATCAACACGGCCCTTCTGTACTCAAAACACACCTGTACGAGGAGCGAGACAGCACAGAGCCGCGTGCAGGCGGGGGCCGCCCGGAAACCCGCCGTGGATTTATCGGGTGGGGAGCCAGAGGATGGGATAATTGGTTTCACGGCGGAGATTGGATCACAGCTCTCATTACACTCAGCCAAACGCAGGGAAATGGAAATGGTGGCTGCATGCCACTTCGTTTTTTTAAACGATAAAGGACTTTGTATTTCTTGTAACAGAAGGAAGTTTTTAGTGGTAGTTAAGTGGAACAGCTTCCCAGCAAAGGTGGTAGAGACTAATACAGTGATTAGGGTTTGAGTCTTTACAGCAGTAAAACTAGATGGGCCGGACGAGGTCAATCCGCTGGCATAATCTGTGTTTCAATGACATCACTTATGACATCATATTTACAAGCCTTTTTAGATCCCATTGGGACCAATTTCTGGCTTTCCATAAAGTAGAATAATGTGTTTTATTTGAACAATTTACTTTATTAAACCATTTCCTGCTGTTTCTATACACATTATCGGGCTTTTAGGGCTGTAGGACTCTTCCCATTTTCCTGTTGTAACGAAATACCAAGATCCTACCCCTAGAATCATCGCCACGGTGATTTGGACCATTGTGCGGTTTTTAGGGTAAACCAACTCTTTCCCATTCTCAGCAGATGGGTCGGTACAAGATAAACAAAATGCGGTTATAAAAACTATAATAATTAATAATTAGAATAAAAAATATTATTAAAAAAACATGAATAATAATTCAATTTTCATAATTGTAGGTCAATTAAATTGTTCGTATTAAAAAGATTTTTAAAAAACATTAAAATATTCCGTATATTTACATGACAATGCTCTTAATGTATACCGTATATATATTATTATATTTACGCAGCGCTTCTTACAGTAAATACATTCAAAGACAAAACCAGAACCGACAAAATTCATTTGATAATTGTGCCTTAACACCATTCATAGTGGTGTTTTTAATATTCCTGCTTGAGTACAGGTGATCTATTTAGAAGGGAAAAACATATTTTTCTCCTTGAGCATAAACCCCAGTGTTGTGTATTTACGATGTACCCTCGATGTCCAAAAGTGGGGTTGAAAAGACCACAGCCGATATATTTATTCAACCGAGCCATTGCCACGCGGCCTCAATCAAAACTAGGCGCGTTACCAGGGCAACGGCTACCAAACTGAAGAGAATAGCTAAATAATAAATTATAAACATAAATAATTAAAATTAATAAATAACAAAAAAACTAAAATAGCCCTAAGCTCACCAGATACCTCCAACGCAGGGCAAACCCGGATACCCAACCCCCGACCCGAGGCTCCGAGCTCCACCAGCCAGGAACCTCTGCACCGAAATGCCACCAAATGCTCTCCCCCAGACCGTTCACCCCCTATATGCCTGGTAAACTTCCGCCCCGACTGTGGTAGGGTGACACACAAAATACCCCCTATCCGAATGACACCTGCCCTTAAATAACCTCCCAAAACTCAAAAAAATGCCGTCAGGCCTGGCCCAACTCAGCATCCCAGTCCCAGTGGGCATCACTAACAACCCCCCCCGGCTCTGTTATATAGTCATTTACCCCCAGTGCTGTATAACGTAATGTGGCAAAAACCTGCTTTTATCTCATTTTCCCCGAATAAACTCCCTTTATCTGCAGACCTGGAGCCGCCGTTGCTGTCAGTCATGTGATATTTTGGGTGACTTTCCCGGCTCAAACACCACACTGAGCTGATGCTTTATGGCGATGCTAATGAAGTCCGTTCCTCTATAGAATTTCATTAGTTAGAGAGTCAAGCTGGGTGATTAAGACTGAGCCGTTCTATTGTCCCCCACAGGCAGTATGATAAGGAGTTGGGGGGGTTTAGTAGATCGGGGGTCAGATAACAGAGCGAGAATCATAGAAATGGCTGATATGCAGCTGCCTGAAAACATCATATTATGGGGGCAAAAACTACAACCGATTAAAAAAAAAAGGAAAAACAGCTTAATATTTTTCAAAACATATTTTTAATCTGATACCAGAAATAATAAAAGATGTTGAGAGATCCCTCTTAGTATATTACATAACCTGACAAGCGGAAGCTTCTAGATCAGCGCTCGGCCCCTTTGGCTACCAAAGTCAGCCACTCGTTTCACCGCAAAACAATCAAATATCGATAATGTAAAAAAATGTGAATCTTCCGCCCTCTTTTACTTTTTCTAGGTTGGGCATTTTAAAGGGCCGGCTCCACGATAGAATATTTTAAATTACATTTCATGCCTTATTTGCAGAGTAAAAGAATTTCGGGAGCCCAGAAATTAATAAAAAATATATGTATATTTTTTTTTTCTCTTCTTCCAGAAACCAAGCGACTTTTTTCTTGTCGTTCTGTTCAGCTGCTTGTAAAAAACCCAGAAAATCCCTTTGACTTATCTGGAGGAGTTTGGCACTTGGCACATCCAGCCCTCCCCGGCGACCTCTCCCTCTATTCATATTTACAGCTCCCAGCCCGAGGATAATAATCCGCAGCTCTACCTCTGAGCGAACCTGCGCGGTGGCACGGCTAGCCGAACAAATCCCCAAGAAACAGAATACGGAGACACCTGCGCGAGCCGCACCATAAACAACGCGCAAATCTGTCCGGCGTCCCGGGTCCTACAAAAAATCTATGATTTTTTTCCCAAAGTACTAAAACTACTGTGAGATCGGTCATATTAAAGAAATCATTCTTGCCAATAATTGATGCCAAAATAATCCAATAATTGGCATTTTAAAAAATAAATAAAAAACAACATGGTGCTGTTTCTCTGTAAGGTTTCTCCATATTTGCAGACTCGGCGAAAAAGTGTCGATTTAAGACAAAATCACCTGGATAGGAATTTAGGAAGGAGGATTATTTGTGGCTTCTATCCCTACCTGCCCAGGGATGAGGGGAGAGAGGAGAAAGGGGGGGGGATTTAAAGAGATAGTGTGGGCCAATCAGCTAGTGGAAACATAGAATCTGCCAGCAGATCGGCCCCATCCGGCCCCCGTCTAGTCGCTGTTTCTCCTGCTGTAACGACTCAAACCTTAATCAGTCGTTGGTCTCGTCTTAGATTCAGGAGCCGTATGTCTATCCCATGCATGTTTAATACCCTCACTGTTTGCCCAGTTATTTGTTCCTGGAGTTTTATTGGGATTGGTTTAATTCTGTGACCCCCCCCACCCCAATATTGTTTGTAATATAAGTTGGAATAGCTTGAAATGCATTATTTAATTAATAAAAAATAAAAAAATGTTTCTATGGGAGCAGAATTTAATTATTTAGCCAGAAACGCAGGGGAATTTTTTGCCGTGCCTCACGAGACACTCACTGCATATCTGCTTATTGGGGGAAATCTGATCAAAACTGGTAAAGTTTCTGCTAAATAGTAAAGCAGAATAATTGCGATCATCCCACATAAACTTTTAACTATTGAAAGGGGAACCCCCACCGGCCACCGCTATACCCAATATTATTTGAGTAACTCTCCTACCCCTGAACATCTAGAAGTCTTCTGTCTTCTGCTCCTGACCTGGAAGCCTCATGAAGCTCGGAATGAAGACAATTATTGCGCCCAAGTAGCACCTAACGCCGTTGTGTAAATACGGGGACTACAAACGGCATCCATCGGGGCCGTAGGCTGCTTCATAGCGTGTCCTACGGTGCGTCCTCGCTCGGGACTCCCAAGTTGGGAGCATCTCGAGGTCTGGCTCTTTTCTGCCCTTAGAGAATAGGAATCTCCATCATCATCCAGTATCAGGCTGATCCCAGACACTGCTAGGTCCAAATACTACAGATGACCCATAAGAGGAGTATAAATTGTAAATACTGTGACAAAGAAGGGTGACACATATTAACCCCCGAATGACAATTACCTTTTAGTATTGCCCAGGGGTACTTAGGTCATCCTGCACTTACCAGGGATTGCCAGTCTTTTCTAGTCTAACGTAGGACTGGTCCACTGTTAGTTAAAGGGACAATCCCGCCGTGTTATGCACTTTATTGCATATGACAGCTATGCGGTCCCTTTAAATGAATGCGGTGTCCCTTTTGAAGATGCTTGTGGGGATTCTGCAGATATAGTATGAAAGGTATAGATATAGTTGTATAATAGTTGTGTTGAAGTTGAGGCTTATATGGATCTTAAAAGGAAAGCCCAATAGACAAATACATATGTTTCGTTGAGCCTTAATCTCCCTTTATCTGCAGACCTGGAGCCGCCATTGTTGTCGGTCATGTGATATTTTTGGTGACTTTCCTGCTGAAACACCGCACTGAGCTGATGCTTTATGGCAATGCTAATGAAGTCCGTTCTCCATAGACTTTTATTAGTCAAAGTGTCCGGCTGGGTAATTAAGACCGAGCCATTCTATTGTTTCCCGCAGGCAGTATGATGAGGAGTCGGGGGGTTTAGTAGATCGGGGATCAGATAACAGAGCGAGAATCATACAAATGGCTGATATGCAATTAAGGACAATGGGCGGTCCCTAAACCCATTGAAAACAATGCATTTTGAGCCCGTACATGTACGGGGTTTGTCATTAAGGGGTTAAAAAAGAAATATTTAATAAATGATTTCAAAATATTATTATTTTTTAAACATCTTGGACTTTCCCCGTTAATGATTTTAGAAACACTCCTGCCCCCGTGCACATTCATTAAGACTTAATAAGGCCCCAATTAGGCGCTAGTCTTAAGTCTGATGACATCAATGCATTTACTGCCCACTTGAGATGAGCTCTAAAAACATTTTAGGAGGCTCCTCGAATACTGAATCCACGTGAGGAACGGGCTCCACTTTCCAAATCCTTAGCTCTCTGTAAGTCTACTGCGGCATTAGGTGTACAGAACAAACTGCGATGTGAGAAGAGAGAACAGAAGCTCTGTGGATCTTTGTAAGCAGACATTATCATTGGACAAGATAAAGAATCACATAACTTTTTAAAACCTCAGAAGTCTCTTCATCAGAAATGAAAATTAAACCAATGTGATCATACTAGTTGTAAATATAGTCTTATATGTGTATGTAAGTGAATACCAATGAAAAACTACAAACGGCAAGTCAATGTTTATGCAAATTTAATTAATGTGCAAGTTTAAGGGTTAATTCACTAAAAGAATAATTAATGAGTTCTAATAAATGCCTGGTTTGTATATTATTGTACTTAATATGCAAATTGGGATTTTCTACCTAATATTCAACTTAATATTTATCTAAGTTGACGATCAGTTTCTGTTGAATTATAAGAAGCTGCAGCTTCAATTACCTTTAACCCCTGTGAGGATGCTTTACGGTCACATTGATGATGCAAGTTGGAACAATGTCTGTCCCTGTCCCACATCATAAAAAAGTAGAAAAAGAAATAGACCTTTTTTTTTTAACTTTACGACGCCAAGAGGGTGGTAGATAAGCAGAACGGCCTCCCAGTAGAAGTGGTAAAAATGAATACAGTAAGGGATAGGTATATGGCTCCGAAATCTAAAATAATCTTATTTATCTTTTTGACCCAGTGCCCCCATAGTTTGCAGTAAGGATGATACTTATGTTATTTTTACAGTATATGGTCAGTAGGCACTCAGCAATGTGCACCAAGCAGGTTTGTGTTACTTCAAGCAGAAGAACAGGGAATCATCCATAAAGTTTTCCAACACCCTCCCTTCCCCCGATCTGCCTAGTGTCAGTAGGCACTAGGCAATGCGCGCCAAGCAAGTTTTTGTTACTTGAAGCGGAAGAGCCGGGTATCTTTAATGATGTCCCCCCCCCATGTTATATTCATATGGTCAGTGGGCACTTAGCAATGTGCGCCAAGCAGGTTTGTGTTACTTGAAGCAGAAGAACCAAGAATCTTCCATAAAGTTTTGCAGGCTGCCCCGTTTTCGCGTGTGATTTACCTGCAATCCGGTGTTCACTACAGGTAAGCGTCACCTTTCCTAGCCAGATTTTGGACAAAAAAGGGATAGCAGTAGCCTGAGCTGTCACCAAAAGCGCCATACCTGACGCCAGAGCAAATGAGGGCACAACACGTACTAGAGATTCCTCGCCCCAGGGCGTTATGTTGCAGACTCTATGCTAAAAGGCTGGGAAAGACATAAAGCTGGATGAGTATGATAGGGGTTTACCGGAAACACAAGGTCGATATTAGCGTATTCAGACAACTTTCTAGTACAAAGCTTGCTTTTTGCCTTTGTCTGCCTACCGCCGGCAGTGTGCCACTGGCAATTCAGAGGTTAAAAAGACTGCTACGCTGTCTCTGGAGCTGTCCGCTCCCCCCAGAGCCAAGGGGAGGCACAGCTTGTATTTTTTGTGGTTTGACATTACTGAACCCAAAAGCAGCTGCCTGAACCTCCTCCAAACTCAACACAAGGAAACGGCGTGCTGGACTCAATCGTAAATACGGTCATCCGCACAACGGGATCATCGGGAAAACTAAAGGGTCTAAACCAGAAGCCCCGTGGAGCAGATCCATACCGAGAATCTCAAATGGGTCGGTGCCAATGAGCTCTGCCACCCGCCATTACTGCCACTCATTATAATGCAGGACGCGCTCCTGCTCGATACACGCTTCTATGTCTGTCTTCTGGATACAAGTAGCTGCACCCAAGGGCCACCAGCCTCAAAATGTCCCAGTCTGGTGTTGGGTCACTCACAGCCATAGGTGAAGCTCATTGAAACCACATCTGGAGCTTTGTCAGATCAGGTTCAGCTCATCAGTTTAGTTCCCAATGAGGATTCAAATTGGGTCAACTTGGGTCAACCGTAATATCAACAGACGTAGGGCGAAGCAACGTCCTCTCCGCTTCCATCTGACAGCTCACCTCCAACCTGCTCTCCTCCCTCCCTGATAATCCATACCAAGCCAGATATAAGGCTCCAAACCAAACCAGCCCCCAAAGCTCTGGTTTATCCTGACCCCGAGCATTATTCCTGCCGAGCTCACTGACTTTCCTATAAAGGTCAGGGGAGGAAAGAGGATTTAGGGCCCAAAAAAAGGTTGCCATCAGGGAGGTACACACCCAAAGTGCAAAAACAGGGAGTTTTGAAACAATAAATATAAAATGTTATATATTCCACTAAATAAATGTTACTTTTGTTGACTTATGTAAATAGGATACACCGGACTATAATTATTATTAACATATAGCCACAGGGGTCACAGATTTATCAACTTATTGCCCGTTCTCCGGGGTAATATCTTTCATCTATCTTTAATCATTGATATTCCTTTAGGAAACATTCTTCACTTCTAATTCCCAACCCTCCAGCTGGGAGGTATGAAGATCCCATAATTCCCAAGAGAAGAGGGCCAGTCTCTCATAAGCCCCAAATCTCGGTGCCCCTTCCCTGATGCTTTTTTTCCTCCCCTGATGCCCCTCTTTTTCTAGGAGCTCAGAATGATTGTTAGGTATGAAGGTATCGCAGGGTTCTACATTGTGGAGCCTCACTGTTGGTGAAATGTCCTTATGAAAACCATAACTTCTTGATTGTCAGGAGGTGAACAGTGAATTACGTCACCTGTATTCAAGTAGGGGTTTCAGCTGTGATACATTAAATAACAGCAGAATAAGAAGAAGGTGGCTACAGAACGCATGAATCTACCCAAGAATCTACCCCTTCACCCCAACTGTGAGGTTAATACTCCTGACACTCGGGGGCAAACCCAAAGCATTAGTCCCCCTGCTGCAGTCATCATCATTACTGTTATCACCATCATCAGTTACAATGTATCAACGATCTACCCAGAACTCCCATCCAAACCTTCATCTCGCTCCTCCAGCCGCTGACTGATGATAAGGCACGCTGATCCCAACCAATGCAGCTCATTATTATTATCTAATAATGTATATAGCGCCCTCCTATTCTGCAGCGCTGTACAATGGATAAAAAACACTCAACAAGTAGCGCATCACACAACAGCCGGCAAAAAGTAAGGAAAGCCGTGCTCATAGAGCTTACAATCTAGGGGTTAGATTACAAAAGAGGTAAAAGTGCTACAGATCAGCCACTTAAGTGCATCTCAATCACGGCGTGGAATGTCTTATTGCAAAATTCAGATGTATCCAAGTGTCAGAATGTGATGAAATGCGGAATTGGGGTAGAATTTCCAATCCATCCTCTATATAGCAAACACAAATGGTGCAAAAGTAGGAATAAATAAGTTGTAATTGAGTGCTTTGTTCAGCTGTGTGTTTGCCACTTAGGGATCCGTATACAAATGCACACCAACACACGCATGAACACACACACATACACACACCAATACACCTACAGAGACACACCAACACACACACATGAACACACAAACATACACACACCAATACACCTACAGAGACACACCAACACACACATGAACACACAGACATACACACACCAATACACCTACAGACACACCAACACACATGAACACACACACACATACACACACCATTACACCTACAGACACACCAACACACACACATGAACACACAAACATACACACACCAATACACCTACAGAGACACACCAACACACACATGAACACACACACACACACCAACATACACATACACATACACACACCAGCAGACACACCTACACAGACACACACAAACACAGAATCGACAATAAGACTAAGCAGATCCTACTTGTTGATGAATCTCATTTCAAGTTCCCAAACCAGAGTATCCATTATTCTAAGCATGATCAATAAATCTCTATTAATCTAATTTACCCATTAATATTCATCAATATTCTAAATTACAGACTCAGTGGAGGTGAAGACTGACCTTTAAGAGTCCGGCTGCTCTGCTTCCAGCGAATCGACTTTCTGAAGCTGCTATTTTTTTTTTTTATTTTTTTTTTACTAAAAGTGGGAAAAAATAGCAGTGAAGCGGCTGTAGGGTGTGTGAAGCCGACTGGAAACCGTCATTGATTTGTGTGAGTGAAGCAGATCTTTCCTGGGAGTGGTTAGAAGAATTCACTCCTTCCACTCCCTCGCTAAACCAAAAATATTTGGCACGAGGCCTCGCTAGTCCACCTGTACAATTAAACCCCGGGGATCAGCGGGCGACCGGAATCACTGCTATCAGCAAATTGTTCACCTCTCGCTCTCCCAGCCCAACTCTAATCATTCTGAGAAGCATCTATCTCTGCATTTCAATTAACAAACCTCAGTTACTTCCTCGGTAAAGAACAAGGAGATGGGCTAAAAACATTCATTTTCTTCACAATACAGCAAACCCCAGCGCTGTATACAATAATATAACCCCCAGCGCTGTATACAATAATATAACCCCCAGGGCTGTATACGGTAATATAACCCCCCAGCGCTGTATACAGTAATATAACCCCCAGCACTGTATACAGTAATATAACCCCCAGCGCTGTATACAGTAATATAACCCCCAGCACTGTATACAGTAATATAACCCCCAGCGCTGTATACAATAATATAACCCCCAGCGCTGTATACAATAATATAACCCCCAGGGCTGTATACAGTTATATAACCCCCAGCGCTGTATACAGTAATATAACCCCCCAGCGCTGTATACAGTAATATAACCCCCCAGCGCTGTATACAGTAATATAACCCCCAGCGCTGTATACAGTAATATAACCCCCCAGTGCTGTATACAGTAATATAACCCCCGGCGCTGTATACAGTAATATAACCCCCCAGTGCTGTATACAGTAATATAACCCCCAGCGCTGTATACAGTAATATAACCCCCCAGTGCTGTATACAGTAATATAACCCCCAGCGCTGTATACAGTAATATAACCCCCCAGTGCTGTATACAGTAATATAACCCCCAGCGCTGTATACAGTAATATAACCCCCAGCTCTGTATACAGTAATATAACCCCCAGCACTGTATACAGTAATATAACCCCCAGCGCTGTATACAGTAATATAAGCCCCCAGCACTGTATACAGCAATATAACACCCCCAGCGCTGTATACAGTAATATAACCCCCAGCACTGTATACAGTAATATAACCCCCAGCACTGTATACAGTAATATAACCCCCATCGCTGTATACAGTAATATAACCCCCAGCACTGTATACAGTAATATAACCCCCAGCACTGTATACAGTAATATAACCCCAGCGCTGTATACAGTAATATAACCCCCAGCGCTGTATACAGTAATATAACCCCCAGCACTGTATACAGTAATATAACCCCCAGCGCTGTATACAGTAATATAACCTCCAGCGCTGTATACAGTAAGATAACCCCCCAGCGCTGTATACAGTAATATAACCCCAGCACTGTATACAGTAATATAACCCCCAGCACTGTATACAGTAATATAACTCCCCAGCACTGTATACAGTAATATAACCCCCCCAGCGCTGTATACAGTAATATAACCCCCAGCGCTGTATACAGTAATATAACCCCCCAGCGCTGTATACAGTAATATAACCCCCCAGCGCTGTATACAGTAATATAACCTCCAGCGCTGTATACAGTAATATAACCCCCCCAGCGCTGTATACAGTAATATAACCCCCAGCACTGTATACAGTAATATAACCCCCAGCGCTGTATACAGTAATATAACCCCCAGCGCTGTATACAGTAATATAACCCCCAGCACTGTATACAGTAATATAACCCCCAGCGCTTTATACAGTAATATAACTCCCCAGCGCTGTATACGGTAATATAACCCCCAGCTCTGTATATAGCAATATAACCCCCCCAGCGCTGTATACAGTAATATAACCCCCCAGCGCTGTATACAGTAATACAACCCCCCCAGCGCTGTATACAGTAATATAACCCCCCAGTCAGTCATGTGATATTTTGGGTGACTTTCCCGGGTCAGACACCACACTGAGCTTTATGGCAATGCTAATGAAGTCCGCTCCCACATAGACTTTTATTAGTCTGAGTGTCCAGCCATGTGATTAGGACTGAGCCATTCTATTATTTCCCACAGGAAGTATGATAAGGAGTCGGGGTGTTTGTCTAGTGGATTCGGCTCAGATTACAGAGTGAGATCTCATACAAATGGCTGATATGGAGCTGCCTGAAAACATATTATGCAAAAACTACAACTTTAAAAAAAAAAAGAAAACAGAGGAATATTTTTGAAAACCTATTTTTAATCCGATACTAGGAATAAAAAAAACTGCAGAGTTTTGTGTTTTGTTCCCAGAGACTGATTTAGTTGTAAAAATGGCAGGCAGGAACATGCCAAGAATTAAAGTCATGGCCCAAGTTTACAGATATTATTGATGGAGTTGAATGTAACAGTTTGTTAAAATGTCGATATTGTTCCAGCAGGAGGTGATGTCCGCTGCCAGTTATATAAATCTTTAGTTAGACCTCACCTGGAACGGAGAGTCGCTTTCTGGGCACAAGTTCACAAAAATACTGCATCATGGAATTGGAAAGAGTATAAAGTGCTATAACAAAGCAAATTAAGTAGAAAAATTCAATTATAGGGAACGCCTTCAAATTGGCCCAGGGTTACTCTAAAAAAGAGTTGTTTTTTAAAATGACTTCCAAAGTAAGTGTTGGGACCTTTAATTTTTAAATGAGACAAAAAGAGGCTTCTTAAGGACTAGGAACCGGGGAAGAATGGGCATTTTTACCGTCGGATAAAAGGGAGATACTTGGCTATGAAGTCACTAAAATCGTAATGTTTGCTTTGGGTTAATTTATAACATTGTGTTCCACTCCCATCTTTATTTGTATTTATGGAATCCCAACTTTTATCCGAAGCAGCTATAAAAAAAAAATAAAGACCGACGTGACCTTGGACACCGATCTAACGTACTAATAAAGCGACATTAAAGTATCCCACTCGGCTGTTGTGTTTATTTCCTAAATGATAAAATGTTGTCATTGCAGCCCACTGTTAACTGAGTAATAATGAGCAGCCAGCTGTGAAGTTGTGCCGTCATTCTGAGAAATAATAACTTGCTCTGCTCTGGAAGATCAATGAGTTACAGAACCTTCCAACATCAGGTTAAGTATTACGTTTGTGAGCCGTAATTATTTTAGGCCATTGAAGCAGTGCACACACGCTCATACCTGGGAACTCTTTCCGGCTTCTCCGGGTCTCTGGATCACTACTGGGAAACTCCGCACCCTCCCCATCCACTTCCCCATCAATAGTGTCCAGCGACGTCAATGGGGCCACCCAACAAAGTCAACAGAGCCACCCAATAAAGTCAACGGGGCCACCCAACGAAGTCAACGGGGCCACCCAACGATGTCAATGGGGCCACCCAACAAAGTCAACGGGGTCACCCAACGAAGTCAACGGGGCCACCCAACGATGTCAATGGGGCCACCCAACAAAGTCAACGGGGTCACCCAACGACATCAACGGGGCCACCCAACGACATCAACGGGGGTCACCCAACGACATCATTGGGACCTCCTACTCGCATCCCACAAGGAGGGGCACCGGGCAGCCGATGCCAGAAAGTCCCTAGGTTTGCCGATGATACTCACTTTGTGGCTAAAAGACTTGCAATAGTGTTTACTAGCAATTACCATGACAACTACATTTACAAACCTAAATTAATAAGATAATGGCTAAAATATTAAATTTTTCTTGAAAATATCCACTAATAATATTAATACCAGTGTTAAGCCTAGACCTCTAAATATTCACCTTCAGTTTAAAACCTTGTGGTTTCCATGTGCCTGCCTAGGTAGCCACTAAGTAACACTCAATAGGGCCTGGAAAGGTGGTCTTATCACCATAGGAACCAATGGAATTGTCCAAACAGCAATCCTCCTGACTGGTTGTTATGGCGATTAGACCACCTTTCACCCTTTGCTCCGAAATCATTTATGTCTGGTGGTCTTAGAGAGCTGTGTTCATTACCAATGGGTTTACAACGTTTTAATGGATTTCCAGAATAATGTATTGGTTTGTGATGTAATGAAGCACATCAGTTTGATGTCATATAACAGCATTTGACTTCATCGCAGGGGATAAAGTAGGTGTATTGTCCTGTCCTGGCCCAGAAATAATCCTTTAATTATCCCCAAATCTGCCCCAATCCTACTTTCTCAGGGAATGCAGATTTCTATCCTAGTCACGTGACAATAAGGAATGGCACTGATAGGCTTAAAGGCTTTGTCACCATACCAACAAAATAAGGATGCTGTCTCAATTAGACAAAATACCAACTCTATAATATCTTCAGCTAATAAGCCTGAAGCAGGTCAGCTATTTTATTGCTTCGTCTGAAGGTTTAAACACGGAACCGCTTTAAGATGTGTTTTGGTTTCCATGACAACGACCTGTCTATTTTTGTGTCACATGACAATTAAGATAAAATAATTAAAAAATACGAGTGGGCCAAAATTTTACTTGATTACAAAAATATATTTCTGGAAAAGGGTTTAGACGCTCAACAATACTACAAAAGTATTAATCCTTACTCAAAGTTCTCATAAACCCAAAATTCATAGAATCAACACCAAAACATACAAGACACCTCCTCCTTCGGTAGGTGCACCAAGCTTAGTAAGTACATAAAGAAGAAAAAAAGCTGTAGGTATTATTAATACTTTTATATAAATAGTATTACGATCATGGCTTACTAAGAAAACACCCTTTAAGTGCCGGCAACTTTTTTCTGGATGGTATCAACTTTTTGTTAAATCGTACCCAACGTCAAAGGCGGACGGAATTTGGAACGTTTGGTAACCACGACCACCCTTATTTTAGGAAAAAAAATAATATATATATATATAAAAACTCCATGTCCTTCCTCCCCCTCGCTCTTCCTCCGTCCCAATCTTTCTCCCCAGGCTGGAATGTTTATCTGAACCTCTCCTACACATTTTCACACAGTAAGATCTTTGACATCGTAACCCACCCAGGATATCGAGGGTGGGGGGGGTTGGGGTGATAGGGCCAGCTGCACCTCTTGGATTTTATTCAGCAGTCACTTCAGGAATCAGACCCCGTCCAATTATATCATATTTTACCGCGGCGGGCATTTAATTTGCATATTTACAAATTTTTTAAGAAAAAGAAAAAAAAATTCAATTTGCACGAAAAAGGAGGACGGACGCGATGTAGGTAAAAAGGAATTCAAAATCAAGTTTTAGCAAGTAGGTCTGTGCGGGGCTACTGGGTTTTAAAGGGGGCCTCAAGGCTTCTCGGGCACAAGGTGGCCCTTTGAAGCAGCTGCTAGCTACAAAGATAGAGCGCATGGAGAAAGAGGGCCCTTAAGGCTACAGGGCCCCCGGGCTTTAATTTGGAGGGCCAGTCCGACTTTAGGTCCAGGCCCGGACTGGCCAACTGGTGGGCCACTAGGCAACAGCGCCACAAGCTCACAAAGTGATATACCGATAAGCATAAAAACATAGCACGCAACTGCGCATATCCAGGCGTCAGCCGCACTCATGCCATCGCCGGTCCGGCCCTATTTGAGTCCAAATCCCTGATGCCCCTTTTTCCTCCCCTGGAGCCCCTCTTTTCTAGGCGCTCAGAATGTTTGCTGGGTATGAGGGGATCGCAGGGTTCTACAGCCCTAAAAGCCCCAATAATGTATAATAAAACAGCAGGGAACGGCTTTATAAATTGATTAGTAGGTCACAAAGTCACAAAACTTTGACTTTACTGCTTCTGTAAGATAACAAACTTCGTAATTAGCTGTGATCGATAGGGCATTAATTTGCCGTTGGGCGTATCTCGTTGGCATTGAGTCCTGTGTTTAGGACTCTTTTTTGTCAGCTGTTTCTGATTTATGAGAACATTATCTTCATTTTCACAACACCAGGTGCATAAATGACTTGAATTTGGTACAAAAGTCAGGTATGGCGCAAAACATTCACGTATAGCCTTTTATGTTTAAAAAAAAAAAAACAACAACAAAAACCAACCTACAACACTAAAGAGATGATCTGAAATAAGTTTTGAGCGCGTTTTATTTAGTTACGTATGAAAACCCCAGTTAAGGGTTTATAGCGCCGATGGAGCTGTCAAACCACGTTTCTAAAGAAGAAGATCGCTTTAGTGTAGCAATGTTGTGTAGACCTGTTTCCTATTACACAACAAAAAAAACGGTGTCCGGGGCCTGCCGAAGCGTGGAATTATGGAAAGAGGGTGATGTCCTTCATTTACTTCTACAAATTTAAAAGGAACTAAATCATCATCTGATATGACCCTTCCCTAGCCAACCATTCAGCCCATTTAGCCTGCCCTTTTTACCTGTCTTGTATTCATGACAATGATAATTTAATGGAATAGACAATAACACAATGGAAACAAGACAGAGAATACCCTTTATAAGGGGTGGGAAGTAGAATGACTGGGTTCAGAGCATTGGCTAGAAGCCTGCCAATCAGCTGTTAAGGCTAACAGAGGCAGCCTGGCCAAGGTGAGGGTGTTAGAATGAATGTGTGTGAGAGAATGTGTTAGGATGTGCGTGTGTGTGTGTGTGTTAGCTTGCGTTTAAGTATGTATCACAATGTGTATGTTAGCTTTTTACTTACTCCCGGATCTGAAGATGCTAACCACCCCCTGTAATCAAATGTTTGGATTAAGAAATGCAGGCTCCCTATAAAATAAAAGGGTCTGAAATCATCTAATTTATGTCTTCCCCCCCCCCTGTGCAGTATAACATTGGTTTACCTAGAAAAGGGAGGTGCTTTGCCTAAAGGGACTCGAACATTTATCAACATAACATAAAATATGCATTTTCTCTGCCTTTTCAGGATATATTCTCAACCTCAGCCAGTTCGTTTAAAAAAAAATATTTTTAACTATTAAAAAAAGGCGCAATTTTTGCTAAAATATTTTGCAATTATAATTATAATTTGCAATTATGATCCGACTCAAACCCTTAAAAAGATGATACATTTGAAACATTAATGTGATACTTTTATGAATTGTTTCTCGTGATTCTGATCTAAAGACTGTTTTGTCTTTGGCAGAAGAGCCACAAATGCCCACAGGAGCTTCCTTTTACTGCATGCGTGCAGGGACGGCGCCCCCCTTAGTCTGATGTCCTATATAGGGGGCCATGGGGTTGTTATTCAGCTCTGGGGCCCAGTAGAGGCAGGGCTGGTTTCAAATAGGAAACATGATTTTCTCATATAATACATAATGTTCCATCTCATCACAAATAATAACTTTTGTCTATTGGTGAAATAGATGTGACTACAGCGCTCCTAGTGGCCGGTCTGAAAAGTGCACATTACATGCATATGTGTGTCTGTTCTTGCACGACTAACCTTCACTAGGAAATATAACCAACTCAATTTAAAAGCATAACTAATAAAACAAAAAATAAAAATGAATAAAATGTATCCTTAATCTAAAAAATGCAGACTTTATAGTGGCTCTTGAAATTGTTCATTAATCAAAAGTAGATCTCATAAAATGTGAAGTTAGAGACCCTTTTTAAAAACTAGGCTTGTTAAATTGTTGCTAAGATGCTGATAAAACATGAAAAGTATGTAAGAAGGTCTAACGTCTCCAAGATGTTGGTTGATAAGTAGAACAGCCTCCCATCAGAAGTGGTAGAGGCTTATACAGTAAGGGGATTTTAAAGATGGAGGCGTAATCCCTGGTGGGCCGCTGACCAACATCATTACATACTCACCCAATCGGCCATTCTGTCTTCGTGAGCAGAAAGAAAGTCATGCGCTGCAGCCACCGCCTTAACGTGCCATGCCCAGTCTGTTCAATAGTGTTCATCTATGTTTTGTGGTTTAAAAGGTGAGCTCAGAATAATTTTTTTTTTACTAGCTTCAGAATAAAAATATATTTTTAAAAATATTGAGCTTTTTTTTTTAAACTAGTTCCAGTTTTTGCCCAATACTATACTGTTTTCAGGCTGCTGCATATCAGCCATTTGTATGAGTCCCAATCTACTAGACAAACACCCAGACTCCTTATCATACTGCCTGTGGGGGAAAAAATAGAATGGCTCAGTCTTAATCACCCAACATCTTCTGCTATGAGCCCATATTAATTTTAATCCAGTTCTGGATGATGGAATATTTGTGTTCTATATTTCTTTTTAGAATTTATGTAAAAAGATATGCTGGAGAAAAGGTTATTTTTATCATTTCAAAAATAAAAAAGTTCTCAAAGACACTTTAAGCAATGTTTCAAAAAATGCTGACTTTGTCAGCAAAAAAATTCCCCGAGGACTATAAGGTATATAAATCTCTCTATTTTAGCTCAAGGGATAAATCCCTATTCTGGGTGACAGGTGGAATTGACTGGAGCAGCCTGTGACCTTGTGTGTACATTTCAATGAAGATCCGAAGTCCTGAGTCCTGCGATGTGTTCCTTAAGACTCCTTTCTGTCCGAGGCACCTCTGTTACATTATTTATGACCCTGCTGCCGTAACGAGAGTCAGGAGCAGCTCGTTTTCTTATTCCCCAAAAACAGAACTTGTGACGCGTAAAACCCCCAAGGCAGAGTAAACCGCATTATTTCATTCCGTTGACAAACCCGTTTCACCGATATTCATATACCAGGCCGAATTATTATACAGTATTAGGGATGATGACATAGAAAAAATATACCCCAGTGCTGTATACAGTAATAACCCCCAGCGCTGTATACAGTAATATAACCCCCCCAGTGCTGTATACAGTAAAAGAACCCCCCAGCGCTGTATACAGTAATATAACCCCCAGCGCTGTATACAGTAATATAACCCCCCAGTGCTGTATACAGTAATATAACCCCCAGCGCTGTATACAGTAATATAACCCCCAGCGCTGTATACAGTAATATAACCCCCCGCGCTGTATACAGTAATATAACCCCCCGCGCTGTATACAGAAATATAACCCCCAGCGCTGTATACAGTAATATAACCCCCAGCGCTGTATACAGTAATATAACCCCCCGTGCTGTATACAGTAATAACCCCCAGTGCTGTATACAGTAATAACCCCCAGCCCTGTATACAGTAATATAACCCCCAGCGCTGTATACAGTAATATAACCCCAGTGCTGTATACAGTAATATAACCCCTAGCGCTGTATACAGAAATATAACCCCCAGCGCTGTATACAGTAATATAACCCCCAGCGCTGTATACAGTAATATAACCCCCCGTGCTGTATACAGTAATAACCCCCCAGTGCTGTATACAGTAATAACCCCCAGCCCTGTATACAGTAATATAACCCCCAGCGCTGTATACAGTAATATAACCCCCAGCGCTGTATACAGTAATATAACCCCCAGCGCTGTATACAGAAATATAACCCCCAGCGCTGTATACAGTAATAACCCCCAGCGCTGTATACAGAAATATAACCCCCAGCGCTGTATACAGTAATATAACCCCCAGCGCTGTATACAGAAATATAACCCCAGCGCTGTAAACAGAAATGTCAGTGGGCCTGAGAAAAAATAAATATTTCATTTAGTTAAAATAAACTCCCTTTATCTGCAGACCTGGAGGCGCCGTTGCTGTCAGTCATGTGATATTTTGGGTGACTTTCCCGGCTCAAACACCACACTGAGCTGATGCTTTATGGCAATGCTAATGAAGTCTGTTCCTCCATAGACTTTCATTAGTCAGAGAGTCTGGCTGGGTAATGGAGACAGAGCCATTCCTTTGTTTCCCACAGGCAGTATGATAAGGAGTTGAGGAGTTTAGTAGATCGGGGAGCAGATAGACATATCCCATATTTGAGCTCGATCTCTCCTCTGTCAACAGCCAATGTTTAAGTAGTCTTATCCTAAGAGGAATTCATTCACTGGTGCGGAAGATTCTACCCAGACTCCTGGGGTCCTTTTGTTTAATTACCAGGGTCTGCAGGATTCTTTTCTGCGACAATTATCCTTAATCCGATAATCTATCGCCTGATCATGTATAGCGTGAAAGAGAATACATAGCCACAAATGGAAGTAATCCAATTTTACCACACATACGAGTTCCAAACACATCGCGTGCACCGGGCGTAACGCGTAGGACTGGAAAATATAAAGGCTATGAGAAAAATACTCCAACACATCGCGGCGCGCAGGTCAAGCCATGAGAAAACGGGGGAATATCCTTAAACAAGCTATAAACAAGATAAAACAGACTGACTTCTCTCCGGAAAAGACACGCATTAAACGCACATTAGTCACAATATTAAATGGGAACTTCAAAACAGAGATACTAGACATGGGAATAATGCAAGCATGAAAAACGGAGCATTTCGCCCTAAAATTGTAATGCTTTTTTTGATTTATATATATAATGATTGTCTATAAACTGTGGTCGAGGACTCGGGAGTCAGTCTGCGTATGAGGACCTGAATTGACTATCGTGGTGTAAATGAAGGGCCGACAATGACGCCTTCACAAAAAAAATGACATGGTACTAGGTAAGTGACTAACTCAAAAACCGAGCGAAGAGACTTAAGATAAGCCACGAGGTCCTGATGGCATTCACCCCAGTGGTCTTTGGGAGCTCAGATTATTGCTAAATCTTGATTTTTCTTTAAATTCAGTGTCTATATATCTTCTGACGCAGTGCCAGAGTGCTGGAGACGAGCACTCACTGCAGACGTCCTTCAGCCGTGAACCACCTAACGAGAGGTTGAGCCCCAAGCTGAGTGGACAGGGACTCAGAAGATCCCAACAGTGTGGAGGCTCAGGTGTAGGCAGGTAAAGGTGGGGGTCGCTGTGGATGGAGTTGGCCGCCGAGAGTGCGCCTCTCTCCTTCTGGTGAGTGTTTGTCGCCTGGGACCAAAGTGCTGGCTGGTGGCAGCCTGCCTGCCGGTTGAAGGGCCTGGCGACCTGTCAGTACGGGATAATTCTGGGTGGAATGCTAAACTGTACTGAGGCAAACCACCCGGGCTTCTGAGAATCTGCCGGGGCTTTATAAATAAATGTAATATAATGTAATGTACTGAGTATGTACAGAAGTATGCTTCCTGCTTCCACTTCCTGGTTGTAGTTTAGGTAGCCAGAGGAGGAGCTTCTTTAGACAGAAGTCTCATTTTCTAACTCCAACGAGTAAAGAATGTCTGCAGCAGTGAATACATTTACATTTTAAGGTTCCATACAGGAAATAATTCTATGTAATAATTTACATATTAAAAACGCAAACTTAAGTAAAATTTCCACATTCATTACGCTGCTTGACAAAAATGATTACAAAAAAAGTTATAGGTAGTTTTATTAAGTGAATATTGTTATGCGAAACATTTTACTATTCCACTTGGGTTTTTTTACGGGATAAATATTCTCCTTACCTTATCCCAGGAACGCAGAAGCTGACGAGTTCCTCCCACCCTGGAAATCCTCAGCTTCGACTCTAGTTTTCCTTAAAGATTACCCTTAAAAATGTAGAAACATATCAATAAATACATGTAAAATAGTACTGGATTTCTCATAACGCACTATTGAAATTGGGCAATATCCCCCCACCTACTTCCAAAAATTCTACACCAAGTCTATCCAATGCCCTTCCATGTGTCACATGATCATAACCAACATTATCTTTAATTGTAATTTTCAAAAAGGTTTGCCCAGAACGTTAAAAGTATCTTAAACACACATAATGATAGCACTTTGTAGAGGCTAACATTTCATCCATATCATGTGCTAGCCAAGCTACTGATTGTTCAGCTGGCCGGGGCCCAAACAGGGCCAATGCTCCTTTACCCACTAATTGGTTAACCCCTGAATAGACAAATATCCTTCAAAAAGGCAAAACTTCACCTTTTATCAGGAGGTTGGTTCCACAGACACTTCCTGTCTGGGAAGTGTGAGCAGGGAGTGCTTCCTGTGACAGGGAGTATGTCAGTTCTATGGGCAAATGCTTATTCTTATTCTTGATACATTCTTAAGTGGCTATTGTCAGCGCTGATAATATTTTCCTGTTTGGGATGAACGCAGCAAATCTTGCTTAATAACTAAAAACACCCCTTTATACAATTAAAGCCGTGACTTGTCTTTAGATGTGCATCTTTTATGATTTATAAAGAAAACATCATATAAGATTAGAAAAAATAAAGGGTTATTTAGACACTCGTACAAGTAAATATATATATATATATATATATATATATACTCTATATAGCTTTATACATGCATGTGTGTATATATACCTCTGTCGCAGCCCTAGGCCTAACCCAGGGCAGCACCACCAGTCATCTTCTCTGCGTCGCTGTCCTTACTGCTGTGGATATGACTTCATATCTCGATTCTCCACCTTTTAAGGACGCGTCGCTACTTATTTACTTATGCAAGTCACCCCTGACAGGATATGGGCCACCAACTACAGCTCTCAGTCCTCTGTCCTGGGCCATAATCTCTCTCTCTGGTTTCAGGTGTAGCCTTGAGGTCGCGTTGCCAGGTTTTTCTTGCACAGCCTCTTTCCCGCTTCCCTTGGAGGTTCCACCTCAGCGCCTGTCTGGTGTAGTTGGCCGGCTGCTTGTGTAGAATTTGCCCTGTCCACCCACATCTTCTCTTTCTGATTTTTCCTATGCTGGGAGTTGGCAAGCTCCCTCCCAAAGATTGGTGTTGCTGATAGTGTCTGGCCAGTGGATCTGGAGTATTCTTCAGAGGCAGATGTTGATAAAGGTCTGGACTCCTGCTTTCAGCTCCATACAGTAGGACTGACTTCACCTTGGAGTTGAACAGTTGAGTCTTTGCTGCCAAAAACAGCTCTCTGGAGCTCCAGATGTTCTTGAGCTGTAAGAAGGCCGCTCTTGCTTTGCCATTCCTTGCCTTAATGTCTACATCATTGCCTCCCTGCTGGTCGATGATGCTGCCCAGGTGGGTAAAGGATGGCACTTCTTCCAGGGGGCTTCCATTCAGTGTGACTGGGTCATTGCCAATGGAGTCTATCTAGAGGATCTTGGTATTCTTGTGGATGTTAAGAACAACGTGACCTCTTTCACCATCAATGTCCTCCATTATGCTAATGGGGCTGTTAGAAAATCAGTGATCTCCCTTTTAACTGGCCCATTGGTGCTATATGTAGCCTGGCAGCCCAAGAGTGTGATTGGCTCCCTGTTTTTCGGCCCCTGGACCTGCCTAGTATGTATAGTATAAAAACCTCTAAGTATTTTTCTTAGCAGTGCTGTCCTGGACAGTCAAACCATTTCAAGGTTATTCCAAACTTTTTCTTGGTTTGATACAAACATCTCTCCACTTTAGAGGTTAGTGGCTAAACCACAAGGCTATCGCAATCCGCACAGAAATAGAACTGAAGGCAAGGGTGTTTTAAGGTTACGTTTCTGTTCAGACCTAATGGTACAAAACCGCCCGTACGCAATCGTCAAAACAACTTTAGATTTTCTAGGAAGAAAAGTATTTAGATACACAAAAACAACATAAAACTGATTTGAAGGAAGTTCCAGACGATTACGCGATAGCCGGCGAACACAGCACTGAATAACTTGGACAGCCTAATGTCTGACACCCTTCTAAAGAAGAATGCATATTATTCTGTGAGTACTTCAACATACGCTCTTCCAAAAGAGAAAATATAATAATAAATAAAACACTCCCTGATGAAACTGTAGCCCTGCAGCTGCAGTCACTGTCCTTCTCCATGGTCTGATGGATTTTGCCAGTGTCACTCACTCTCACTAACTCTTTAATGCTCTCTCACCTTTACTTGCCCTCTCTTACACTCTCTTATTCTCTCTGGCACTCTCATTCACGCTCTCTCGCGGTCTCTCTCAATGTCTCCCTACCTTCTCCACCAAGCACTTTGTGTCCCTGCCTCTGAACACACCCTCTCGTCTGATTGGAGGAAAGGGGAGAGGCTGTCCCTGTGAGATGCTCCGTGGCTCCGCCCTTTAGCGGAAGTACTCCAAGAGTCCAGAATACTGCAGCTGGATTCGCCGAGAAACTAGAGGTGCAGAAACGCTTCTCTCTGAGAGAGATTGAGAGCGTCAGGACTTATCTCCATAACCACGAGGTTCTGCGGTGCACCGCTGCATTTGACGTTCCTTTTACCAATAGTGCGCATGTCCATGTGATCCTAGGATCTTGTGTGCACGCAAGAGGTATGCGCGTGTATGAGGTAATTAAGGCCCATTATGCGATGCCACCTCCTGGTTGGCCACGAATGAACATGGAAGAAGCCTATAAAGCACTGAGCATTCTGCTAAATCATTACCCATAGTTGACGTATGCCTGAATGCCTTACTATATTATACTTTGCTATTGACCGGGCTTCCCATTCGACTCTGCTATTGGTTCCCGATTCTGTTTGATGACCCAGCTTGTCTACTATTCCGATTTAACGCCACAAGTTGATTTTGATGTCGCCCGTTTGTTACTGACCTGTACTGGCTTCTTCTTCCTCCCCTCCTACTACCGTCATAGAGAGAGAGAGAGAATGTGAGGGCAGCAAAAAAAATGTTTCTAATGCTGCGTTTAGCTATAAAAATATTAGATTCAGCAAAGTAGGCGGAACAGCACCTTTATAGCATAACATATAAAGTTACCCAGCAAAAATTAAACCGGTGCGTCCGTCTAGAATCAGCGAACGCCAAATAGTCCCCTACGCTCCTGAAGCTAGATGACTATATGTCTGTTTTGCTCCAAATTTAGCATTGTGCCCCCAAATCACTACAGTGTTCCCTGGCAACCCAGCCGTCTCGGAGCCTTATTGCGCATTCAGAATATATCTCTTCTTTTATTTTTCTTGTAATGTCAGCCAATTAGATGTGACCACCTTCATTTATACTTTGCCTTGAGGCTGACATGCCTTGTGATTGCTCAGTTGCAGCTGCTGAACCTTGCAAACACAAATCAAATTCCAATTACTAACAAGAGCCCGGGGTGGCCCTAAGGTTGAATAAAAACCTGCGCACGACTGTAAACTTTCCACAAAGCCATAGTGCGTAATGAGGAGTGCGCCTGGCTCTGGCTTCAACAGTGATTCTGTCATTTCTTTATGAACTAACTCCACCAACATGTTTATTATTATTATTATTATTATTAATAAAATTATTATTATTAAATAGTTATTTAAATATGCCAAGTAATAAGGGAGTAGTGTACACGGGGTATATCTAACTGTGATATATTGAAAGCGTGGGGCAAGAGGAATATGATCATATGTGTTCACCCGGAGTCTCTGCCAGGAGATAGCCCCACCCCCTACGTGTAGATAACCCCACCTCCACAGGCAGCACTCCCGGAGCAGAGGGAGAGCTCTGCGTAGCCTGCCCATTGGTACGTCCAGCTGATCCCGCCAGCATTCTAATCTGGAGAAAAGTCATCCTGTGCACAGCATAACAAGTGCATGTGTGGTTTCCTTTGGCAGCACTGTAATTATAATTATTTATAACCTCTTAAATCCTCTGTAAACTATTTCAAGTTCTAGAGGCTCATGCTGCCCCTGGACACCACGGCCACATCCATTATGTGACACACACTAACACACACAGAAACTCATGCTAATACACTCATCCAGAGACTCATACTAACACTACCAGCCATTCACAGCCAGAAACACACACTAACATACCCAGACACACACTACCACAACAGACACACACTACCACACCAGACACAGACACACACCAACAAACACACAAACGTAGTCTTTTTCCCATTTCTGTGTTTTGTGGGTGACCTTATGTAAGTCACATAATATTCTATGGCATCGTCGGAGAGGAAATTAATTGTGTCTATCATTTATATTTCATATTCAGCATGGTTATAATTAGAAACTAGGAGCTTGGCGGTTTTGCCCTAGCGCAGCGTGTATTTAAATAGAAGCTGGCTTACTGCAATGCCGTTTAAATCAGGTTAATGTTCACTGTGCCTCCACAACGGACCGGATGAAGCAGATGTCTCTGTTTAGATATTCATGATCGAAGGCCATTTTGTTATAAAGAGAGAGACTCTAGAATGGTTGCTGGTAGACTAGAGCGTCAATTCGTATGAATCTCTGAAAACAAGGACGGACCCCCAACGACACAAGCGAAAACGAAGCAAAGAGCTCTGAATTTTCACTGGAATTTCGTTGGTTCTTTCACTTTCACTCACACTCTCTCTCTGCCTTCCCGATGAACCTCTGCAAAATGGTGGAGCTTCCGGACACCCTCTCTACCCCCCCGATTGGAGTAACGGGGAGAGGGAGCGCACCGAGGCTCCATCCTTTTGCAGAAGTTCCTCGGGAGGCCAGAATAACGAAGACAGATTCGCCGAGAAAGAAATGTTTCTACAACTCTCTTCCTCCACAAATCTATCTGCATTATTTTGGCCTCTGTTCCGCCGACCGGGGAGAGGGTGCGTACGGAGGCTTTGTGTCCATGAAGGAGCAAATGAACAAAGACACAAAAGGCACTGTGTATGGTTAAAGATGGACAGCTCTATAAAATAAATATAATAAATAATATTTAAATAATTAATTTATACGCTGAGTATTCTGTATATAATTATTTAGATTATTTGTGTTTTGTGTGCTGTCAATCAGTATTTATTAATACCTAATTTAGTCAATTGGGTGCTTTTCAGCTCAAAGTGCAGATTTAAATGGCTTTGTTTCCTCTTAGTTTTTTCTCTTAGTATATTTTTTAGTGAACCCTCTGTACCCCTCTTTTGCGATTGAGGGACACCCATATTTATCTGGCTATTAGCTCCACCACTCTTAAGCATTAACTCCATTGACCAGAATCATCGTATACCCTCCTATGCTAACACTCACAAAACAATTCGCAAATTTCCTATAAAGCAAGTTGTTTGTGAGAGTCTACCACTTTTGTGGCTTTCAGACGAGAACATGCAAGGTCTTTACAGCATCTCATGTCCTCGCCCAAAACTTGCAAAATCCCCCACCCCTAGCTATGCATATAATATCAATTTCTTTAGGCTATTTAGAAGATAAAAACACTAAATATTACAATATAATTTTTTTTTTCTTTCTATAAACAGCCATTTCAGAGTCACAGGAGTACACCTATTAGATTTTCGGAGTTGCACTTTTTTAGACAAGATTTTTAGCCGATATAACGTAATTGTGCTCTGTGATTGCCTAGTACATACAACCTGATAGAAGATAAAATAACTCCTAAAATATACTTTTTTATCCCTTTGCGTATTTTAATATATTTATCTAGAAACCTAACAGGGGTTGGAATGGCTGATATGGTAAGATAAATTCAGATATTTTATTTTTTTCATCAGATATCAAATAGAATTCTAAATAGAGTAGCTGGCCCGGTGATTTAGAAACAAGCATATACATATATTGATAAATACCTTGACACACAATTAACTGAATAAAACCTTCAGCTGTTATTATTGAGAGATGAGTCTACATCTTCACATGACAATAACTGGGATATTAGACGTGTCCATCCATACATTCTTCAAAGAAAGTGTTTCCCCAGCCCAACCAGTAAACCCTTTCCTAATTAACTAGGAGGTGACATTTTAATTTTGTATTATTCGTGTAAAGGTGATCTTACCAGAGATATCTATGCTTTCTGCAGCTCCCCAAAATGGATCTGTCTTCACGCTCAATCACAGATTCCAGATATGACTATTCCGGTACGACTGAGAATTTCCTACACAAAACAACATCTCACCCACCAATGACACAAACTTTTAACCTTAAACAAACTGTTTTTGGAGAAATACTAATCTAGTTTGATGATGTCATGGCGTGAAATTCCTTGCCGAGCACATACAATTGTGGTAGAAAACATAACAATTTGTTGTGATCATTGACAAAGATTTGAATGCTTAAACGTATTTTTTGGACTCCCTCCCCCCCAAAAAGAGGGCATTTCATGCTTCTAAACTAAGACGGGACGCGTAAACAACGTACCATATAATTTTGTATCCAGAAACAGTATTTAAGAAATTAAACAGGCTGCCCTGTGCTTACCGTTCGATGCTGTGTATTTAACTCATAATTCACATTTCATTGCCATTCTCCAATGAAATCAATAAACGACTTTTATTGTTAGAAATTGGATATTTCTACTTTCAGAAGTACAAATGTGTATGGCGAATCTAACCAAGGATACTCCAAGTCCAATAGAGATTTTTTACATGTATCCAATATATTGTAAATATACAAAAACCTGGTTTTATCTCATTTTGTCCCAATAAACTCCCTTTGTCTGGAGACCTGGAGGCGGCCATTGCTGTCAGTCATGTGATATTTTGGGTGACTTTCAAGCTCAAACACCACACTGAGCTGATGCTTTAATTAGCCAGAACAAGTGACTAAGTGATTAAGACTGAGCCATTCTACTGTTCCCCATAGGAAGTATGATAAGGAGTTGGGGTGTTTGTCTAGTAGATTGGGCTCAGATATCTCATCAATATAGTATGCAATCATTTTTAAACAAAATATATCGCCAAAATACAAGTTATATGTCATTTTATTATGCGAAACTCTTTGAAGGCAACAGTCCCAGTCTAAGTACTTCTTTATCAGACGAGGTGATGGTGGAACGAAGCCAAGGTCATTTTATTTTTGGAATAACCTTGGACTAGGATATATCAATAAAGACCTCCAAGGACCCCCCAAAACTTACACAAACTAACTGTGCGGCTCTGTCGTGGACGAGGGTCGGCCGGCCGGCTCCTTCACCAATAACATATCAGATCCTAAGAACAAAAAGTCATTGTCTCAATGGTAATGGAGGGCCGGGGTCATTTCATATAATAATAAACGAGGGCTTCGTCATTATGATCACAATGTTTTATTGTATAAAAAGGGCAGCGCGGATTATTCCGTGGAACAAACTTCTGATTTTGCTTAAGGAAAGAATAAAAACAGGACCAGTAGTTTCTTTGTTCTTCGTAAAATAATCTTAATTAAGATCATAGCCCATCACGGAAGCTTTATGGAAGATTATTGAGTTGCTAATTATCAAGGGAGTTTATGCTATATTTATGCTTGATTTAGCGCTTGGAAAATTATACCTTTTGGCAACATGTTCCCCCGCTGAAACGTTTATAAATTTAAGATGTCTGACACAATTGCAATTAGTATGCAAAACCAAAAGGCTCGGCGCCGCTAACAAAATGAGCTGTGAATGTTTTTATTCCAAATAAAAAGTGATTTGAGATGTCTCTTGCCTCAAAAACTGTTAATTTATAGATCCTAATCACTCATTTTATATACGCATTGGGCGTATTTAGGTCGGGGGATGCTGTAGGCTTGACCTTGGGCTTTAACCTTCCCGTGACACAGCCCTGGGGTAACGCTGGGGTATGACATCATATCCGGGGCAGATACAGCACGCTAGGGTGCTAGTGGTGGCAAAGAGGGACTCTAATACGGTGATTTTCCCCAGTTATGCATCAGCAAGGCCGGCCTTAGGGGTGTGCGACCGGCGCCATGGCAACAGAGACGCCTGCCTGGGACTTAAATTAAAACATCGGGGTTTTTTTGTTGTTTTAACTTTATTTAACATCCAGACCGGCAGAGCAAGAAGATGGACGCCTTCCGCTCCCACCGCGGGACTCAACAAGGTAAGGATAATGAGAAGTAGGGAGAGGGGGTGAGGGGAAGGCAGTTAGAAGGGGCAGGGGGGGGCAGTGAGATGGGGCGGGGGGGCAGTGAGATGGGGCAGAGGTGGTAGAAAGGGGAGTTTTGTGACAAGATTTTTTTCCTTTCCTTTTTTGGGATGGGGGGCGCCACAGGAGTAGTCCGCACAGGGCGCCAGAACACTTAAGGCCGGCTCTGTGCGTCAGAGTAGCTGGCCCCCTTGGACATTACATTTATATATATCTATAGCGCCAGCAGATTCCATGGCAATGTACGTGCCTAGGCAGAATACGCCAACGTGGCTCGAAAACCTCTTCTTTAGGAACTCTTTTTCAGTTCTTTCTCGGATTGGAGAAGAAAAACAATTATTCCCAAAGCATCCCTAAAACCAGGGCAGGTTTTCAGCGGAAACCCCAAAAAACCTGACAACCGGCTTCATTTTACAAACCAACTCATTTCCTTTTTTAAGGGCACGTTGGCAAGAGACCAAAAATGACTGAACAGTCTATCGAATGTTTAGGAAAAACAGCGCTGAGCCATTTATTCGGGGCTTCATACCATTTAATTTAACCATTTCATATCTTTCAGAACAATGGGCTGGGCTCTCCGTTAAATGCCCCCACAGGGACTCTCTAGGGCAATACAAATGAATCGGTAAGACAAGTGTTTGCACGAGGATAGCAGTGTCTGTAAGAGGGCAGGTGGACTTCATGGATGCTTGAGAAATTTGTGAAGTTTTTGCCACAAAGTCTGTTGCTGTCTGCCCCTGGTGTGTTGGTGTAGAGCAGGAGACAAAGACCCGAGGAACTGAGGAACCGAGCTCTTATATGCAATCTCAGCCTTTTGCAGGGGCAAATCTGATTAATGTGAGTCCAACCAGTGCCAAGTTTTTGCTCACACTTAGTGTGGCAGTTCTAGAGGGGGCAGCTCCTCTGTTGGATCACAAGGGGCATATAGCCCCATCAGACTTTCGATGGGCTGAAGCTCAGTGTCCCAGTAGGGTCATCCTTGTAACTGGATTGTGGTGTGACTCTGGCATTACGCACCTTGGGTGAAAAGATAAGTTACATTGTGTCATAATAAAATAAGGAATAGTCTTGGCTCCAGTTAGATTTCTTCCACCGTCACAGCCTCTGAAATATTTCTCCATAGTTCTACGCAACCTTCTAAGACAGAACACTGTGATTGGACATCATGTCCCTCCGATGCAAGGAAGAGGACCCGCTGATCAAGGCACATCTTGATAAGTTCCTAGGGGTGCTGCCCTGGATCAGACATAGAGCTGCACCCATAATCACTGGAGCCAAGACTATTCCTTAATTAATTATGACACAATATAACGTATCTTTTCACCCAAGGTGCGTAATCCCAGAGTCACACCACAACCCATCCACAAAACACCCCCATCCCACCACCTTTGCACATATGGTCTGTGGTGACTATGGTTGGGAGAGAAGGCCAAGGGTTACGCTCCTCTTAACCAAATCTTATATACTGACAGCTACAGACCGAGTCCTCAATGACGAGTCACACAGTCAAGCTAGGGTTGCTTTTAATTGAAGTAATTCGCCTGAGTGGGTTGAGTGGTGATCAAGGAAATTTTTTTAAAAAGCTTTATATTGATAAAGAAATTCACCATTATTAGTAACAGCAAAGTGAAAAATGCCTAATAACTGTAATCAGCAACAAGACATATACTTTTATTATTATTATTTTTTTTTACAGCGTTGTAATATAATATTTCATCCGTTGCTGTGGCGTTGTTAATTCACATCATTGTATCCGTATTGCACATTATACGCCTGTTTTACCAGATTAGGTATCCAATTTTGGAACACAATCAATCACCTGAAACCTGAGCTGGTGTTGTCATTGACCTTGTTATGACATTGAGGTATCACACATGATACTCCATTTGTGTTGACCAGTCCTTTTCTCCCACGCAACCCATAAATCACCCACCTTTATATACAGTTATCAGGGTCCCATGTGTTATATGAGCCTCTTAAAAAGTGGAACACCCAGCAAATCTTGTTATTCCTAGTCTCGTATCAAAACACCCTCATTATACTACCTGTAGTAAACACTAGAATGGCTCAGTCTAAATCACCCACCCAGACCTTCTATGCAAGAACGGACTTAATTAGCATTTCCATGCAGAATCACCTTGGTAAATCACTCAGATTAAACTTTTTGGGGCAAAATTAGCTAATGCCAGAACTTTCTAGCTTGTTAGCAAATGTTAACAAATGTCACATGACAATAAACATTTCATGGTTAATTTGAAATAAAGCAAAAATTTGAATGAATTAAACATTATTTCTGGGAAAATGGTACAGTGTTAGACAGTACTAAGAATGGTGCGTCTAATGTTACAATATGGTATGTGCCACAGCACCCTTAAATGTAGGGTACTGATATTATTATTTTAATTATTATTATTGTTGTTGTTGTTATTATTATTATTATTATTGATACATATGTTTTAGGAATAAATAATATGTAAGCATTAACTACACCATTTTTCCAGCCATCATCTAACCAGTTTCATATACAAAATATGTTAAAATTCACATGTGGACGGCATCATAT
Source organism: Spea bombifrons (assembly GCF_027358695.1). Lineage (NCBI taxonomy): Eukaryota > Metazoa > Chordata > Amphibia > Anura > Pelobatidae > Spea > Spea bombifrons. Next base: position 159,558,042 of record NC_071087.1, on the reverse strand, counting down.
CATACACAATAAAGATTGTATCATTTTAGGGTTTGTAAGGAATAGGAGTGCAGGAGAAACCGTGAACCACGCTTCTGTTAATTTATAGAAATGAGACTATTCAGAACAAGTCCACGTTTTTGGCTTACCATCCCACGGAGCAGAACTACTTCTGATGATTCTGACCTATTTTAAAGGTTTTATGTTAACCGTCAGGCCTGGGGTTGACGTTCAGAAGATGTAGAACTTGGTTCTTTTTAATAAGCCTGCATATACCTGGGAGATCTCTGGGTTTGACCTGGAGTCTCTGCGTGAAGCCCTACTTCTCTGGGTCTCCAGGTCAGTTTCTTCTTTCTCTGGGCACGGGAACAGAGTTTGGCCACGCCCACCCTTACCTACTCCCTGCCCACTCTCCACCCACTAAAGGCTGTCAGGGCCAGTCCCCCATGAAGCCACTCCCCAGAAGAGTAGTCTCCCTTGGGAAGTTCCCAGGTAGGTCCCAATATGGGGATTTCAAAATTAGCGACCTGTTGAGGCTCACGTGGTCACCACGGTGACCCCAGGGTGACGGAAAACATATATGTCAGCCACATGGGTCACGCAGTCCGGTTCCACTCCATGGCCACTCAGTACAAAATCACGAGACTCTTGGTGAGACCAGGACAGTCGTTTGCTATGCATGCTGGGAACAGGAGCGACGCCTTCAGTCTCCCTCCTTTGTAGCGCGATAACTATATTCGGCTCAATTTGGAGATCTTTTTGTTTCTAATTATACTCTCAGTTTGATAAATGCGGGCCTCGTGGTTAGAAAGGAGGATGTCGAGGGAGACACACCCTGCGTCCGGCTTTGTTGCATGTCAGACAGACGGACAGACCACCCTAGAATTTCAGTTTTAGATTTTTTACACAATTACAGGGTTTGACCTCTGGAATTAAATGAGGAGGGTTTAGAAAAGAAAACAGCAGATGGCAAAAAAAAAACCTTTGTCATGCAGGAGAAACGTTTGAAGTTAACTAATGGAGTCCCAGAGGAGTCCTTAAAGAGCTTTATCATTTCACAGCCTGTAGTCGGGGAATACTGATACGATGACGGCGGCCTGTGTGATAATACCCCCGATCCTGCCCACAGCGGCAACCACAGCTCAGCTGCATATCAGCCATTTGTGTATCGGAGTCCAATCTACTAGATAAACCCCCCCCGACTCATACTGCCTGTGGGGAACAATAGAATGGCTCAGTCTTAATCACACAGCCAGATACTCTGACTAATAAAAGTCTATGGAGGAACGGACTTCATTAGCATTGCCATAAAGCGTCAGCTCAGAGCCGGAGAAAGTCACAATGGAGCCTCCAGGTCTGCAGATAAAGGAAGTTTATTGGAATTAAATAAAATAAAACCAGGTTTTTGCCAATACCGACCGACATTACTGTATACAGTGCTGGGGGTTATATTACTGTATACAGCGCTGGGAGGTTATTACTGTATACAGCGCTGGGGGGTTATATTACTGTATACAGCGCTGGGGGGGTTATATTACTGTATACAGCGCTGGGGGTTATATTACTGCATACAACGCTGGGGGTTATATTACTGTATACAGCGCTGGAGGGTTATATTACTGTATACAGCGCTGGGGGGGTTATATTACTGTATACAGCGCTGGGGGGTTATATTACTGTATACAGTGCTGGGGGGTTATATTACTGTATACAGTGCTGGGGGTTATATTACTGTATACAGCGCTAGGGGGTTATATTACTGTATACAGCGCTAGGGGGGGTTGTTACTGTATACAGCACTGGGGGTTATTATTGTATACAGCACTGAGGTTTCTTTTTTTTTCTTGGGGTCCCCTTTTAATTCATGCTCATACTGAGTATTATAGCTGCCCGTGCTAATTTGATGAGGAATGAATAACTGCACCACCATAACAAGTATCTGAATGAAGCCTATACAGCATTAACCCGCTATATAATACCATTCGGAATATTAACCTAGCATTCAATTTGACATTTTTTTGTTTAATTCAATTTTTATTTAGCTAAACATTTTACATATCACTATGTCACCTGTGCCCAAGCAGGGCTGTATTTTATGAAAGAGGCCGATCCGCGGGGGATTCACGGCACGAATGCAAAAAGTATCATTCATAGAATCTACAAAGTGAGTTCTGGAAACCGGGATCGCAATACGAAATCTCTATGGATATATTAAACATCGGCGCGGCGACCAGTGGCCAGTAAACTCTACTTTGCTAAAGGCGCGTATAAAATTAAGATATATTTTTGCTCCGTGGAATCCAATCAATATCTCTCAGCATGAGCTTCCTATGCAATCTAACCAGCTGTGAACACGGCCCTTATCGGCCCCATCCGCCACCGGCCGCATGTAACCCTTTCCACGTTTGGAAGGGGATCAGAGATTATTCGGCTGACCAACCATTTTAACCGTTCTAAAAAAAAAAAATCCAAATTTTTTTTTTGTGCAGTTTTATTATTATTTAGAACTTTTAGTTTTTGTACAAAGGATTTTCGAGTCTTCAAAGGTTCTAAATCTAATCACCTTTTTTACTAATGGACATTCCATGCATTTTTTTTCTGGAAAAGGACTCTAATATAACAAGAAATTGAGTGATTTCTGGAGTATTTACAGAAAATGCCTTGCTGTTGGGATATATATCCGTAATCCCCCCCCCTCCCCCGCCCCTGAGCTCTCTGCCTGCATACTGATGAGTTGAAGAAGGCAGAAGATGGATTTTTAGAATAAGATCTCGGCACCTTTGGCCCTTTGCCTGCTGTCGCGAGCGCAGCGGCGGAGACCTTTGGAGGTGTTGATGAAGTCCCCACAGTAAAGTTTGTGTCTTTCGGGAATCCTCCGGTGCGTTTCGCCCGACATTGACCAATAAGACGCCGTTGTAATTGCGAGCGGGGGAAAAAAAAAAGGAGACGGCCGCTCGATATTAGGAGGGAAGATTTTCTTGAACAGACAAAACCCATTAAGTTCAGTGTCATGGAAATATTATTTTTGGGAAAAAAAAACCAGTTCAGGCAGATCATAAGTTTAACTACGTGCTATAAAGAGGAGAGACTGAGAGTTTACTCAATTCTGTTTAACCGTTTCATTAACCTTCATCAAACCTATTGATTTTGGAGGTATATATATATACATTTTAGAATTGAGGCGCTATTTTTTTCGTAAGAAAATGTGATCCGTGGTAAAAGTGGTATTATCAGCACAGATCTCCATTGCAGCTCCAACATGGGCAACTCGGAGCCTTGGGTAAGGTTGCCCAATGGCCACTCAGTAAAATCAACTTATATTTGCTATCTGAGCCATTGGTCATTAAGGTGTCCATAAGCACAGTTTGTGTCCGTCGCCCTGCCGATGCCGTCGAGAGACGGGCTGAAAAAACGCTGCTGGAAGGGAAGGGCCAATTGGGGAGATCGCTGATCTCCTTCTAACTGACCCAAAATGAGTGTGAGGTTTGCTCCATCGCACTGTGTGTCGGCTATGGATGCCGTGTGCTGGGATATGATGTTGAGAGAGCACAGAAGTGAAGGTCTGTAGGAAAAGACCTTGTGCTCCTTCCACAGGACCACCAGGAAGGGATAAAACTAGAGAGTGGGAGAGAAAGGGAGGAGAGAGGGAGAGTAAAGGAAGAGAGAGTGAGAGAGAAAAAAAGAATGCAAGAAAGAGAAAAGGGAGAGAGTGAAAGAATGAGAAGGGAGAAAAAGAAGAGGTAGAGAGAATGGGAAGAGAGGGTTTTGAAAGTGCTTGTGGGAAGGAAGGTTCGTATGTTAGGGCAAGTATTTCTTTAAGGGCAAGTACGTGTGTGTCTGTGTCCACGAGTGAATGCTACAACGTTTGTGTGTAAGGGCAAGCGTAAATTTGTGTTTCTTCCCAGTGTATCTATTCAGGAGCAGAATGATTCATCCTAACACATTTTTAACTTAGAAGAATCATTTAGTAACTCATGTTTTGGTAGCTTACATGCAATTGGCTGTCATTTCAGTAATAGGAGTCTTACTGAGCATGTGCGAGAAGCGTACTTAAGAACACTTCCTGGTCTCAGTCGAGGCAGCTGGGGGAGGAGTTTAAGCCTCATTTCCTAACTCCAATAAATAAAGAACGCCTGCACCGATTTGCATGCAGTAAAATACACTAGAGTCCATATAAAATGGACTAAGCAATGTATTGCTCATTTCCCAGCCTACAACAGCTTTAACTCTATTTTTAAAACATAAGCAGTTGCCAGGGACCTTTGTAAATTTAAATGAGCACGTGGAATGTATATACTATCCTTCTCAACAGCCTTGGTTAATGTATGGAATCCCCTATATAATGCTCCTCTAGTTAAACCAGCTAAACCCCTGTGTCAGCAAATTCTCAGGGGATGAGCACTGGAGGTTTCTGGGTGTCACCGACGGTCTACCACTGATTGTAAATTTCAAAAACAATTACAGAAACATAAATATATTAAAACTTAAAGGAAAGGAACAATCTTACATGTAACATTCCCATTGTCTCCTTGTATGTTTTCAACAACAAAAACATGATTTTAATAAAGCGAGTAATGTGCGATGGACTACGATGAAATACCTCGAATTGGAGCTGTGATTATAGTTAAAGAGACCAAAAAGAAAACATGTCTGTTGATATTGGCTGGTGGCCCCAAATCAGAGTAAGTAGGAAGCGATTCTGTGCTTTATTAGTCTGAAATTCCAATTAAGTGCAGGAAACGTAGTCAGTCCCCCTGATTAATGGGTTAACTTGTTTTAAATGTTTAAATTCCCCGAAGATCTATAAGAATTGCTGGTTCTTATGTTAGGGAAAGTCAGTGAAGGGCGATGTCAGACCTGTCAGACGCAATGGCAGAACTGTACAGCAGGTGGCGCTGTACCAGAAAATAATTAAGGAGGTGATGTCACAATACAGGAGCAACCAATAGCAATAATTAAAAAAAAAATGTCAGGTGCCCTAATAGAGAAATCAATTGTCATATTATTCCAGTGCAAATATATATATATATTTGCAAGAAAAATAAAAGTTTAATATTTTGCATATTTTTTACATTATTTCAAGAAAAAATAAATGTAAATATTTTGCATATTTTTTTTCACATTATTTTAAGAAAAATTTATGTAAATATTCAGCTTTTTTATGTTATTGCAAAAAAAAATTTATGTAAATATTTTGCATATTTTTAAAATTATTTCAAGAAAAATTAAACGTAAATATTTTGCATATTTTTTACATTATTTCAAGAAAAAATAAATGTAAATATTTTTCATATTTTTTTCACATTATTTTAAGAAAAATGAAATGTAAATATTTAGCTTTTTTATGCTATGGCAAAAAAAATGTAATGTAAATATTTTGCATATTTTTTTTTTACGTTATTGCAAGAAAAATGTAATCTTAATATTTTGCATATTTATATATTTTTCCGTTAATATTTGTTCTTTACCTGTAATAAAAATAATGAAAATAAAAAAGGACTAGAAGCAGGCGACCAGTGGCAGGAAAGTCCTCTCATTGAAATTATATACTAAATGTATATTATAGTGCTCTCTGGGTAAGCACGTCAGGGGTCTTGTTAGCCCCCTGGAATTTTTGCACAAACCGGCACTGGATCTGGGCGGCAGTGAGAATACCAAACATGCGCAAGAAGAATGGGGGCCAGAGAAAAGCACCAAGTATATAAAAATGGATCGTGCTGGACCCTTCTATGTCTCACTTTTCACCGAGCTCTTCAAGTGATAGAGTATGGCCTCCATGGTTCCAACATCTCAAGACCTTCCAAACCACAAGTCCTGTAAGCAACACATTAAATATAATATGCTTATTTAGGGTTATCCCCAATATTTCGGTGGTGTTTTGAGGTCAGGGCGGTAGGAGCTCTTGAGGATCAGAGATGGAGGCTCCATATGTAATTATTGAAGACATTGTATCCGTGTTTACAGATCAATAAGATACACGGAACGAACATATTCCAAGGTCTTATGATCATGAGAGAGAGCGGCACGGTCATTATTATTATTATTATTATACATTTATTATATAAACTAATTTATATAGCGCCGTCTTATTCCGCAGAGATGTACAATGACTGCAAAATTTACAAGACAGAACCCATAACTATCAGCCGACATATCCATAAACAATCCCCAATTTGGTCCAGTTCACAGAATTCAGCAAAGTCCACTCAGGACCCTGAATTTAAAAAAAACCCTTATTTCGGTGAAAAAAACGTCAAATGTCTGTAAGTCTGAAAGCATCATTTTTTGTAAGAGTCGGATTCTATTTTTAAAGCTTTGTAGGGTGTTGGAATCTTGGAAAGGAAATTTTGGGTGGTTAAAGGCTGAAAATGCTCCAGGGGTGGGGAAGGGGAGGGGGGGCGGCTGAGATACAGCTTTGGCTGGGAAGGAAATGACATCAAGAATAACAGACACTGCGTTTATGTAACAGCGTCTTCACCTTACCCCGCACAGCAGTCATTAAAGGGGCAGTAATGTCTTATATCAGCCTTCACTACGGGGTCAAGGGCTTACATGTAAGGATATTTTATTTAACTGAGAGGGTGGTAGATAAGTGGAACACCCTCCCAGCAGAAGCGTTAGAGGTTAATACAGTGAGGGAATTTACATCTCAGAGGTCTCTTTTTCGACACTTGGTGGCAGACCTGATGAGTTCTTAAGTCAGACCATAATACAATATGTCATGCACCATGCACCAACATTTCAGGGGTCCAAATCAGGGCACCTATGTTTGCTAGGTGTGACAAAAGGCGGGGTCAGCACCAGATGTGGGTGGGGTTGGGGCGTGACTACCCTATGCACCGCCTCACGACGCCCATCTTCACAGAGTCAGGAGGTGGCCACGAAAGTGGGACAGTGGAACAACTACCTGGGACAGAGGGACCTGAGAATAAGAACAGTCCTGCAAAAACTGGGACTGTTGGGAGGTATGATATTGGCATTATTGCGCCTTACGTTCACTATACACATATCTGCCTCATGTCGCTCTGTCTGGGAAGATATTTCTTCATTTCTATTTGTTTGTTTCCTCCTTTATGTCCTGGGAGTCCACAAAAAAGCCTCACAAATAAACGAGAGGCGACCCCGCTCCACGTTCCTCATCTACCTTTTTGGTTTCAGTCGAAATGCTAAAAATAAGGTCCAAATAAGAAGAAAAAAGGCCGGTATCATGTAATGTCTGCGCTTTATTACAGGGTTGCGGCTACAGTTGCTTGGCAACCGTACGGAGGTGGGAGCGACGAGCATTAAATCGAGGAAGCTCTGACCTCTGGAATAAGGGGCAGCGGAACGTTATCATAAAGCGAGCAAATGTATCCACTACATCCTTTCGCAAGCCATGAAGCCATGAGTAGGCCAATAGCCTACTTTGGGATTGCCACCAAGCGTTATGTTTTACCAGCTGGTGTTCCACCTAGAAACACAGAACCTGCCAGCAGATCGGCCCAATTCGGCCCCCGTCTAGTCTGCCTGTTTCCCCTGCTGTAAAGACTCGAACCTTAATTACCCTCTAACACTTCTGCCGGAAAACACAATAATATTATCGCTTCCGATCCATACCGGGTTGGTTGGCCATGTGGGAAACAGAATGTTGGAAACTAACTTTAATTTATCTCTCTATTATCTATATTATTATTATTTATATATATTTAGCTCCATACATTCGAAGGGTCCGACGATACTAGAACCGACACACTGAGACGATCTGATGCATTAGGGAAAGAGGGTCCGTCTCGAAAGCTGTGTAAATAGGTTTTTTTTGTAGGTCTGGCCAGTTTTGCCAGGAACTCCTGCTTTCACGGAAAATATTCTACACTGTTAATTAATAAAATAGAGTCCAAAACCAGCATTCTAATTTTAGATCCTCAAGTCTAAAAATTCTTAGATTTTTTTTTTTTTCTGGTTTATTATTTTCCTAGACTGATAAATATCCAATTATTTAACGTTTTGATGTCCCTCATCTGGCTACAACCCCCCCTTTTTTATCTTTTGACAATGACACAACTGCTCCGACTGTATCGTCCCCGGAGACTGATACATTGTCACGCAGACAACACAATGAGGTCACTTTCCGAGCTGCGTCTCACCGGACACCCCGCTGGGGACACAATGTCTTTTCAAGGGTAATCCGGTTCAGTGGAAATCAAAAGATTTATTACGTTTATTTCACGAACCGTGAGATTAATTATTAGTAGGTAATAAAATTAGGAGCAGTGATTTGGGTTGTTTGTGAAAATGTTAAACGGAAAATATTCTCTAATTTATTTAATTTTTTTAAACAGAAATATTTAATTCTTAAATGAATGTATTTGAAAATAGTATTTGTGAGTTCACTAAAGCTGTAAAAAACAAAACAAAAAAATGTAACTTTGGGAGAAGCTGCAGCCCCAGAGCTCTGTGAGCGGGTTAAGCCCGACAGAAAGATCTGTAACGGATTTGAGACTCCGCGATAGGTAATTGAGAAGGAAGTTAAATGAATGGAACAGCCTCGGAGAGTAAAGGGAGAGGACTGACCTGATACAAACATTCGAATATGTCAGTGTATTAAATAAGGCCCAAAACCCACAAAAGGAGGAGTTCTAAGACTAGAGTGCATTATTTCAAATATTCAAATATTAAAAGATAGGTAAATGGGATAATGGGAGGAAATTCTATTCAGAAAGGGCAGCAGATACCAGGCTTGTGCATTCGGGCTCGTTCGGATTGAAAGAATGTATGAAAAGTTGAATTCCCGCAGTTGAAATAAAGCAAAGAAGCTGAAGTTCTGGTCGATGCGTCGCAGAGGATCGCTCCTCATAGCTGATCTTTTAATAATCCGCATCATAGCGCAGACATCGCTCCACGTAAATTGGTTACTATTGGGAATGGAACGAAGGTTGCAGAAAGCAGCTTGTGCTGTGGTGACCACAGTGAGATCTTCGTAGAAGGTGAAGACACACGAGATGGACGCCTAACAGTATAAAGTGCCGTGCCAGCCGAGACTTGTCTCACCCCGACCAAGACGAGTAAGAACGTTCCTCCAGGAGATTGAAAATTATTTTCCAGATTGTTTCAAAAAGTGAACATGGAAACATCTAATTTGCTGGCAGAACCAAACGTAAATGCTTAAAACGTACGTCGCTGGTCTCCAGGAGCCACACGCACGTACCGGCTTCTCTAGTTCTCTGGGTTGACACCTGAATCCTCCAGGTCATGGGAATGGGTTCCTGACACGCCCCACTCCACACCCTTTAAATGAGGGGCGTGTCCAGCAACATCAGTGGGAACGCCTACTGACATCAGTGGGAACACCCACAACATTAGCAGTGGGACCACCCACAACGCCAGCGGGACCACCCATGACATCAGCAGGTAGTCCTAGCCATGTCCTGCAAGGGTACGCTCCGGGGAGAGCCCAAAAGTTCCTAGTTATGCACATGCCTAAGCCATGCATATTTAAATTCCCTCACTATATTAAGCAGCCACCTCTGCTGGTTGGCCATTACACTTATCTATATCACATTAGGAAGTGAAAGCATAATTTAAGATAGAATTATTGCTTATGGTTAGACAAAGCTCCACAAGACATTTCTAGAGACGTCTCTGACTTGAAGATGATAGAACCTGCAAAATGAGCAAAATGATAAATCTTCAATAACAGAAGAAGCCTCGCAACAGGAAACAAAAGGGATCGAGACATTAAAAACAAAAAAAAAAACAAAGCAAGAAATGAAAGACAAATTATCAGCGATTTATCAAGAACAGCTCTTTCTCTGGTTTTCCGGCTACGGGTGGGGACCGGACCAGGGGGGTCTCCGGAATATATGAAAGCAAATGATGCAATGGGAGAGTTATTTCAATCAGTTTCTGTTACAGAAACATGGATAGAACCCCCCGTAAGTGTAAAGGGACAAAAAAAAAAATATACTGGAAAATTATGCACCTGCTAAATATATATATTTCTATAAATGTATCTTGTAACAGTGATAGGACCTCTTTGCTTCGGTTTCTCCCTAGATAAGGTCCTTATTTTTCTCCTTGTTTCTCTTTTTTTCTCTTATTTTTCTCTTCGTTTTCTTCTTCGTGTTCATTTTTGTGGGAAAAAAATCTTCGTATTCCACGAATATTCGCCCGTTCCTGTGTTCGGTTCGGCCGAATATTCGTATACAATCTTCGTGTTCGTTTTTTTTCTTTGTTTTGTTGTAGACGGGGTTAATACGGGGTTAACGCGGTACGCACCACGCAGCAGCTTTGGCGCCAGGATTTTAAAGGTCCGTACGAGCAACTCTATTGGTCGCGGGCAGAGGCCTCTCCTGCCATCAACCAATGAAGTGCACCTGCACTTCATTGGTTGGTGGCAGACGAGCCCCCTGCCGGCGACCAATAGAGTCACTCGTACAGACCTTTACCTCTTGGAGCAGGGAGACCATGGTCTCCCCAGGCCAAGTTCCGCTATCAGGGCCGTGCAAGCCACTCTATTGGTCACCTGCAGGGGCCTCCTCTGGCACCAACCATCAACCAGCGCTGTATACAGTATTTGACAAAAACCTTTACCTGCTGACCCGGAGGCCGGCATTGTTGTCAGTCATGTGACATTTTGAGTGACTGAGCTGATGCTTTATGGCAATGCTAATAGTCCATAGACTTTCATTAGCCAGAGAGTCAGGCTGGGTGATTAAGACTGAGCCATTCTATTGTTTCCCACAGGTAGTATGATAAGGAGTCGAGGGGTTCAGATAACAGCGAGAACTCCTACAAATGGCTGAAAACTTTATATAATGGGGTCAAAAACTACAACTGTTTCTAACAATAAAATGTAGTTTTAAACAGGTTTATGTGATAGATCCCATATTTCAGCATCTCTCCTCTGTCAGCAGGAGGGAATACTATATCTAAGTCACAGCCAATGTTTAAGTAGTCTTATCCTACGAGGAATTAATTCACTGATGCGGAAGATTCTACCAAAACTCCTGCCGTCCTTATGCTTCATTACCAGGGTCTGGTTTAGATAACAGAGCGAGAACTCCTACAAATGGCTGATATGCAGCTGCCTGAAAACGTTATATTATGGGACAAAAACTAAAACTAGGTGGTGAGAGTTCCCCTTTGAAGAAGAAGAATTAAAAACCTTTTAAGGAGACCAGAAAGTCTAACCTGATGTACCAACTATGGCCAGTATTGTGCTTGAACCCATCAGGTTGCCATCAGCCAGCCTCGTTGTACCATCTTAATGTGATCTGGGTAGCAACGTGTCTAAGGTCCCCAATAAGCAATATACTAAAATATCTCCTTCCTATGTCTGTCGGCCATCAGCTTTCTTTTACCAGCCATCACATTTTAGAATTTGACTCTAGCTGATACACCTGGTGGCATTTTCATGAGTGTTTCATAGTCTTAGAACCTCTTGTTTTATATTTATCTTGTTTGTTTTATCTGTTTTGTATGCGTTGGCTGCGTTATACCGCCACCTTCTGATCAGATGTGGTATGGCTCATGTCAAATACTCTGCTATTGATTGGTTCAGCATGCGATATATTGATATATATCCTCTAACACTTATAGAACATATTTATTATTTATTGCATGTTATATTTTTTTTTATAACTATCCCTGATTAAAGAAACCTCTCTTCTTCAGCTTCGATACCCATGATTCCCAGCCATATACTTTTCTGCGTTTCTGAACTCGCAAGCTTATTGACTCCTCCAACAACTTTAATATTCAGTCTCAGAAGAGCAGCTTTTTTTGCTTTCAGGTTCTTCCCGAGGTTGACTTGCAATCTCCATTAAGTTCGGCAGGACTGGGGGGGGGGGTGGCAGCCCCTGTGCCGCATATCAATGAGCCTCGGGCTCCCTGCAAAGCCACTACTCAATGAGCCGGTTAAAAGGGAGATCACTGATGTCCAGAGGCGGCCCATTAACACCATGGATAGCTGTGCCGAGTCTTCTTCCAGAGTTTCCTTCCGTGAAATTCTCCCTTTAAAAGTGGAGCGCGAAGTTATGACATCATATCCCGACACCCAGTAGCGAGGACAGTGGCACGGAGGGGGTGGCGGACGACACCGCCCTAGGCGTAACATTACAGTTAATACATACATCTATCGGTTAGTATTGATATTGTAAGGTCAGAGATAACCTAAAGGGAATGGATAATCAAGTAGATGCTTAGAACAGGACGTTAGTGAATAGGTCCCCGGAGTTTTCCCTGCATCGCTCTTGGATGTATCTTTGTGATGTCATCATCTCCTCCTTCAAAACAATGTCTGCAGCTCCCTTTTTTTCTGCCCAGTGTAACTTCTTCTTCTGCTGACGATCGTTGTTGATCTTGTTGAAAGAATACCGATGGGATCCATTAGATGGAATGTAAGGAAATTTTAATTTACCGAGATGGTGCTAGATAACTGGAACGGCCTCCCAGCAGAAGTGGTAGAAGTTAATACGGTGAGGGAATATAAACATGTGTGGGATAGACATACGGCTCCTGAATCTAAGACGAGACCAACTACTGATTAAGCAGGAAAAACATTTTTTTGGTTTCTCTCAATGAAAATGTCAACTCTAGGAACGCCATCACTGCAGATCATCCCCGCTGTGGGCAACACAGCTTCTCCGCCAATCCGCCTTCACCAGGAGCATCAATACCTAATGATTCCCATGGACCTTCCGTACAGAACTCTTGGGATGTTCAATTCTCTTTTCTCAACAAACACAGATGTATCATTTTTTAACATTTAAAATATTCCACCCCAATTCTATTGGCAAAAAAAACCCATCAGCGATTCACAAACGAAAATAAAAATCAAGTTGTCATTAAATGGAAAACACCCAACATACCTGCACATAATGTATCTATTAATATGTCCAGAAAGTTCTCATTTCAATAACCCCTATGAAATTGCACGTGACATAAAGACATTCCTATGACGTAAAACATCAGATGGGACAGCCTCCCAGCAGAAGTGGTAGAGGGTAATACAGTGAGGGGATTTAAACACGCATGGGATAGGCATACGGCTCCTGAATCTAAGATGAGGCCAACTACTGATTAAGGTTTCCAGCAGGAAAGGGGTTAAATAGAGACTTAGTTCTCCAGATTTAACCACTTGAATACCAGGTATTTTTGTTTCTTCAGGGATGTTGTAGGTGGGGATCCATTACAATTTATTCCTAGCTGATGATAAAATGTGTTTCTTTTACCTGTTACATGAATAACTTATTAACCTGATCAGATACATCCATGGAAAGGGAGCAAAACCAGGACAGTGGGGTGCTGCACAAAGATCAGGACTGCCTGTCAGAAACTGGGACTGTCGGGAGTTACGATTATCACAAACCAGCTGGAATTTCATGCATCCTACCCAGCGTTCACCAGACCAGGACATCGACAATCATCTCCAGAAACAACAAGAAGACGGACTGACAACACAGAGCTTGGTGGGGAGCGGAAAACAATGTAATAATAATAATAATAATAATAATAATAATATCTACAATGTAGCGTCTGTCGTATCGATATAGACGATAGCTCCGCCCACCATTATATACATCGAACTGGTATAATATTCAAGCGATAAATAGACTGATACAAATATGCTGCAGCACATCCAGAACATAGATGGTTAACATGATTTACTACAAAGATACTAGCATTCTAGATTCCAAAGCCCTGGAACTAAATATTTCATAACACTCCAAGAGATTAAACGAGTAGATGGAGCTATTTTATTTTTAATTTAATGCGGAATTGGAGGCCTGGACTGGCCATCTTGGCACATGCGACAAATGGCCGACAGGCCAACTGCGCTTTACACGCGCTGCCCGAGCTTAATAAATGTAACATGTAGCCACATGTATCCAGCTGGTGGTCGCACTCAGGACCAAAGTGGCCATCTGGCACACTGGGCAAAAAAATAGCCTCTGTGACATCATCAGCATTCCTGGGAACTTTATGGTTCCCTGGAGCACCCCACTAGTGTGATGCGGGCAGGAAGTCGCACTGATGTCGGTGGGCGGTCCCATGAGGTTGTGGGCGTTCCCGCTGATGCTGTGGGCTTTCCTGCTGACTTTACGGGACATGCTGCTGTTTAAGTAGGAATTGGGTGGGGAGTGGGGCGTGTCAGAACAATGCTCCCGCAAACCGGTGTTTTCCGGTGCCGATTCGGAGAAGCAGCACTTCAACCAGAGTCCCGGAGAGTTCCCAGATATGGTGATCAGACGGCTGCCAGACTTAAATTGCCAGCTCTGCTCGACCATCGCCAGTCCGGCCTGGCCACACATACACAATCTACCGCGAGACATCGCCGGTGATCATTACTGGGAACTTCCTAGGACTGGCCCCTGGTACTCGCCCTCTGCTGCTTATAAGGAACAGGAAGTGGGCGTGTCTGCAGAGGCAGGACTACCCCTAAATACATGTAAAAGGGGCGTGGAGTGGGCAGTGTTGGGGTGGGTAGTGGGCAGGGCCAAACACCTCCTCCCTCCCAGAAATTAAACACGTTAACCCCAAGGCCCAGTAATCAGCACTGATTTTGGGGCACTTTCATGTAAAATCCAGTTCCAGTTTTGCATCCATAAATCAGGATATTTAGCAATGTTTAAATGTTTAATAGCTTCATTTCTTACAGTTCTTGTTTTAGGCCACATCTCTCAAGGAAGCATTTCTAAGGCAAAGTACCGGATGGGGATCAATCAGCCGGCAGTCACCACCGGTTTCCATAGTAACTACTTCACTTTTAGAACTTTTCCCCAGAATCGGCCCAGTTTTGCCTTGATAAATACGACCCAGCAGATTCCATAATTACTTCGTCTTGGAAATGTCTAAAATCTGTAAAACTGATCAGTCGCAGCAACAACAAAAACCCCTGTGAGACTTTAAAAGTAATGCTCTGCGGGTTATTATCATACATACGGAATATATTTTATATTTTATAGTATATCTGATATACAGTTTCTAATATCATGCTCTCGTAAAAGAAGAAAATGTAACACATCTCATCACCAGACCATAATTTCTTTATTCCAACTTTTGAATATTTAAAATGACATTTTTATAATTTTAATCGCTTTATATATTTATATATATATATATATATATATATATATATACCATATATATATATTACTCAGCTTTTGATCCTTGAAGTTACAGTAGTGTCCTTAGTAAATTGTTATATTATTACCCCCCCGCCCACCCCCTATATCAGGTTCTCTACCTCCCCAACAGCCAGCCAGGGGTACATCCATGCCACATATAGTCAGGCGTCTGAATGTGAGGATGCGCTGAACTTCTCTCTGTATTTAGAAATAAGCCGGGTTCAGCCTCTGCTCACCTAGCGAGCTATAATTGAGCGTCATAAAAAATGCGTTACATTACATTTATTTACGTCGCACGTACGGCCCCTCCGGCGGGTATAATGGGGTAAGACTGGACTGCTTACCTTCTACGTGCTGTGCCCGGTTGGCAGGCAGTGTTGCCTGGTGTCTGCGCAGGGAGACAGGCAGGCTGCACCAAGCAGCTAATCACAGGATGCTCTGATAATAACGTCTTCGCCGCTTCCTCGTCTCGATGTGCCTTTTTTTTTTTTCTTTTCTTCCAGAGGTGATCAGCTGAAATCTAGTGTACGAAATATCCCGGATGTCTTGCACTCGGCGTCTACCCCCCTGTCCATGGCTTGATCCGTCCTCATCTCACAGTCTGGCTTTCTTTTCTTAGTTGCACACAGAGATGCATTGCTCTCACCCCTCCTTTACTTGCCCTTTCTCCCTCCACCTCCCCGGCTCATTTCATCTTTTTTTTTCTCCTCATCTCTGTCCTTCCCTGTGCTGCCTTATCACCCAATCTCTCTCTCTCTCCCCTGTCTCTCTTTTGTCGCTCTCCCCCTCTCCCACCTTCCTCTCTCTTATACTTTATTTCCCGTATGTCCACTGTACTTCTACTTATCTCATCAGATTCTATCTTTCTCGCTTATTTTCATTAAATGTGACACAAGTCACCCTCGGGCATCGAGAAGGTGACCCAGTAGCTTCACCTTTCGGAGAAGTACGCGCCGTTAAAACGCCTGCTGCCCACTCGGTATCGTCATTTCATACAACAAATTCTTATTCCGACACATTCGAGATCTCCGTCTCTGTTTAAAGGCGAAGCGGCGAATTTGTTCCAATGGTGAAGGAAAAGAAATCGTCCGGATTTCACAAAACAATAGCTTTAATGTAAAATAGAATTTCCTTTTCATTCCATTGGTGAGGGTTGACATGGGATTCTCTGTCTCCTATCGCTTACCCTTTGATGGCTTCCTTACAATTTGTGGTCAAACTCAACATTCTTCTAGTTGAGTTCCTAGTAGGGATCTCCGAGATCTCGAAACCTTGTGTCTCATGACTCTACATTCTATGTTGGCCCAATTAAAGGTTTCCACCTTGACTTATGACCTCATCTTCTCTAAAAAAAGGCTATTTCCATGTGTCTTATCAAGCTGGCAGTGAGAGTTACTAAAGTTTTTAAGTCAAGTTGGCAGCCTTTGTGTTTTGCGCTAACCTGGGCAAGATCCAAGATGGACCCCCCCCCCAAGAAGTCTAGCGCTTGAGCATTTTGGACCCAGGACCCTATGACTAATCTACTTCGGGCAATACAGGGTTTAGGTTGATCGCCCAAAAGGCCAACTGGCTTTGACTCCATCTTCTAGGAGATCCTCCTACCTACCACCAGCCTAGTCCAGAATACAACAGAACCAATACTGGACCACATTGTCCAGAATCTTAAATCCTCCAATGAATAGAACGGGTGGAATTGTCTTGAGCAGTCATTGAATATTTTTTCTAGATTTGTCATATTTTTAGGGAAATTACTATATTTTTTTTATACAAGTACAGGAAACATTTTTTAACGTCCATTGTCGGGTCCCTCAAGCCTTATGGTTCCTTAGGGCAGATGGGGTAGCATCTATGTTCATAAAAATTATAATTAGAACAGAGACTCATCTTCTCGGTTATCATGGTGCAATGTATAGATAATGATATATCGGGAAAAATTCAGCTTTTTTTTTTTGTCTAGAATAGCAGCTTTTCTTACTTTTCAATAAATCTGTTTTCTTTTGTTAATTTCCCCCCAAAACTTCCCCGCTCAGAAACATCAATAATATAGATTAGACTCAATAGTACAGAGAAAAGGGGAATCAATGAGAAATTCATTTAATTTATTCATTTTACCATATTTCCCTTTAAAAAAATATGGATTTTTTTTTAATGTCCGTTAACTAAACATACAGCATTAATCTCGCAAATGGGATTGGGTTGCAACATTAGGGTCGTAAGAGGCAATTAGGCAATATTCTAGAAGCTGGTTAAAGGTTCGGACTTTCTTTGGATGGTATGTTGGATTTTTTTTTTTAATCTATTCGGAAAACGGGCAAAGGTTATTTTAAATAGCAACGCTGGTTATTGCCGGCAAAATGCAATTTCACATTCTCTGCAGGCCGCCGAACGCAAGAACCTCTCCTGTTCTGTATAACAGCGGATTCTGCGGAGAATGCACCGCTAGGGTCCTTAATGCAGGGTTCTAAAGTATTGACTCCCCTTAACGTGCGCCGATAATCGTAAAAAATAATAATTAAGAAGGGGAAAAATGTATGGGAAAAAAAATGGCTAGTTTTTAAATGTTAAGAGTTGAGTTCAGTATACATGTTGTGTTATCCGTGGCACATAGGGCACTTAATGAAAAGATCTATAAGTGAACGAAAAATAAATAAAAAAAATTAGCAGCCAAACAGGAAGAGGAGATGCATTCTGGGAAACAGAAGGCTTTTTCTTGAAAAATAATAATAATAAAAAAAAATATATATATATATATATATATATATATATATATATAAATATATAAATTATATATATATACCGGTATATATGCTTGGGAATCTGCTGGCATAAAATGTAATAATAGAAAAGCTGACAGGTTTATATTCATATTCTAAAGTTGCCACGGTGATGTTCTTGGCCAATCCTGAACAGCGGCCCCTTTGGATTTTGAGATTTGAAGTCCATCGTTAGAAGCTTTGATGCTTTATTTCTTTTCTTTTTTGTATTAATATCTGCGCTCCAGATTAAATCATCAGCTGCCACCAATGACTGAGCGTTTTCCGGTCCGGCGCCGTGACCTTGACTCGATGACTGGACTCTCGGTGGCTCTTGGCTTGGTGCCTGCCCTGACTTATAGTCTGTTTATAGTCGGTGACTGTCACTCATCGGTTTGTTGAAGGCTCTTGCTTCCACTTGGCTACATATTCCCTGACTGAGGGGACCTCCCGCTTCTTAGATACAGTTTTTGCTACATTCACGCAGTTTGAGGAAGATTCTAACCAAGTAAAGATCCATCTCCTTAAAAATGTACCCCTTAAAGAAGTATCTGAGCCCAGAGCCGGCCTTAGGTTTTCCGGCGCCCTGTGCGAACTACTCCACTGGCGCCCCCCCTCACTACCCCCCCTCTGCCCCTTCAAACTACCCCCCCTGTGCCTTCAAACTACCCCCCCGCCCCTTCAAACTACCCCCTATGCCCCTTCAAACTACTCCCCTCTGCCCCTTCACACTACCCCCCCTCTGCCCCTTCAAACTACCCCCCCCTCTGCCCCTTCAAACTACCTCCCCTCTGCCCCTTCAAACTACCCCCTCTGCCCCTTTAAACTACCCCCCCTCTGCCCCTTCAAACTACCCCCTCTGCCCCTTCAAACTACCCCCCTCTGCCCCTTCAAACTACCCCCCCCTCTGCCTCTTCCTTCAAACTATCCCCCTGCTCTCCCTACTTCTCCTTATTCTAACTTACCTTGAGGAGTCCTGCCGGCATTTCATGTTGAGCGCCGGCACCGCGACGGAGTCACGGAGAGTAAGGGGCGTCGAGCAGTTGCTGAGAACTTCACGAGCAACCGCTCGGCGCCCCTGCCCGGGACATAAATGAAAACATTGTTGTTTTTTTTTGTTGTTGGTTTTTTTAACTTTATTTAACATCCTCCATGTTAAATAAAGTTAAAAAAAACTTTATTTAACATGGAGGTTGTTAAATAAAGTTAAAAAAACCAACAATGTTTTCATTTATGTGCAGAGGGGGCGGCGGAGGACCCTGCGGCGGCGGCGGCAGCAGCGGCGGCTGGGGAGGACCCGGCGGCGGCGCCCCCTGGAGTGTGGCGCCCTGTGCGGTCGCACAGGTCGCACACCCCAAAGGCCGGCCCTGTCTGAGCCCCTCTGATTTCCCCAGACTGAAAAGAGATCAGCGAGGAGAACATTGTCATATTCCTTTCCCTTCTGTTAGATTGTAAGCTCACAAGCGCACAACCCGAAACCAAGAGATCCCAAAGTTAAATCAAATAATCCAGGGGCGTCCAACCTGCGGCCCTCCAGCTGCTGCAGGACTACATCTCCCATACTCCTCAGCCAGCCCCTTAGCTTAGCATTATGGGAGATGTAGTCCTGCAGCAGCTGGAGGGCCGCAGGACCCTAAATATGGCAATTACGTAACACTGGAAGAAGTTAACCTATAATCTACAAGATTAGGAAATTAATAGCTATTTTGCATTTTTGGGTCACAAATTCTGTCATTTCTGTCCCTAAAATGCTCTCCTTCTTGTTTGCTATGATTTATATTGGTAAAGTAAAGCAAAACCAAAAAAGATCCATATTTTTGCCTAAAAAAACGAAAATATCCACCCAGCGGCCCAGACTATTAGACATTCTGGGTCTGATTTGTTACAGATTATACCGTTTCAATGTACGGCACTCCATATTGGCGAATAAATTGTGGAGGTTATTAAGGCAGTGGATCATCGCGCCGATCCGGCGGACGGGAACATGCATCCCGCGACACATTCATTCCGCTCTTTATCAAGAGAAAATCATTCTGATACAGAACTTGGTCCGCGATCCGCTGACATTCGATATAAAACAAATCTCTCGGCGCGTCTGGGAATAGGAGAGGGTTTTTTTTCGGCAAAGTGCACACGCAGGACATCTTTCTCATTCCAAGTTTCGTGTTAAGTTGTCCTTCCCGGCACAAAACTTCTCGGCAGATGAATTTGTTTTTACAGCTGGGTAAATCGGATCTCTTTTGAGTATTTATCTTTGGAGAGAAAAAAAAAAATACTTTAATGTGAATCTAAAAATTCAAAGACAAAAGGCAGACCCTTCCTCGGTAATGGAAAGAGCTTTATTGATTTATTTAGCTGGGCACCAAAAAATATAAAACATAGGAGGGCGATATATTTCTTTGTGGCAGGTAAGATCCTGTATAGCTTGGGGGGGAGAAGAGAGAGAGGATGGGAGAGAGGCGGTTAAATACATTAAGGGGTTTAACAAAGTACAAGAATGAGATCAAGACATTCATTTACTTAGATTTGGAAACAACTCATGTACCTGATATAGCATCTATATTCTAATTTAAATATTACACGGTATGCTGTACGAGCTGTACTTCTTAATATGCTTGATATGCTGGGTCTCTCGGAATCTTAAGAACCCCACAAAGCATATGTTTCGGAAAGCACAGGCAACCTAGAGAAAGTCACACAGGTCATTCTGGCACTTTTCTCATATCAGTCTCCTCGCCAACTTCGTTTCTTCCACTTCTGATCACGCAGCTTGCTGATCACGCAGCGATCAGTAAGCAGGGCTCTGCCTTCCTCATCACACTGTGGGTGAGCAGCTGTAGGTGATCAGCAGGGAGTCCAGCAGGTTCATTCAGGCCTTCGGTGGTCTCTAGAACACTAAGGGGTCCCTCCTGTGATGGTAGGGCTGATCACAACTTCACACCATCTAGTAACATTGTTTTTTCTAGACAGACTTCTCCTGCTGATGCGAGATAGAGAGGGACGGAATATTATGCGCCTGGCGTTAAGTGGTAATATTATGTACCCGGTCCTTAATGGGACTTAAAAGCCCCAAATCATTTTTTCCTTTATTTCAACCTTTACGCTTATACCTGTCGTGGGTTAGCCACATATAGGGGTGGAATTAGGTGGGAAAGGAGATAGGAGAAAGGCAGGAAACGGGCCGGGCCGTGTGCCAAACCACCACCCATAGATCATTATTGCTTATCGATTATTAATGTTATTTATTGATTTATATAGCGCCATCATATTCCCCAGCGCTGTAGAATGGGTAAACACAACATAAAAAATAGCGCATCGCATATCAAGTTAGACTTATAGAAACAGAAGGTGAGTAGGGCGCTGCGCAGAAGAGCTTACAATCTAGAGATCAGCCGTATGATCATTCACTGTAGTGGCGTACTCAGGAAAGCACTCGGGGAGCCGTTACGCCCGGTCCGGTTGCTGCATGTCCCCTCTGTAGCTGGGTTTAACACGGAACCAGCAGCTTCCAGTCCATCTCCAACAGGACTTCATCAAGAAAGATAAGGGGCTTCGATTACGTTCCTCGTGGACACACTAAGCAGGGGCATAGAAAAGGCCGGGTAGGATATTTCAATTAATCAATTAATCAATTAATAATAAAAAATACCCATAAAGGTTTCCTAAAGGAGTAAAAAAATGAATAAAATAAAAATCGCTAGGAGCTAAATACACGAGCGAGCCGGGGAAGGGTTAAACGTCTCCGAAGTGAAGCTGGGGAGTAATGATTGACTGGAGCCGGTGATTAGGAATCCGTCAGCTTGGTGCACTCTGCCGGTCCCTCTCCGAGCGCCGGCAGGAGGACAGAATGGTAATGCGGAGACGGCGGGGAGCGAGGCCAGCCGAGGTCACACGACGCAGCTCCACAGCCCTACCTGAAGAGTCCTTCTTCAGTCCCATTGTTCTTACACAAAGCAATATAACGCGTAATATATACAATAGTCACTGCGCCTCGCTGCTTTCACTCTGCTTTTCAGCTCTCTTATTTATTTTATAATATTTATATTTTTTGTTATTTTGTAATGCCGAGCGGGGATGAATTTATTTATATGACGACGATATCACTGATAGAGCTGGGCAAAATCTGTCGCTCATATCCAAAATACGGCAGAAAGTCTCATCATGTGTCGCACAGAGCACTTTGGCTCGATCGGCCACTGGTCCACCGGGCATTTGCCCCGCGTCACAGATGGCCCGTTTTGGGGCTTTTCTGTGGAAATTTTTGCCCGTTCATCCAGTAGAGCGTCTGTAAAGCAGGTATCCCCCCCAACTCGATTATATACCCATTGCCTTGGGTAAAAGCTGGCATCACCACTTGGCATGACCGTGAACATGTCAATCACTGCGGTTTACTCAAAGACACCTGCAAGACCTTAATCTTTCCACGTGATATAAAAATCCTGGACACGAAGCACCGATAGAGTTAACGTTATATATGGCTGTAATATATATCAGTACGCTTATAACATTATAAATGAAAATGTGAGCACACGGTCTTTATAAGTTTATTAACGTAAGCCTGTAACGCCGTCACCCAGGAGCCCAGAAGTTCTTCTCCTTGACACACCAAGCAAGGGATGGAGACCCAAGAGGACAGGGACTGATGATCCCCACAGTTTGGAGGCTCTAGTGGCGGTGGCTTTACACCACTCCAGCTGGCGCATGGCATTGTGCACAGTGATCTCCGGCTTGTGTGCAGCTGCTCGCCCATGGAGACCCATTTCATGAAGACCCCGGCACACAGGGCTTGAGCGGATGTTGCTTCCAGAGGCAGTCTGGCTCTCTGTAATGACCGATGGTACAGAGGACGGGGATGCTCGGCGGCAGCGTTCTGCGAGGCATCTTATGACAGCGCCTGTGGCCTGTTAGCTGTCTATATGCTTGATTTTTTTACACCTGGTAGCAATGGGGTGGCCATATAGTATATATATATATATATATATATATATATATATATATATATATATATATACATTACACTAGGTCTCACAGCTGATGATTGGTTTATTATTTTATTTATTATAGGTAAAGCTATACTTTTGCGCCACCTGCTGTCCAAACCTGATACTACATGCAGTGTGGACACCACTCAAGGTACTTTTTATAATAAAGTGGAATAAAGCGGGAAAAAAATTATATCTTTAGTGGCTGACAGAAAGGATAATACTTAATGCAAGTTATCGGGACACTGAAGTCCCTCTTTCAGACAGGGTTAAATAAATAAAGCTGAGAACAATTGTTACAGAAATACAAACAGAATGAAAAAAAATGGATGCTGTAAGTGACAAGTACAGGGCGAAAGGGACAAAAGCCCGTTATATGTAATGTGTATATGTATATGTAATGGGCAATGGCATTTTGTGGCCTAGGGTGACTAGGTGTAGGTTCTGGGGTGCCAGGTCCTCTGCCATTGCTCTCTGCACCAAGTTGGCACATCCTCCATGGTGCTTTACATGGCGGCACGTGGCTGTAAGGGAAGGGGCGCCGGGATATGACCTCACATCCCCGTCATAGAGGAGACGGCAACAGGGGGGCTGGGAGTCAGGACTAGGGCATCATAGATACACCACAGGAGATATAACATCGAGGCAAGAGGAGCAAGGAAGGAACTAGTGAGTAGTGAAGAGTTTTTGGATGGGTTACACAAGTAATTATGGATCATAATGGAACATGACCCCAGTCTCAGATTTAGGCCAATATTTAGTGTATCAAACAAGTGCATGCGCGGACCTGTGACTTCATGGAGAACTTGCATGAGACTCGGTTAAATAAAACCAATCCCCTGGTTCAGAGGGGGCTCAATTTAATTAAAAAACTATGGCGTCCAATCTAGCACCCTTTGGGAGCCATAAAGCTATCATGGTAGAGCTGGCACCTTCTGGCCCGGGGGCAGGTAAAGCCAAATGGCCCCATTGGCCCTTTTCCCCCCTGGTAACAACACACTCATGCTTACGCACACTCTTACACACTCCACACAGAATGGGGGTGAAAGGGACCCCCGTTTTATTATTATTAATTCATTAATTAATTATTAATTTATGCCCGGGGGGCTCACAAGTCACCTTGTAACCTCAACTCCCATTTGCAACTTGCAGACTCCTTGACTCCCCCGCATACTTTTTGTGTTAATCTAATTTATTTTTTGCCAGTACGCAACCACCCGTAGTTTAGTGAATAAACCCAACTGTATCAGCCTTCTATCAGTAAAATGATGGGCAGGACACATGTAGTATAACGAAGCATCTTCTCTTTTGTATTTGTTTTCTTGCAGTTCCACAGACAGCCACAAGGGGCACCAAAAGGCAGTTGTAATTCATCTCTGTGGTCCATCTGTCCCTATCCGGTGCCTTTCAATGTATGTTGGGCTGGGCGGGTTGGGGTGATTATATATTTGTGCTCTCATCAGAGTATTTTGTTTTATTTAAGCATTTTTTTTATATTCCACCCTGTTCTATAAAGAAAGATGGAGTCTCGGCGCCATACCTTCTCTGCTGGTGCGTCACACCCTGAATCAACGTATAATTCACACTATACGCTCCTCAACCAAATACGCAACCTGCAAAAACATTTATTGGCCATGAATAAGATCTTTTTGTGGTTGAGACATCGGTTTTATTGGCTGTTTAAATCATAAACATTGTTGCTTATTTGGGAGCTGCGCAGGTAGAGGGCGCCACCACCGGAGGAGCGCAGCACCAGCGACGCGGCTCTCCCCGGAGACCCTGGAGACCACAGCCAGCCCGGCTGTCATCGCTGATAACAATGCAGGAATTCATTCATTCGCCTTTGTTTCTGTTATTCCTACCAAGCAGCTGTTTTTTGTGGTCCCCTCCCCCTGGAGCTCTGTAAAGCAGCTCTTTCCTCCCCGACGGAAACTCGCGCATCTCCATTTCCACTTTTGAGGTATGCTCATCGATGCTTCCGTTGCCATGGAAGCAGGCATGCCAGGACTAGCCGTCGGGCATCTGCCTGGTGGGCTCCTGGGCGACATCACCGCACCCTGTCTCGTTCTGGAGCTCCAGCGGCTGCAGCCACCCTGATATCCTCAGCCGGCCGCTGGCCTTAAAGCGCCAGGCACCGGAAATAGGAGATAAATACGCCCATAGGGGTAACTCTATACCCCTTTTGCCCGACTCTAATTAAGATTGCCCCGGAGGCCTCTCTATCAGCTGTCGGGGGCAAGTCCAGAAATCCCCCAGGTATGCACTAAGTCCATCTCACCGACATCCACAACTTACCCAAAAACCCCTAAAATCTCCCAAAAGGCATCATAAAAACGGGGGGAATACTCCAGGAATGCGGTTATTTTCCACATGGAATGAGATGCCCAACTCTCAAGCCTTAGACAAAAATGTTCATTTCTGTCGATTAAAGGGTTAATTTACAAAGCTTTTCTATTATAATTCCTAGGCTTCCGGCTGCTTTCCAAACCGGGGGGGGGGGTTATGAATGATTCCAGTGCTTCTGCACTTAACGAGACCTCTAGATTGTAAGCTCTTGTCTGCCCCTATGAATGTAGGGACTGTAGGAAGCGCTGCGGGAATTGTTGGCGCTATATAAATAAACGATAATAATAATAGTAATATTTGTATTGCTGAAAGGTGAAACGTTTATCGCTCTGATACGTTGAGCAAACAAACCTCCGCAGTTCCGTTATTCTATTCTTTCCTCTGGAGGTTTCATCACGTAAAACACAGACGCATTGTCAGGTTCCATGGCAACAGCCTATCAGCGCTTGCGTTCGTGTCACATGACCATAAAGGGTTCCTGGCAAAAAAATACATAGTGATTTCAAAAGTTTCTAATCCAGGATTTGTTTAATTCAACCGGGTGCGTGGAAGAGTGCTATGGAATATGATGGCGCTATATAAAACAATTAATAATAATAATAATAATGAAAGCCTTTTATTCCTCATACGCAGTGATGTCATCCAGAACACATATCCGTTTCGCACGTTGCTGACCGGCTGCCCTGCAGTATGTATGATGTATAGGTGACTGACCCCCTCCTGTATAGGTGTTTACACCGCACACACTGCAGGGGGCAGCACTTTACACGCACCTGGAAACAAGGATATTCCAGCAACATGTATATAAATAAAAGTGACGGGGCGCCGCCAGCGGCTGGTTTGTTGGCGATCTACCGGCCGGTAAAAAGGTCTGCGGTTATGACATCGGAGGTGACCGGTCGTCTTGGATTCAGGAGCCGTATGTCTATCTCATGCATGTTTAATACCCTCAACCACTTCTGCTGGGAGGCTGCTCCAGTTATCTATCCGACCCTCTAGTGTTAGATTCCGGTCTCTGGTTCTAATATTTCTCCTCCTTTGAAATAAACTCCCCTCCTGTACTTTGTTAACTGTTTAAATGTTTCTCCCCAACCCCCTCTCTCTGAATTCTGAATGATTTTATAATAGTAATAATAATAATAGTAATAATAATAGTAATAATAATAATAATAGTAATGGTAATAATTAATAATAGTAATAATAATAATAGTAATAATTAATAATAATAATAGTAATAATTAATAATAATAATAGTAATAATAATAATAGTAATAATAATAATAATAGTAATAATAATAATAATAGTAATAATAATAATAGTAATAATAGTAAAGCAATGCCAGGTTATGCAGAACAGATAGAATGACGCGCCTTCTGTTCTCCATGGGCTGCGCTGCCTGTCTGGCTCAGTGGACTACATCTCCCAGCATTCCTCGGACCACCGGCTCCTTTCCTCCAATCCACGTGGTGCGGGCAGGGGCCGGCCCGTGACGTCACATTCCTGCATTCTCTCTGCTTGTGTCAGCTTGGCTGTGCGCTCCGGTGGCCCCTGGCGCTCTCTTCCGGGACCCATGAGACTCCGAGCAGAGTAGCTGCCCCGGGGAGGTGGTCGGGGATCTGAGTGGCCGCTTGGGCTAGCACGCCCTGGGATTTCAGCCCCCTCAGCCGAGGTAAGCAGCCGCCTGAGCATCCATTGCACTTGTTAATGTGGAGCCTCCCTCAGGGCAGATACAAAGTCTCCAGCAAAGGGGAAGTTGTAGCAGGCTGGTGCTAGGAGCCCTGATTTTTGGCTGTCAGTCCCGGCTTTTTTGTTACTGGGCACTGATTGCCTATTGCCCCGGCTGGGCTCTGCCTGTGGACGTGGCTGGGCCCCCCTCGGGTAGTAATGGAGCCCAATTGCTGATGTCAAACCCCCCCCCCCGAGGTTTTTCCCCTCTTTGTCTTTGCAGAGTTTGCTGATTTCCTTGCATTTCACCCAAAAATGGGCCTGGGTTGTAGTTGGTGCCCTGGATGGGTCCCCGTCAGGGATGGGCAGAGGAAGCCTGGGATTTCTAGGCCACACCGTCTCCCATGTGATTCCGCTTTCCCAGCAGACCTCCAGCTGCCAGCTGATCCTGGAGAGAGCACAATGCTCTGTGGCGTTTCAGGGGTTAAGCGCGTTAATGCTCCCAGATCCCCGGTGGAGCGCGGCGCGTCACACGAGGCCCTTTCTCACTCCGCTTCTCGCTTTGTTTAATGGTGTTTTATATACCGGCTCGCCATTGTCCCCTTCATCATCGTAGAGCGGGGCTTGGCAGGTGTGGATGCAATCCATCGAGGAATGCAAGCAGCTGGCGCAGTGATTCCCGTGGTAGAATCTCACATTTTATGCGGGGAGGAAAAAAATCCCAAACTATCGAATATTAATAATAATGTTGGTAACGTGGAATACGTTTCACTAGCCGTTAGTCTCGTCTTAGATTCAGGAGCCGTATGTCTATCCCATGTATGTTTAATACCCTCACTGTATTACCCTCTACCACTTCTGCCCGGTGTCTGTTCCACTTATCCGCTACCCTCTTGGTAAAGCGAAGGGTTATAGTGGAAATGGCCTTATGTTTTAGCTCGCATTTTGCGACAGTAAATCTTGACGTGTTGTGAAGTATTCCCTACATGCGCCTCGTTACTGCTATATAGCGCTAGAAGCATAAATCATACCCTATAAAGAAATGTTTATGATATCTCCCATAGCCGCTGTGCGGCGGATGAGCAGATTCCGCTGAAACGGGGAACGGTTTACAGAATTATCCGTGTCCGGCTCGGGGGAGAAGAGAGACATTTAAATACGAGACGCCGGAATCTAACACTAGCGGCTCAGAGGCTGAGATGGCATATAAGGAAGTTTTACTTTACTGAGAGGGGGTAGATAAGTGGAGCAGCCTCCCAGTAGAAGTGGTAGAGGGTAATACAGTGAGGGGGTTAAACATGCATGGGATAGACAGGCTCCTGAATGTAAGACGGGATACAGCGGGAGAAACGGGGAGACTAGACGGGGGCCGGATGGGGCCGATGTGCCTGTAGCCGTGGTGGGGGCAGCGGTCGGGTCGCAGCTGCTGTGCGTAGTTTTTAGTATTTGTTGCGTTTCCTTTTGAAGTTTTTGGTTAAACTCTCCGGCTGCTGCTGCCGGGAATGCTTTGAATTTCTTTCGTCCACCTGCTTTAAAATAAGGATCCCCCCTCTACCACTTCTGCTGGGAGGCTGTTCCACTCGCCAGGGATTCCGTGGCAGATACGGATACAGTAAACATTATTACGCTGACGGATAAATTGTATCATTCTATATATTATTATTACATGCTGCTTTAAATGGTGTTGCCGCGCGGCTTCTGGCTGTCGTTTCCTTGGCTACCGCTTTATTCTTTATGTTGAAGATTTCAGCTTTAGATTCCAAGTTCCGACGGCAACGGCCTATCGCGTCCCTGTGTTTGTGTCACATGACAATTAGGGCTTCCCTTAAAAATAAATAATAAATAATATCTGATGCTCGATGAGATAATTGTTTCCGTGGAGGGGCTTCGTCTTCGTCTCCCCCCCCCCCGAGTGTTAAGGTGTAACCCACGCGCTTCCAGCTCCTGATTTCTTCCGTTATAAACGATTGGTGGTGTTTTTTGGGGCAGTTTGTGGCTAGAAGGTCGCTGCGTTTCGTTACCTTTACTGCTCGGATTCAAAGGTCGTTCCCCCACCGTCCGCCCCCCCCAGCTGCTGGCGGATAGAAGTGCGCATGGACGCATATTAACCCTTTATAAATGACGTCTGCAGTTGGGGCCGATGCCTCCTTTATCTGCTTGCTGTGGATAGATGGGGGGGGGGTTATATTCTGGAACACAAACAAGACCTTTGGGAATCCCCCCCCCCGCGTGATCTTCTCCTGTTAGAAGGGCTGAGCTGGCCCTGGACAATGTATAGTTAATGCGGGGAGATGTCTTGAAACCTCATGATTTATCCAAGCATTGGTCTCGTCTTAGATTCAGGAGCTGTATGTCTATCCCATGCATGTTTAATCCCCCTCACTGTATTACTCTCTACCACCTCTGCTGGGAGGCCTTTCCACGAATCTACCACCCTCTCGGTAAAGGGTACAATGTTTATTTTAAGCTGCTCTGCGTGAAAAAACATTTTACTGACCAATCAGCTTCTGCGTTTCTTTAAGTAATGACAGGTTTTGCTGTTTTATTGTTTTGGGAATGAGGTCACGCCCGTAACCTGGCAACATTATGACGCTTCTATAGATTGTGTCCCGATAACTCCCTGCTGTCTGATGTCATTCTTACCTTTGTGTGCTTTACATTATTTTTATTTAATTATTTTATATGGTTGCCACTTAAGTTAAAGGGGATCTCCCACCAGTTTTTTTTTATTCCAATTCTTAGATTAAAAGTAAGTTTTCAACAAAAAAAAATGCCCTTTTCCTTTTATTTTAAAACAGTTGTAGTTTCTGCCCCATAATGTTTTCAGGCAGCTGCAAGTCAGCCATTTGTATGATTCTCGCTCTGTTATCTACTAGACAAACACCCCAACTCCTTATCATACTGCCGGTGGGGAACAATAGAATGGCTCAGTCTTAATCACCCAGTCAGACTCTGACTAATAAGTCTATGGAGGAACTGTATACAGCGCTGGGGGGTTATATTACTGTATACAGCTTAGGGGGGTTATATTACTGTATACTGCGCTGGGGGTTATATTACTGTATACAGCTCTGGGGGGGTATATTACTGTATACAGCGCTGGGGGTTATATTACTGTATACAGCGCTGGGAGGTATTACTGTATACAGCGATGGGGGTTATATTACTGTATACAGCGCTGGGGGTTATATTACTGTATACAGCACTGGGGGGTTAAATTACTGTATACAGTGCTGGGGGGTTATATTACTGTATACAGCGCTGGGGGTTATATTACTGTATACAGCGCTGGGGGTTATATTACTGTATACAGCGCTGGGGGTTATATTACTGTATACAGCGCTGGGGGTTATATTACTGTATACAGCGCTGGGGGGGTTATATTACTGTATACAGCGCTGAGGGGTTATATTACTGTATACAGTGCGGGGGGTTATATTACTGTATACAGCGCTGGGGGGTTATATTACTGTATACAGCGCTGAGGGGTTATATTACTGTATACAGCGCTGGGGGTTATATTACTGTATACAGCGCTGGGGGTTATATTACTGTATACAGCGCTGGGGGTTATATTGCTGTATACAGCGCTGGGGGGTATATTGCTGTATACAGGGCTGGGGGTTATATTACTGTATACAGCACTGGGGGGATATATTACTGTATACAGCGCTGGGGGTTATATTACCGTATACAGCGCTGGGGGTTATATTACCGTATACAGCGCTGGGGGGGTTATATTACTGTATACAGCACTGGGGGGTTATATTACTGTATACAGCGCTGGGGGGTTATATTACTGTATACAGCGCTGGGGGGGTAATATTATTGTATACAGCGCTGGGGGTTATATTACTGTATACAGCGCTGGGGGTTATATTACTGTATACAGCGAGGGGGTTATATTACTGTATACAGCGCTGGGGGGTTATATTACTGTATACAGCGCTGGGGGGTTATATTGCTGTATACAGCGCTGGGGGTTATATTACTGTATACAGCGCTGGGGGTTATATTACTGTATACAGCGCTGGGGGTTATATTACTGTATACAGCGCTGGGGGGTTATATTACTGTATACAGCGCTGGGGGGTTATATTACTGTATACAGCGCTGGGGGTTATATTGCTGTATACAGCGCTGGGGGGGTTATATTACTGTATACAGCACTGGGGGTTATATTGCTGTATACAGCGCTGGGGGGTTATATTACTGTATACAGCACTGGGGGTTATTACTGTATACAGCACTGGGGGTTATATTACTGTATACAGCACTGGGGGTTATATTACTGTGTACAGCGCTGGGGGGTTATATTACTGTATACAGCGCTGGGGGTTACATTACTGTATACAGTGCTGGGTGGGTTATATTACTGTGTACAGCGCTGGGGGGTTATATTACTGTATACAGCACTGGGGGTTATATTACTGTGTACAGCGCTGGGGGGTTATATTACTGTATACAGCGCTGGGGGTTACATTACTGTATACAGTGCTGGGTGGGTTATATTACTGTATACAGCGCTGGGGGGGGTTATGATGAAGCAGATTGGTTTTTTTTGTTAATTGTTACTAATGTGCTTTAAAAAAGTGTCTGTATAGCAGTTGTGAAAATGATGATAAGAAGGGGTTAAATCGCTCCAATCACTCTGTAGTAGATGCAGTTGCCGTGAGTTCAGTGAGAGAGGTTTGAACGGCGATACATTTTAGGTGAAACATTTATTTTTTAAAAAGGATTTTCTGCTGAAGTTGACCGACGGCTGCGCAAAAATGTTGGAAATTTAACCCTTCGGTGACCGGCTAGACCGTGCGCTTCTGCAACGTAAACAACTTCATCGAGTTCTGTGGATTGTGAGGATTCTAACAATTTAGCAGTGAATTTTTGTATTTATTTTTTGGGTATATTTGCTATGAGGCAAAATCCATTGGGGGGGGGGGGTCCGTCCAGGAACGGGGTTTTTGCCAGAAGGTTCTGGTTCCTCCTCGTGATACTGGATATGGGATTTTATTCCACAATATTTTAATGTCGAAAAAAAATAATTCATTATATTTTTCCTATATTCTAATTTGTCCAAATCTGCATTCTTTTTCTTCTTGTTGAATCTGTTATAGGAGATGAAAACGGCAAAAAAATATATACGGTATATTTTCTTTTTTTCTCTCGTTTATCTGCCAACCTTAGCATTGATTCCTTGTATCAGGACTGCATACATGCCAACTGTCCTGGGTTGGTGGGGGGTGGTCCCAGCAGCCAGACTGCTGTTCTGCAAAATGGGTTGCGTGCATGATGTCACACGATGACCTCACCGCTCCACTAAAAAAAAAAACTCCATCGTTTAGGTGACCGAGGCCCTTTGTAGCGAACACAGTACTGCGTGTTATAACGAGAAGCTATTAGGCTTATTAAATCCCCCAGCCGGCCTCTGTCAGGCGTGTGTATCGCGTGTAATAATCAGAAGGATGGCGCAGCTGCCTGTATTGGCGACCCCTTAGCAATAGAGCGTCACGTGTTGCCGAGCCGTACCGCGCTCAGTCTGAATCAGGAGTGCAATGGGTTAATGCGTATCTCCCGAGTGCCCAAACCTCAGATGTCGCCTTTTTCCTCCCCGATGCCCCTCGTTTTGTACAGTGTTGCGGTATATGCTGGTGCTATACGAATCAATAAGAAGTCATTTTTATGAATGAAGTAAAAAAAAAAAATACTTTCGATTCCCATCACCCCTCCCCCGCTGCGTTCTCGTGTATTCCGCTTGGAGGGATTTCTGGCGGAACGCGTGGATCGCTTTTCTTCAGGCGAAAATAAATAATTGCTGACATTTACCGGTGTTTAGGGCACGATTGTCTAAGTCCTGCCTCTGGGGACAGATTTTCTCGTTCTGGGTGTCGTTGATATTATATATTTTTCTGAAAAACATTTTGCGTTGGAAAAACCAGAGATCTCCCTGTTAACCGGCCCGTTGGGCAGCTACAGGGGGCCTCCTCTCCTAAATTAGGCGGCAGAGGGGCTACTGCCCCCCCCCGACTTGCCACCCTAAGCCAGAATATGCCCAGAGGGGCACCGGGTGGCAGGACTGACACCCAGAAGAGCTCAGGAGGTCGTCATGTACTATACTTATTCTGGGAGACGGTGCCTGGTACTACTACTACTATCCCAGCCCCAACCAGTATTAATATATAAAAAAAAAAAAATGGAGGGCTGATGATCGCCAGCATCCCATTGGCAGATTCTGGAGTATCGTTTATTTAGCTTGGTAGATAATACTCTGTGTTTTGGGGTAATATGCGGCCATCTGGCCGTTTGTCGGCGCTTATTGTTTTGTGCCGAGGACCTGAGGGGCGCCGCTGTGGCTCGCTGTGGCTTGTGGCTCGCTGTAACCGCGCATGCTGGGGTCACGGTGGGATCCCCTGCTTCTTGGGTCGGTGCCAGAGATTTAATAGGAGAGATTGTGCGGCCCCCGGGGGCTCCCAGCGTCTGTCAGAAGGGATCAGCGTCGGAGCGGGTGAGCGTTACACGGCTGGAAGCTCGCTTTGTCCCCGTGGTAACGCCGCCGCGCATGAGCCGGCCCGCGTCGGACAGCGGGGCGAGGTCTGTGCCAACCGTGTTAGTTTCTCTGATGCCTTCGGTTCTGCCCGCTGACGTGGAACCCGGTTTCCTCTTAAAGGGACGGTAACGTTTTGAGCCACTTGGTAGGGAATGCTAGCCTTTACCGGGCCACCTACTCTGGGCTGCGGATTCAGCTGCCTCCGTGATTAAAGTAATATAAATCATGGCTGTTAAGGGGGTCTCCATTCACCATGAAGTGTGACTGTCCCTTTAAACCCGCACAAGAAAGATTTCAAAAAGAGGAGGAATGTCGTTAGACTCCAGAATCTAAAACTACAAGGTCAGAGACTTAGAAGTTTCGCTGTACTGAGAGGATTGTGGGTCAGTGGAACAGCCTCCCAGCAGAGGTGGTAGGGGGTAATACAGTGAGGGGATTAAACATGCATGGGATGGGCATACGGCTCCTGAATCTAAGGCGGGGGCCGACGGGGCTCCCCAAAAAATAATGCGCGTGAAAGTAATGTGCGTTCTTTAAGAATTAGGAAAGGGAAGAATCGTTTAAAGGGACCTCTGGGCTGCCGCGTTCCTCCGTGTTCTCGGATGGCGATGGTTATTATGGGATGCGTCGGCCGTATTGATGAATACGGTGAATAGCGACGCGTTTCCGATAAGGGGAGGAACCGCTGGCTTCCGGAAAAGTCTTAACGATTTCTCCAGAAGGTTCTGCGTTAGCGGCCGGACCCTTTCAGCGCTGGATGCGACAAATGCAACTTTTCTGCCCATCTCAATTTATTTTTATAGTTAATTTTAAACTTGTTTTTTTTTCTTTGTATTACGTCGGTGTTTGTGGCCGTAGAAGTTTATTGTCCCGCCGAAGATCATAAGTCTGAAGTCTGGATGCGATCGGAGATAATAAAAGTAAATTGATTAAAAACTGAAGCCGTTTATTGGCAAATCAAAGAATCCGTTACAAATAAATAAACTTTCAAATCAATGAAATGCTTTAAAACGCAGAGTTTGCTGGCAGATCGGCCCCATTCGGCCCCCGTCTACTAGTCCGTTCCTCCTGCTGTAAAGACTCGAACCTTAATCAGTTGTTGGCCTTGTCTTAGATTCAGGATGTCTGTCCCATGCGTGTTTACATTCCCTCGCTGTATTACCCTCTACCACTTCTGCTGGGAGGCTGTTCCTCTTATCTACCACTCTCTTCGTAAAGTAAAACTTCCTTCCATCTCAGCCTCTAGTGTTAGATTCCGGTCTCTTGTTGTAGCGTTTCTCCTCCGGTACTCTGTTAAAACCCCTTTATTCTCTCTTCTTGCTGTTGCTAATAAAGTCAATGTTGCCTATAGGGGGTATTTTTCAGACCCCCCCCCCCATTTACCGTATTTGCAAAGGACAGCTAAAAGATTTAAAGGGGCCGCACATTTATCAGATGCATTGTGTGTCCCTTTAACACATTAAAAGTTTTCAGCTGTAAATATTAACATGTTAGGAACCAGATGTAAGACCCCATTTAACCCTTTCAGTACCAGGACAGCCCGCGGGGGGTAACTGTGCCGGTTTTGATGCCATAGATAGGCCATACGGGGCTTGGCATCTAAACACAGCGCTGATTCCAAAGGTTAAATGCCGCTCGTCGTTCTTTCCCTTCGGGTGACTAATACGTGTCCGGTCGCTACAAGCAGGGCCATGTCTGCAAACGCAGCGCAGACCCTCTTCTCACTCAGGGCTTTAATCTGTAAGAGCGTCCGCTCCCAGACAGCCTCTGCCGACCCGGCAGACACCGAGCGCCCGCCAAGCCGATATCTCTCGCTCCGTCTGGTAATTCCATCGCTCTTCTCTCTCGCGTAAATCCATTCTCCTAAAACGTATTTGTGTTGCGATGCCCAACCTGTCGGCGACTAATTCAGTGTTCAAAGTGACCAGTTACTACTGGCACCCTGCTCTGTAAGGGTTAATGAGCTTCTCTGAATACTAACTTTATGTTGAATTTTATTCTCGCTGAATTTTTATTTATTTATTTTGGATGTGAACGCTAAAAAATCCTGGGCTGGGCATCGGTGGTCCTCTGAAACTACAAATCTAAGCACTCCCAGCCAGCATCCAGACTGGTTTCTGCC
This sequence comes from Spea bombifrons, assembly GCF_027358695.1. Taxonomy (NCBI): domain Eukaryota; kingdom Metazoa; phylum Chordata; class Amphibia; order Anura; family Pelobatidae; genus Spea; species Spea bombifrons. Next base: position 159,522,543 of record NC_071087.1, on the reverse strand, counting down.
TTAAAGAGGAGCTTCTGAGAATTCTTTTCACTTTTATATACAGAATGTTTTTGTTTGTGGAATCTGCAACCCTGCTGCTGCTGCTTCTTTGCCCTACCGTATTTCTGTGAATAGCTTTGCTACGCGGCTGGAGGATCATGCGCCGATAAAGCAGAGTCTGGGAAGAGAGAGAATGGGGTTCCAGTGGTCCCTTCACCAGGGGATCATGGGAAATGATGGGAATTTGCATAAAAGCCACAGGCTCCGCCTCCAATGGACGCCGAAGCAGAAATCTGAAATCAGAGTAACTTCAAACCAGAACATGAATTAAAAATGAATCGTTACAGGTACGGTTACTATTTAACACAGCAATGGAAGCAGGGCTTTAATGACGGGGACTGTAGTTGATGCATGGACTCGCCACCAGCAGAGATAGTGATGGAAATAAAGCTGTCCGAGACAAGAAAGAAAATCAAGACGGAAGAAGATTTCAGATAAGGAAGGATCCAGTTACGAGGGCCAATGTCATCAGAGAGGAATATTAACATCCAGCGTCTGCCACGTGAAACCTGCTGAGGGGCAACCGGTCAGACCTTTTACTTAATAAAATAGTAATTATTATTATTATTACTATTATTATTGTATTAAAAGTATTGTATATAATAATAATAATAATAATAATATAATATTGTATTAAAGCTCTGCCTTTAGAGGAGACCTTAACTGCGTTTTTAATATGGGGACATTTCTTTCCTTATCTCTGTTTTAATTATACATTTTACAGGGCCAACTGTGTATGAGATTTAATGTACAACTCGTACCAGACGCTCGCTGTTCCCTGACGCGGGGATCATGTACCTGAGCCTTAAATCCTCTGACCCACTTGGATCTGTTTGGCATCGCCGGGCTTGGCGCAGGTGGGGGGGGGCATCGCCGCTTCCAAAGGAGGAAAGGGTTATTTTAAGCCGTGGTTGCTATGGAGTATTAAATTACTCTGAAGCCCGGCGCCCTCCTCTCGCCCTCCTCACCCTCCTCTCGCCCTGGTTTCCGGGGAATATCGGGTAAGACTGTCTGCCGGTGTTCACTAACCCAGACTGGTTGAGAATTTTATTATGCATTACACAGGGCACCGACTATAGATAAAGCAAATTCCGGGCAGTCTGGGACACGTTTTTTTTGGTGTTTGCCTTTCTTTCACCCTGAACGATGATAATTTATTTAACCCTCGCTCCCGACCCTCAATCTACTAAACCCCCCGACTCCTTATCATACTGCCTGGGGAACAATAGAATGACTTGATCTTAGTAACCAGCATGACTCTCTGGCTAATGGAAGTCTATGGAGGGATGGACTTCATTAGCATTGCCATAAAGCATCAGCTCAGTGTGGCGTTTGAGCCAGGAAAGTCACTCAAAATATCACATGACTGACAGCGACGGCGGCTCCAGGTCTGCAGATAAAGGGAGTTGGAACCAGTAATTCCAACCAACATTACTGTATACAGCGCTGGGGGGTTATATTACTGTATACAGCGCTGGGGGGGTTATATTACTGTATACAGCACTGGGGGTTATATTACTGTATACAGCGCTGGGGGGTTATATTACTGTATACAGCGCTGGGGGGGTTATATTACTGTATACAGCGCTGGGGGGTTATATTACTGTATACAGCGCTGCGGGGGTTATATTACTGTATACAGCGCTGGGGGGTTATATTACTGTATACAGCGCTGGGGGTTATATTACTGTATACAGCGCTGGGGTTATATTACTGTATACAGCGCTGGGTTTATATTACTGTATACAGCGCTGGGGGGTGATATTACTGTATACAGCGCTGGGGGTTATTACTGTATACAGCACTGGGGGTTATATTACTGTATACAGCGCTGGGGGGTTATATTACTGTATACAGCGCTGGGGGTTATATTACTGTATACAGCGCTGGGGGTTATATTACTGTATGCAGCACTGGGGGGTTATATTACTGTATACAGCGCTGGGGGGGTTATATTACTGTATACAGCGCTGCGGGGGTTATATTACTGTATACAGCGCTGGGGGGGTTATATTACTGTATACAGTGCTGGGGGGGTTATATTACTGTATACAGCGCTGCGGGGGGGTTATATTACTGTATACAGCGCTGGGGGGGTTATATTACTGTATACAGCGCTGGGGGGTTATATTACTGTATACAGTGCTGGGGGGGTTATATTACTGTATACAGCGCTGGGGGTTATATTACTGTATACAGCTCTGGGGGGTTTATATTACTGTATACAGCGCTGGGGGGTTATATTACTGTATACAGCGCTGGGGGGGGTTATATTTCTGTATACAGCGCTGGGGGTTATATTACTGTATACAGCGCTGGGGGGTTATATTACTGTATACAGCGCTGGGGGGGTTATATTACTGTATACAGCGCTGGGGGTTATATTACTGTATACAGCGCTGGGGGGTTATATTCCTGTATACAGCGCTGGGGGTTATATTACTGTATACAGCGCTGGGGGTTATTACTGTATACAGCGCTGGGGGTTATATTACTGTATACAGCGCTGGGGGGTTATATTACTGTATACAGCGCTGGGGGGTTATATTACTGTATACAGCGCTGGGGGTTATATTACTGTATACAGCGCTGGGGGGTTATATTACTGTATACAGCGCTGGGGGTTATATTACTGTATACAGCGCTGGGGGGTTATATTACTGTATACAGTGCTGTGGGGGTTATATTACTGTATACAGCGCTGGGGGGTTATATTACTGTATACAGTGCTGTGGGGGTTATATTACTGTATACAGCGCTGGGGGGTTATATTACTGTATACAGTGCTGGGGGGGTTATATTACTGTATACAATGCTGTGCTGGGGGGGTAATACTGTATACAGCGCCGGGGTTATTGTTAAGAGAACATGAGTTCAGAACTGAGATTTATTTCTTTTTACATCGTGGGGTCCCAAGGCTGTTTGATGAATACGAAGGTCTTTGGAATAGAATAGGTTTTTTATTGCAGAAAGGGTTAAGATGTGGAATTCTCTGTAAAATGTCCAACATTCCAACCAAAAGCAGCAAATGATTCTGCCCTCACAGTTGACGCCTGTGCTGGGGGTGAATCTTCATTTTTTTTTTATATCTTGTTTTATTAGCATTTGTAAATATACAGGTTACGGGCGGTGTGGTCATCTGTGGTAATACATTCCAATAGCACTTACCATGCATCGGTTGTAACCAAGCGTGAAGGGTATGTGTGAGGTACAATCGTGTTTTCGCGATGAAAGTGCAACAAATCACAAATTTGTAACATTTTTCCATTTGTAACGGATTCAAATCAGATAAAAATCAAGTAGCGAATGAAGGTAAATATCATTTATTATTCATGGATTGTAAGCTCTTTGAGCCGGACGCTCCTTATCTGTTGTATCTGTAAATCGAATTGTTATGCGCTCCTTGTCATGGAGTACCCGTTGTACAGCGCTGTGGAATATGATGGTGATATATAAATCAATAACTGGAGCTGCAGGGATTGGGGGTCCCGGTTTGCCGGCCGCGCGGTCCGTGTGCTGAGCCGTCTCTGATAATTGGGGTAATCCGCTCTGTCTCTGCGTGCCGTGGGCTCAGCGCTCTGCCGTCCTCTCGCAGAATGTGACGCTAAATATGTTAATAGATCTTTTTTCCTGATACATCATTCCACGCACTTTCCTATTTATTATATTTTTGGACAGATGGGGTAACGGAGCCCCCTGAAGGTGTGTACGGCCGGAGCCTTACGTCCCATTGGTTGCTTGCCTGGTTTGCAGAGGTTCTGCGGCCTCTGATGGGGTCCTGCTCTGGTGGGCGGACGCCCGTACACGCGCAGTCTGTGATTGGTCACTCCTCTTTCGTTCCGCGGCTGCCGTAGATGGAGACCCCGCAGGACCGGGCTGTCCGCTATAGTTTAGTAATGCTGGTTATTAGATGATACGTCGTTATGGAATTATACAGATCCGGGGCAACTACTGTAAAGAATGAGCGATGGCTTTTAACATGAAAAACGGGCCAGAGAGCTCTTTGA